>NC_056762.1:34218529-34549363 GCF_018687715.1 Carya illinoinensis | reverse complement strand
ACTATTAGTGAGCGGGCTTCGGCTACCATTCCGCAACCCCATTAGTGATGTCTTGGACCTCCTTGGCTTGGCGCCCACTCAGCAGCACCTGAATGCATGACAGCTCTTGGTTGCTAGCTATGTGATCTTCCGCCAGGTGTTGAACCATAAGACCGAGGTGTATCCCGATCTGATAGTGAGGGAATTCCTTTCTGTGTATAGGGAGCTACACCTTGATGGGTCATTTTTGCAGTTTTCAAGGCTCGTGGTCAGAAGTGGATATTTGCCTAGAGAAGCACTTTTCTCACATCAAGGATTGGACCAAGTAGTTATTTTTTGTTTCAGGCTCGGGCTGGGAATATCCCAAGGGGGAGGCTATCCACTAGGAGTTCTCGGTTCGAGCTGTTTCGGGAGTCATGCGGGATGTTCCAGAAACAGCTCGAGCTAAAGATAGGATGACCCAAGATAAGGTGACCTCTGACCTAGCCTCCCCCCGGTCGGATAGAAAAATGGAGATGGAACCGAGAAAGATGTTGTACTTGGTAAAACGGCATCCCCACTTCCACTGGTATCACTGCCTTGCTGCCGTAAGAGAAAGATGTCTTTCCTGTTGGAGTTCTAACAGTCGTTTGGTATTCCCACAAGACACTTGGTAGTTCCTCAGCCCATCTTCCTTTTTGATTTGTTAGCTTTTTCTTCAGGATTCTCATTATGATTTTGTTGGTAGCCTTGACTCATCCGTAGATTGTGGATGGTTCGGGGAAGAGTACTTGAACTTGATACCAAATTCTGCGCACCACTCTTGATAATGGGAGGAGTTGAACTGTCGGCCATAGGAACTTTGTGATAATGGCTGCGGTGATAGTTGCCAAAGTTTCTGCTTTTACCCATTCGGTAAAGTAGTTGGCCGTGATGACTATGAACCCTACTCCTTTTTGCCTGGAGGAAGTGGTCTGACCAGATCCAACCCGCACTGTGCAAATGGCCATGGGAACATGATTGACGTCGATTCCTCTAGTAGGCAATGTGGGATAAATGTGTGTACTTAGCACTTCGAGCATCTTTTTACGGACTCTCAGCATCTTTGAGTGCATGGGGCCAATAGTACCTTGCCTTGTTACTTTCGTGGTTAGCACTCTACCCCCCCCCCCCCCCTCCACAAAAAAAGTGGATTTTGTAGACTTATTTGTGTATCTCGCTTAGAATATATTGGTCCTCAACTTGTGAGAGGCATCTCAAGAGCAGTTCGGAGAAACCCCTTTTGTACAGGACCCCTTTTATTACCGTGAGCATGCTACTTTGTTTCTGACCTTCCAAGCTTCTTCCCCATCACTCCGCAACTAATTGGTGTGGAGGTACTTCACCATATTTTATTCCTTTCTAGCATTTCGAGACCAATGACCGAGATCTCAATCCCTATGGCTAGGAAGTCCACTATCTGAGTTATTGAGTTTTTTGTTAGGCACGAATCTTCTTATCTTGAGACTGTTCGCACCAGCTTGTCTGCCTCCTGGTTCTCCCATCTTGGTATTTGCTCGATGTGGAAGTAGTGGAAGAAGTCGTAGTCCTCTCCTGCAAACTGAAGATATATTTTTAGTTTTTTGCCTTTGGTGGAGAAATCGCCCCTTACCTAGCTAATGACTACTTGTCCCAATGCTCTGCCCATCGCCAGCCTGTCTAGTAGTGCTTCAAATTGGTCTTCATTCTTTTTTACCTTAAAGGCGAGCTTAATCATGCAGTTGTGTTCTTCATTGGCTCCTGTGACAATGTGCACTCCTATACCCTTGCCAGCCTAGAAAGACAAGCCATCGACTTAGACCTGCTAGGGCTCTCCTACAAGTGCTTTTGGCACTTTTTTGGGAAAGCTGTGAACTCAACCATAAATTCTCCCAGCACCTACTCCTTTACCTCTATGTGAGAGGAATACTCAATGTCTAACTTGCTCAATTCAACGGCCCAATTAAGCAAATGGCCCAAGTTGCCCATTCTTTACAAGAAATTTTTAACGAGAGTGTTTGTGAGCATTTTCACTGGGTGAGCTTGGAAGTAGGGTCTCAATCGACTGGCAACAATCACCAGGGCGAAAGCCATCATCTCTAGTTGCGGGTATCTTGCCTTAGCTCTTCTGAACGCACAACTTGTATAGTAAATAGGATGCTATTGGCCCTCCCTTTCTTGAACCAAGATTGCAGATACAATGTGTGGCAACACTGATAGGTATGTGAGCAAATCTTCTTCATGACTAATGAGCGACGGACAAGTCAAGTACTCCTTTAACTTATCAAATTCTTAGCTGCATTTGTCATTCCAGTCCTACACTTTCCTCAAGACCTTGCAGAATGGCAGGCATTTATCTGTTGAGCGGGAAATGAAACAATAGAGAGCGGCCACTCGCCCGACCAACTTTTGCGCCTAATTAATGTATCTTGGAGAAGACATGTTCATTATTGCCACAACCTTTTCCATGTTGGTTTCAATTCCCTGTTTGAATACCATGAAGCCCGAGAACGTTCCTAACTCCACTTCAAATGAGCATTTTAGTGGGTTGAGCTTCATTTTATATTATCGGAGGACCATGAAGGCTTCTCACAAATCATCTAGGTGTTGCAGGGGGTTCTTTGCTCTTATCTAGCTTGCCATTCACGTACACCTCCATGTTAGGCCTATTTGGTTTTTGAACATTCGGTGGACTGATTGTTGGTAAGTTAGTCCTGGTAACCATGGAGCCCTCGGTTAGTGATGAACTCAGTTTTTTGTTCATCGTTTGGGTTCATTCGTATCTAGTTATACCCTGAGTTGGCATCCATAAAGCTGAGTAGACAATGGCTGGCGGTGGAATTGACAATTAAATTGATGCGAGGAATCAACAATTCCTCAACTATGGCGGTGTACTCCTCAGCACTGCAGCTCCTCCACTTTTGTCGAAACTTCTTGGCCTCAAGGGTCCACACACAGTCGGTGCTTGATGAACACATTGTTGATCCTGGGCATTTCTTCATGGCTTCAGGAGAACTCATCTTGGTGTTCAACTAGGAGCTGCTTCATGGACTGTCTCACCTTGGGACTCATCCTAGTCTCGATTTGCACTGTGTTTCTCAATTTTGAAGGATCCACAGGAATTAACTTTAGGGGCTCATTTGGCTTGCCTTGCCAGTGGGTCTGTTAATCTTGAACTTCTTCATCCAGGTCATTTAGGCTACGGGGCAGTGGAGCCCCCACAGCGCCGATCATCTCGTCGAGCGTTAGCACGTCCTGTCCCTTACCTCTCAGCTCTTGTGAGTCGCACTCCTGAGTGAGAAGTTGTTCGTCCTTCACTTTGTCAACTCCTAACGGGGTGGGGAACTTGATCTTGAGGTTGTAAGTCAATGTGATCGCCCTTAGGCTATTCAACATCTGTCGCCCTAGTATTGCATTGTTAGTCTTGTGGTACAAGGAGTACCGTTGGCCCCTCTGCACAACAAGGCTAGTGTGCACACGTTTTCTACCATGTGCTGCGCCCTAGTTGACTTACTGCCTTTTGGCATGGTGTCCCGTGAATCTTTCCTGACTATTTCACAGGCATTCCCTTTTGCCAACCCCCTGGCCTTCTTGTCGGCTTGCTCCAACTCGATTTTCCTGGGAATGTCAGGTCTCACAAGGTGTTCTCCACGTTAATAAGTTGACTACATTGTCCATGAACTCCCACATCGTCATGGGGGTCTTTCATGCCAACTCTTGCATGAACGAGTTCCTCAACCAAATAGCTCCCAGTACGGCAGCCAAGGTAATGTTCTCATCTTGGTTGTCTGTTGTCATTTGCACCTTATTGAACTTGAATACGTATGTCTTCATACTCTTGTCGTCGTGTTTTGAGGATCAAGAGGTACAACATCGACCTTTTCCTTTTCTTGTTTGCCATAAATTGTGTTAGGAACAAGTGGGATAACTCTTCGAATCTGTTGATGGGTCCTGGGGGTAACAACCTGAACCATCCCCTTGCTGTGTCTTTCATCGTCAGGGGAAAAGCCCGACATGCAATCTCGCTTGGGAACCCATAAAGGGTCATTTGGGCCTTAAAAGTCTCTAGGCGCTTGAGGGGGGTCAATAGACCCATCGTACATCTCCATCTGAGGGACCTTGAACTTGGGCAGGAGCGATGCCGCCATGACTTCCATGTTGAATGGTAAGTCGGTGCTAGTGAGCAGTTGATCCACGAAGGATGATGAGCCCATCTTCTTGGCCATTTCCATATATTTATCCATGAGTTCTCATAACTCCTGGTGCATCTGTCTTCTTTCCTCTTCTGCCGAGTCAACCTAGGTAGTGGTTCGTGACTTAGCATGTTCATTCTGACTTGCCCTACATCTTCCATAAACTCATCGTTTGCCCACCGCAAGACTTTATTTTCCTGTCGGAGGCTTCTTACCTCCATGGCCAGCTTCTTTATCATGTCATCCACCTTGACCATCCTTGCCTCCATGTTTCTCGACTATTCTTCATGTCCGCGCATGGTTTGTGAACACCTCCATTGTTGATATTGTGTTTCGCAAGGGTGACAGCTGATTGTTTTGGTTCAGTTTCAGTAATAAACCAAAATATAATTGACAACTTATATACATGTTTATATGCGGACAAAATTAGCCAGTAAAGTGAGAGAAAATCGACGACGTCAGTTTTGACATGATCCTAGTCAGTTTTTGATGTCCCTTCAATGTTGTGATGAGAGAGGGAGAGAGAGAGAGTCGGGAGAAGAAGAAGAAGAAGGGAAGGAAGGTTATTAATCCCTAAGAAACGTTGTTGTTTGGTGTATTAAACCAAACGGTCTCATTTCATTCTAATTTTTTTTCTAAATGATACTTGTAAGATGACGCCATTTCACTTAAATGAAATGGCGCTGTTTTACCTAAGATATATACAAAAGATCTATATATATATATATTATATCAGCCAGTTCGACTGTTTGAATCTGTTCAAATCGGGATCCAACTGGTCAAGCTCGGTTTAATTAAGTTCCTACTACCGGCCGACTGGTTCTTTACCGGATTCAGCCGATTCTAAACTCAGGCGGCATGTTCACATCGACGAAGGTTGATTTCATAGATTTTTGTACAACCTCAGTGTTTCATAGACTGGGCACCTTAGCAATTCTTCCATGAGAACTCCGAGACCCAAGGAGATAAGGGCTCGGGCTGGCGTAGGACACCTCCAATGCCTAAGTTAGAATTATCTCTTGGGGTGTGAATGTACAAGGAGGGTGTTTAGAGAGTCTTACCTGAACCTGGGACATGTTTATATACTCGATCATGGTGGTCCCAGCCCACTACTAGCAGATCATAGAAGGGTGTATGAGACACTATTTTAGTGGCAAGTTTCCACCCTTGTTATGTCAACTGTTGCTTGGCCACATTGTGCGTAGGCCACCAGAGTGTCCACTACGGCAAGTCAGAGGTGGGAGGTGTGCGCATTACCTTGTCCACAGTGGTGAGTGGAAGTCTGGCTCTGTCATTGAGTGCTGGCTTCCCAGACCATTTAATGCAGCGTGCCTGCTTGTCCAGTGATGTGGGTAGTGGTTTGATCGGGTGACGCGACCAGCAACACATCTGAAGGGCTGCCTCGGGCCCAGCTCAATCTCTTCCCTTCACTAGTTTTGTACTGGGCTATCTACTGGCTAGTTTGGGCCCTGAGGGGGGCCAAACCTGACACTGCCCAAGTAGGGAGCTAAATCCCCTTCTCAACAATAATTATCGTTTTTAGTTTCTCTTTTTTATGCAAAGCTTATTTGGACATTTCCAATCATAAATTTAGCGAGAAAAATTAAAGGGTAAGTTTTTTTTTTTGGTCGGGGGGGGGGGGGGGGGGGGGGGGGAGTTTATGTTAATGTTGCCACACCTATTAATGTCACCTACCATGTTTCGCATATTATATGCTTAATCACATGACATTTATAACTATATAAGAGTAGTGGTATTTAAAGGCTTTTACACCACACACCATCTATATAGTATAATTTGATGTGTAATATTTAAAATTTAAGATGTATATTCCAAATCAAATTATGTCATATGAATGGTGTTTGGTGTAAAAATTTTCAAATAGAATTATTCTTTAGGCATTAATCAATGCCTCAATTATTGAATATTGTTGATAGTCATGATGATATTCCCATCATCCCTTAATTTCCTTATATTTCATTCTCTTCTTTATATTGAGAAACTTTGTGTCTGATTTCGTTGGGTTAATGTGATTATCTCATTATCAATTCATTTATTAATTGACTAGTACTCCTCTTGTTCTCAATGTACGATATCACAGAAAATGTATGAAAGCATGAAAGAAAGGGTAGAGAAAGTCCTTGAGAAAGGGAAAGTTGGGGAAGAGTATATCACTGAGGAGATAGAGCGCAAGGCTTTCAGCAAATGGACAAATCATGGATTTACCCACCAAGATCATCCCAGTATCATTCAGGTACCAACATTTATACTATGAGTAGTGCTACATTTACTTACAATTTTATTTACAATCTTACGTATAAGACTCATTTTATCAGTTTTCTTTTTAAATTAAAATTTTAAATTTTAAATTCCATAATCTTTGGCATATCAATAACTGACACGTCAATACATATTGTTATGTAAGTAAAACTTTTAAGTACAAAAAGCATTTTCCTTATCATATTAATTTTATTAGTTCCTAATTAGATATTAATTGGAAGCTTAAATCAATCATGGGTAGGTCTTATTAGAGAGTGGCAAAAACAAAGACGCGACCAACCATTTGATGCCAAACCTCATCTATGTCTCTAGGGAAAAGAGCAAGACTTCATCCCACAATTTCAAGGGAGGTGCCCTCAACGTCATGGTAAGCTTAATTTCCTGTATCTACTACCACCAAAATGCTCCACAATTTTATTTCCAATTAAAAATTTTTTGTAATTAATTTTCATGTATTTATAATTTTGTTTTCTCTTTGTCATCATGTAATGAAGCTTCGAGTGTCAGCCACAATGACCAATGCACCTATAATCCTCAACTTGGATTGTGACATGTATTCTAATGACCCACGAACACCTCTTCGTGCATTTTGTTACCTATTAGACCCTAAACTCAAGTCCCAATTAGCATATGTTCAATTCCCTCAAAGATTTAATGGGATCAACAAGAACGATACGTATGGTAGTGAATATAGACGGATGTTTTGTTGTAATCCCTTGGGATTGGATGGAATGTTGGGCCCTGATTATCTGGGAACTGGATGCTTCTTCAACCGGCGAGCTTTCTTTGGCGGCCCATCAACCATTGTGTCACCGGAGATCCCTGAACTTGGCCCCAACAGTGTTGTGGACAAATTCATCCAGTCCCAAGCGGTTTTGGAATTGGCACACAAGGTTGCAGGGTGTAACTATGAGTACAAGACCAAATGGGGTTATGAGGTAAGCTTTTTCTTATTATTTAGTACCATAGTTATATATATATATATATATATGTGTGTGTGTGTGTGTGTGTGTGTGTGTGTGTAAACTAGAGAACTGAGCTCATTTTATCTAGAGTAGTTTAAACCATTAAATTTATTAGCAAGCAAGACTTGTTATTTATCAATTTTACCTCCTTTTTTTTTTTTTTTAGCTTTCTAATAGTTTTGTTCAAATTACACGTGTCAATAGTAATGGAGGGTGATAGAGGCTGATCTGATCAAATTTAGAATCGTAAGTAGCAGAAGGTTTAAAAAAGGTAAACAAACTAGTACAGATAGTAAACCTTAAACTATTTCAGTACTTTATCATAAAACTCTCTGTAAAAAAGTTTACTATTTATACAGGGTGGCTCTTCCATTAGCCAACTTAGGCAATTGCCTAAGGCTAGTGTAAAAAAAAAAAAAAAAGGAAACCAATTAAGTAGAGTTTTTTAAAAAGACAAAAAATACCCAGTTAAAAAATTGGAAATAAATTGAACATTTTAACTAAAATTGTATATAATTTTTGGAAAGAGATAGACGCATAATGTAGATTCTACAACATTTAATGCAACAAGAGTATGATTTTCTAATAGTTTGAACTCTAGATATCCATTTAATACTATATATTTTTCTCTTTGTATTGAACCATTCAATTCATCCAAACAAGCAAGAATATGAATCTACTTAATTGTATGCTAATATAACAAGATATTTGTAGAGCATACGAATTCAGAAGGAGAATTGTGGTTTGAATAAGAATAAATGGATTGGGTGTATAAATTGGATATATAGGTGGGCTTCAGATATGGAACATTGATAGAGGACTTCTTCACCGGGCTTCGGCTACATTGCGAGGGATGGAGGTCCATATTTTGCAACCCTAAGAGGCCAGCCTTTTTGGGTGATGCACCAATCAGCCTCGAAGATGTCCTAAACCAAGTCCAACGATGGTCCATCGGCAATCTCCAAGTTGCCTTCTCCAGTTTTAGTCCATTAACCTACGGTACTAGATCTTTGGGCACTCTTATGTGCCTTGCCTACACTCATTATTGTTTCTGGCCCACCTGGTTTATTCCTCTCACCCTCTATGCATTTCTCCCCCAACTATGCCTTCTCCATGGACTTTCTATATTTCCAAAGGTATGCTTTTTACAAGTTACAAAATTTTTTTATTCATTATTTAGCTACTAATAAAGACTATTACTGAAGAATAGAGAAATATTAGTAACACATTTCCATATATATATATATATTGCCTTTGAAATTTAAGAAGCTTTCATGGTTAGGCTTTTGAACATTAAGCCTCTCCTTTTATTATTCTACCTTTCATCTATTTAGATTTTACTTATTGGTGAAAATATATTGCAGCTATCAGAGCCTAGTTTAATCTTGTATGTGTTTCTTGTGCTTGGAGCCTATGGACAAGATCTCCTTGAATTTTTGATAGAGGAAGGAACAGTCCAAAAGTGGTGGAATGATCAGAGAATGTGGATGATAAGGGGGCTCTCAGCCTTCGGGTTTGGATGCCTTGAGTTCTTCCTCAAATGTTTAGGGATTTCCACATATGGTTTCGGTTTGACCAACAAAGTGATTGATGATGAACAAAGCAAAAGATATGGACAAGGTATGTTCGAGTTTGGAGCCTCATCAAACATGTTTGTGCCACTAATAACGGCAGCCATTATCAACTTGGCATCATTTCTTATGGGGCTTGTACAAGCTCTAAGAGGCAGCAAAATGGAGGGTCTGTTTCTGCAAATGTTCTTAGCAGGTTTTGTAGTGCTGAATGCCTTGCCAATTTACAAAGCCATGGTCTTGAGGAATGATAAAGGAAGAATACCATTCAAAACTACTGCTACTTCAACATGTCTAGCTTTGACCCTTTATGGGCTCATTTCTCTTCCTCTTGCAAATTGAAATTAGGTGGTTTGCTTTTTATTATCTATATTATTCTAGCTCTTATATGAGTGGAACACTATATAACTTATCTGTAACCTTGGGCAAATTATTTAGGCCAACATTTATGCTATGTGGTTCTGAAAGATGAAAATAAGCATTGCAAATGTTGAATGGCTTGTGAAAAGGAAATGGGATTTAGAGTTTTTTTCATTGCATCTTCCTACTAATTTGCATTTTTGCTATTGCA
Organism: Carya illinoinensis; assembly: GCF_018687715.1. Classification (NCBI taxonomy): domain Eukaryota; kingdom Viridiplantae; phylum Streptophyta; class Magnoliopsida; order Fagales; family Juglandaceae; genus Carya; species Carya illinoinensis. The sequence continues at coordinate 34,539,807 of NC_056762.1, read as the reverse complement.
TGGAGTCTAGACTCTAGTGTTTTTTTTTTCCTGCTAAGCAAGCTCTATATAGATTGATTAATAGATAGATTGAGAATATATGAATAGTGGATGGGGGTTTTCGACAAACACCTATTAAAACTAGTACTGCACAAAAGAAAATAAATGACGGGCACTGGGAACAAATAAATGTTCCCTACCTTTCTGTTAAGTGGAATTTGCACAAAGTGACAATTTTAGTACAATCTGATAAGCGGATTATGAACCCAAGCCAGGGACCATAGTAGTTGGTGTGATTTCACTTTATTGTTCTGGAGCGATTAGTAGGAACATCCACTTCTTCATCCTCACGGTCCTTGGGTGAAGGAAGATAGCTCTTATATTAAGGTGCCTTATAAAAATATTGAACCGCTTCGCTCCATAGACATCATCACAAGAATGTCTTCTTTCAAAGTTGTCTTAGGTTTTGTTGCCAGTATGAACTTAGAAATTGAACAGTTTGATATGAAGATTGCTTTCCTTTATGGTGAATTGGAGGAGGAAATATATTTGGAGCAACCAGAGGGGTTCAAGGAAAGGACAAAAACAATCTTGTGTGTCGATTGAAAATGAGTTTATAAGGACTCAAGCAGACACCTAGATAGTGGTATAAGAAACTTGATTCCTTTGATTAAGCACGACTATGATAAAAACTACTTTTGATCATTGTGTGTTTATTAAACAGTTCTCTAATGGTGACTTTATTGTTCTCTTGCAAAATGTGGATGACATGTTGAGCAAACTTTTTGCAATGAAAGAGTTCATGCCCATAAAACAAATCCTTGGTATGAAGACCTCTCATGATAGAAAGAACGCCAAGTTGTGGCTATCTCAAGAGAGTTATGTCAAGAAGTTACTAGACAGGTTCAACATGGGCAAGGCAAAAATAGTGAGTTCTCCACTTGCAAGTTATTTGAATGTTAGTTCAAAGCAGAGTCTTACAAGTGAGAGAAAGAAAGAAAATATGCAAAATGGCCTTATGCATCAGTTGTGGGTAGCTTAATGTGTGATGTGCATAACACCTGTTATCACTCATGTTGTTGGAGTTGTTAGTCAATTTCTCTTTGATCCTGGCAAAAAGCATTGGTAGCAATTGTAAATGTTATTTATGTTTGGCTAAGATTAGATGAGTCTGTATTTAAATTTGAATCATGGAAGAATGTAAGTTTTAATAGGATGTTAGGATTGCATCTGATAAGGATGAGTGTTGAACAAGAGGATATCTAATAAGGATAACTACTCGTAGTGTAACTCTTATCAAAACTTGTTTAAATTATAAGATAAGAGTTTACAAGAGTCCTATATTAGTTCAAGTCTAAAAGTCAGTTAACGAGATAAAGATGCGCAAGCGTTATTGAAGAAACTGAAGCTTATTTGAATTCAATGCAATCCAGAAAAAGTGATCCGGTCCGAGATGTTCGCAAATCGTTAGCAACGTATCTAACTGAGATTCTGGATAAACCTGTCAACAAATTCCTTCTCCAAATCAATCACAACATTGTCTATTTGTAGAGGAATCGGCTGAGGGTTTGGGTTGAACACTTCAACAACACATATTCACAAGCATTGGGAGCTTGAAGATCTGAATAGAACTTCAAGAGATCGTGTGAGGGGGAGTTGCTGTGTTCGAATTCGACCACTAGAGGTTCCAGTAGGAAAGACAAAGATTGGAGAGTGTTAGAGGTTCTGACCACCTACTGCAATAGAAGACAAGCGGGTCGTATGTCTTGGGTAAACGTGTCTGATTACAAAAGTTTTTGTAAACGTTTTACTTGTAATATTTTCAATCAATAAAATTTGCTTTCATGGGTTTGGTTGTCCCGTAGGGTTTTACCCTTGAAGAGTTTTTTAAAGGGTTTCCCTTCGTAACCAAATTATTGTGTCAATACTTTCATTATTCATAATCTTGAGTTAATAGCCTTTTTTGGTTCAGTATTAGCATGCATAATCAGGGGCACCTTGGGAATTTCAGCTATGAAATGGATTCTAAGGTATGTTACAGGTACTTCCAAGGTGTATTTATGCTTTGGATATACCAAGCCTATGGTTCATGGGTTTACAGATGTAGATATAACTGGTGACATTGATTCCAGAAAATCTACTTCATGATACCTGATTACTTATTCAAGAGCAGTTGCGTCATGGCAATCCGGACTGCAAAAATGTGGCACTTTGAATACCTCAGAGACAGAGTATATTGTCATCACAGAAGTTAGCAAATAATTGTTATGGATGACAAATTTCTTAGAAGAACTAGGTTTGGAACAAGAAAAGTATATTCTCTGCAATAATAACATCTTAGGAATAACTCAACTTTTTGTTCAAGATCTAGGCATATTGATGTGACGTATTCTGGATTCGTGTTTCATTGGAGATGAAGTTATTATAGATTGTAAAAACCCATACCAATGTAAATGGATCAGATATGATGAAAAAACAATTGCTTATGCAAAAACTTGAAGCAATTATGAAGATCAAAATTGCTTGAACATGAGGGAGCATTTGTGGACATGGAGGTGGAGATGGAATTTCCTTGCTAGGACTTGGTGGGACGGGGAAGCATTAAGAATGGCAGATGAAGTTTTTCAATCCTTCAAGGATAACTTGGAAATATATTCCTTTAAAACAATATTGAATTCAATCATTGAAGTGTGTAAGAAAAGCTCTCAAGCAAGCATCTGTCCACACAATATATGAGGAAAAAATTGACAAAAGTCTTTACAATAAAGAATACCATACATGAAATTTATCTGACTCACTTCTCTTTGGGATGCTTTGTATGAGTTAATAAATATGGTTTCTATGCAGTAATATTAATAGCCAAGCACATTTTGACACATTTGAGTAGCAATGATTTGCATGGATTGAACTTTTTTATGAGAAACTTGATATTAATCATGAGTTTTCTGCATTCAAGTTATACTACAACACAATTGGTCTTTTGTGACAGAGGAAATCATCACAAAAAATGGCCAAGATGTCACAAAAAATAATTGGTGACGGTTTAATGTTCAACCATCACTAAAAATATTTTTAGAGATGGTTGGAGGTATTCTGTTTGGTGTAACGTTTGAACATTCTATTTTTTTGTGACGGTTGAGATCTGTCACAGAAAGTAAAGTTTGAATGTTTAATCAAACGTTTGAACGTCAACCCTACCAATTGGCATTCGAATGACAGAAGTTCATGTTCATTGATTATAGTTCAAACATATTACATTTATGTTCAAACATTTATACAGTCTAACATTAATTGCAATAAACGTTTGAATTTCTATTTGAACATTAAAAGACCATTGTTTGAATGTAACGAGTATAGTTCGAACATATCATATTTATAGTTAGGACGTTTGTTTGAATGTTAAAGAAGAAGCGTTCAAATGCAAGTGGTATGTTCAGAGGTTTGTTCGAACGTTAATCGTTTAAACATTCGAACATTTTATTCATTTGAGGATGAGTATGTTTGAAAATTATGTTATAATTTTGTGTAATTACATTCAAACGTTGGTTCGAATGTGAATCAATGTTCATATATTTTTTATTTACATTCGAGCGTATAGATCAAAAATACTAATTTTATAAAATTAAAAAACAGCTAATTGTATCATATTACACACCATCATTTAACAACTAATGATATATTATAAAATTTCAAAATTAGATACTAAAAGTTATATACGCTGAGAAAATTGATAAAATTTATTTCTTCCTTTTTTTCTCGCCCACCGCAATTTTGTTGCAATGACAAAATATGCTTCATTTGCACCATCATCTCCCGCTGCACTTGCCCTTGGATTTCATTGCGTATTTTTTCCTCCCAGTCTCTCTGTTGGTCTTGCAAACATGTTTCTAAATGAGACTGTTGCTCTAGGAAATACTCCAATTCTTGCTGTCTTGACCTTATATACTCATTCTCGCGCCATGTAACTTCTAAATTTTTGTTACGATTATTAATTTGTGAAGTAGATAAGGTTGAAGAGGATGAACTGGAATGCTTGAAAGATTATTTCAAACCTCTTGCCATGCTAGACTTAGGCCTGAGCACTTGCATGAATATATCTATGTCTCTAGGAGAGGATTCTCCAGAAACTGACTGCATCTCCATCATTTTTTCCTACAATTTGAAAGAAAACACACAATAAGTAACGTATTAAAAGAAATATAAATAAAAAATAAATTATTCACATGTTACATAATTTATTTTATAAAATTAATACTTTACATCATTATTTGCAGTGGAAAGATTCATCCACTCATTAATTTGAGCAGCAACATAGACATGAATGAGGGAAAAGATATTAGGATCATCACGTTTCTAGCAAAGCGACATTATTAAATTTAAAAAGATAATGTTAGTACCTAAATAAAAGAATATCAGAAAAATAAATGAATTTTATAATTTATTAAATATCGTTTTATCCTTAAAACGGTGGAATGACCTTGAGCTAGCATGATGGTGGACAGTTTTGGGCAAATCTATTCTATGCATTTGAAGAACTTAAGTGTTACAAAGTTAATTAAGAATGTTAATTGTAATATATATACATAAAATATATAGAACAAATATAAATGTAAATAATTATATGATATAAGTCTAGAATACCTAATAATCTGGAGTTACGAAAAGATCACAGCACTTTCTCCAATCATTTAACTTCATCTGCTGGAAAGGGGACTGCGTAGCCTCTTCCAACGTCTCAAACTTCTTGAAGTGCTCATGATATCATCCCTTTTGACGTCGGAACAGTGTAGCAATAAACTCATTCATAGTTCTCAAATCCTTGCTACTACCAAAGTCGAGGTCGAATTTATCCTAATAAGTTAATTATGTAAAAAATATGATATACTTATAATCTAGGTGAAAAAAATATATACTCTCAAAGTAAACTCACCAGCACATGACTCCGAATGTACTCCTTAATCTCATTCAGAATATCTCTCCATAATCGCACTTAAAATGAAGCATAAACTCGAACTACTGTGCTAATATAGGAGGAAAGCACTGTTGTACTATCATCCACTCCTCCAGTGGAATTATCAAAAATGGTGACCTTGAGTTTTTCATGCCTTCTACTTTTTTCAAGAGAGATGCCACGTATATAACCAAGACCGCGACGAGGGGATACATCAACTAATAGATAGTATAATTTTAGTTATATAGTTATTGAGATAAAATTATTAATATATAATTAATTATCAACGACATTTCCTTACTGGTAGGCGTCGACTGGCAGTCTTTCTCTTGTGTGTTAACATGATCTTCAGCAGCAGATTCTTTGGGTAGGGAGTCATCAATGGGTTCAGGACTTGGACTTGGCGGAGGAGACATATTTTTTCGTTGTCATTTTGGTGGCATCCTTAAAAATGATTAATATAATAAAGAAAATTAATTAGAAGAAATTATGAAAAGTATAATATTCTATAGTTACCTTTATGAATAAAATATTTAATACTTTTATTCTTCATTTTTGGATATATTTTCCATGCTTGTTTTAGAATCTCCCTCAATAACATCTTCGTCATTATCATCAACCTTTTTTTCATCCTCCCAATCCACTTCCTTCCTGGATTCTTCTTCATCTTCTTCTTCCTCTTCCTCACTTACTTTAAATGATCATTTAATATGGACGGGTCGAGATGAATAACTCGAGTGCATCGAGGTCAACAAACAAGTTAATACACTCTCTATTTTCCTGGTAGGTCTCTACAACCGGAGTGTCATCTTTATCTCTACTATTCTCGTGATCCGCACTCGTTCCCGCTTCAAATATATTTTGAGAGACAAATTTTTATACAACTTGCCAAGTTATCACTCCACTATCTTCATCAGGGCTTCTCATTGGATCAATCAAGCAATAGACTTGGGTAGCTTGATAAGCCAATACAAAAAGATCATCCTCGTACCATTTAGATGCAATATTGATATTCGCAAAGTGATTATTCCTATGTATTGAAACCCAACCACCACCTAGATCCCTCCAATCACATTTAAAGAGATATGTTACAAACCGACCCAGATATTTCAATCTGATAATATTACGTATAATATCATAATAGTCAATATCATCTCTTCCATGACTTCCCTCAACCAACACACCACAGTTATCTTTTTATTACGTTCAAGGTCCAGAATATGTAATCTATAACCTCGAACCATGCATGCAGTGTATTGTTGTGCTCTATTTGAGGGAGCACGAGCCAATGCATACAATTCAGGGTAAACTAATCTGGGATCACGAGCACGTTGTTCCAAAACCTAACAATTGAAATATTATATACTTATTAAAAGTTACCCAGAGTTAAAGTTATTATTTTTAACATATATTTAACTCTAGTTCATACACGTTGTTCGAACCATTTGAAAAATTCTTCCTCTTGTCTTGCCTCTATATTCTCTACTCCTTGCATTCTAATTTTGTATGTGTGCTCACTATATATATGTGCAAAAGAACATTATTTTAAGCGCAAAAGTTTTAGTTAAACTTTTTTAAACTTCTCGGTAATTATTCAGCACGTACTATCGAACTTTACTCAACTCTCTATCAAATGAATCATAACCTGTTTGTGTACCGAAGGATTGTGGAAAAACACTAATAGCTGATGAGGAGGCGGAGCAGCAAGATCAGCATTTCACTTTTGACGATTAAATCGTGTCTCAACACCATGAAGATATAGAGAGCAAAATGTGAACCATCCATCGTGTATATAGGCCTCTACTATTGAACACTCAGCTCTAGCTTTATTCCTAACAGTGTGATTTAGTCGACTCAAATATCTTTAAATTGGATACATTCAATGAAACTACACCGGTCCACCCAACAGTACCTCTCAAGGTAAATGTATTGCTAAATGGATGATGACACCAAAAAATGATGGTGGAAAGATCTGCTCGAATTTACAAAGTATAGTAACAATGTCTTCTTCCATCTTCCACAACATAATATAATATAAATATAATATAATATTCTTCCTTTTTTTTTTTTTTTATTAAAATTTACACTAGGATAGGAATCTTAATGTATTTTGCATGCTACTATACCTCTTAATTAAGTGTAGGGCTACAAACGAATCGAATCAAGTGGATGATAGAACAAGGTTACTCGAGCTCGATTAACATGTTTACTCGCTTCATGAACTCGAATATTTTTGCTCAAACGCGGTTCGTTAACCAATAATGTTGTTTGACTTTGACTCAAGCTTGACTAAAAATGCCAAAGGACTCGAGCTTGATTTTTTATTTTGAAAAATGTAATCTTATCTTTTTGATTTGTAAAAAAATTTTAAATTTTACAAAAAGAAAAAAAAAAAGACTCAAACCATTTAACTATTCAATCAATTAATTTTGATACAAAGTTCTTATGGTATAAATTTGTTTAGAAAAATAACTTATAGTTATAGATTTTACTCATAATACACAAGATAAATGTATTAAACTCAACTATTTAATACAAATAGATAATATAATAAACCAATAGTGGTAGTTTTATGATATAATATTATACAAATTATCCTATACAAATTTTTTGGGACATAACATATCTATATTAAATAAGGTAAACTATAAATAAATTAATAATATATAATTAAGTATATAAAATATAACATGTAATATATGTAACAGATATATATATATATAAACATATTACGAGCTTCAAAACAAGATAAAAATGAGTCATAACTTGTTATACGAGTTTTGTTCGCGAGTCTAAATTGAGTCGAGCTGAGTTTATATGAGTTTTGCTCGATTAATATTCGAACGTATATCAGTGTTTATGAACATCTCATTCATTAAATGAACCGAGTTCGATTTGAATATACAAAGCCGAGCTCGAGTTGTTCACGAAATGCTCTAATCATTTGCAACCCCAATTAATGAGTGATTCTACACACGAGGTGCTACTCTGCCACGTGTGTAGAACCACTCATTGTTACTACTTTTTCACATTTTAAACTTTTTAAATATTTTTTCAGTTTTCTTTTAACATTTTTTATATATTTAAATATTTAAAAAAAATACATCAATACACTTAAAATTACTTCCTTAATCATTAAGTAAAATGAAATAATTTTTTGTTTGCCAAACGGTCAAAACAACATTTACACTTTTGAAAATAATGCTACATACACTTTTTAAAACATTTATGTTTGAACGTGAGTAACATATGTTCAAATGTTATTAGGAAAACGTTCAAACATTTACATTAATACGTTTGAACGTTTCGAGCATATAAGCTCAACCCATCACCACTTCCAATCATTTTCACGTGTCCACCATCCTTCTTTGCCATGCAACCACCACCCACCACAACCATCATTCTCTGCCACAATCGTCACCAAAGAGGTAGGTAAACTTCTCAAATTACCCTTCGGCCCTTTATTCACTTTTGCATGAAATTCGATCCTAAAAACCAAATCGGTGGCCGGATTTTTAACTTCAATTTCTGGCCATCATGAGTTGCCATTGGCTAAATGGTCATCGTAGAACTTGTTATTGAAGTGTACACTTCATTTATATGGTGTCATTTGGCCAATAACATGTGTTTTAGAAGCTTGAGAATGGTTGAGTTGACTCAACCATTTCTGTCTCGTAACGTTTGAACGTTACGTGGTAACATTCAAACCGAACTATTAGTTTCTTAGCCGTTACGCATTCACGTTCGAACAATACCACGTTACATTCGAACTTTAAAACTATACAAGCAAACGTAAATCATGTATGTTCTAATCCATCACGTAACATTCGAATGTTAAGTGTACATTTGAACATATCTATTAATGTTCGGATGTTAATGTTTTAGTTTCCAATATTTAACAACAAATTCAAATTTTATCCATGTTAACGTTCAAATCTATATGTACATAATTTAATATACAGTCACATTAGAACCTACCTTGTTTGTACATCAAACGTAACTATTAACTTGTTAATTTTATTCACCAACATTCGAACGCTTTATTCAAATGTTTGAATGTGAAATCTTATTATAATTTACAAATGTAACTAATTTTATGTTCACATGCAAAACATACGTGCGAACGTAAACTCATTCATGTTCTAACGTATTGTCACAACGTGTGAATGTGTTATTTTTAAACGTTTGAACGTTACTATAGAATAGTTTATATTTTTATTCTAACTTTTAGGGCACCCACGTAATTATGGACACTTTATTTTTTTCTAGGATATGTCTCATCCACTACATATAAGGAAACAGGGGAGGGAAGGAGCTGGTCCCAACACTGATCGGGTTGGGGCTCGAATAGTTATGCTAGAACGGAAGATTCTAATTCATGAATTTGATGAGCTCAAATCGGAGCAAAAGTACCTTAGAGACATCTTTCTCAGAAGAGGCTGGAAAAATATCTGCATGGTGAGGCGGATGGCGTACCCCTCGATGGTTCGAGAGTTCTACATGGGATGTGCTCCATACCCCAGGATGCATCCTCCCACACCATAACTATACGCGGTGTGGAGTTTGAGATATCTCCTGATGTAATCGTCGATCTACTCGAAATTCGGCGCGTTCCTAAGAGTTCGGGTACAGATGTGGGCACATTTTTAGCAACTACAGCCACATCTGCATCAGCTGTTGGCACACCTAATGCAACTGTGAACACTTCATCTATTGACCCAACTGAGTCATCATCAACAAGAGATGCAGACCAATTGGAGGCCGGGGATATTAACCTTAAGGCTCGGGATAACAAACGAGATGAGGATTTCTACATAATCATCGGGAGAGACCGCACGCTACTCGAGAGGAAGAACGCCTTCAACCAGATAGATCTCCTCCATTTCTTTCACAGGTTGCAACTTATTGTTACAATAAATGTGAATCTTGTGGCACATAAGGCCACATTTAGCAGGATGTGTGCACAATATCTTATTCGAGTGGCACATGGAGATCCCATTGACCTGCCACTACGCATCTTTGAGTGGATCTGTTACGAGATAAGCATTGTCTCCACGGACAATCTCCCGTAACAGATCATCATTAGTCAGCTTTTACAGGCCAAGAGAGTGCCGCTCTAGGCGGAGGAGTGGGTGTCAAATCAGATGAGCCCCCTCGACATGAGCACACATTGGAGTAGTATTGGCCAGCTTGAAACACATGCTCGACATCATCCACCGCCTGCTATGGATCTTGTTCCTCCGCCTGAGCTCGGTGTGAGGTGTACTAGTCAGCAACTGATGAGTGCTTCTACAGGGGATGTTCCGGTTGCTTAGGTTGATAGGGTGATCTCACAGCTTACTGTGCAGATTGACAGACAGATCACAGCTGTGGAGGAGAGAGTCGCAAGCATTGTTCACTGTGTAGATATCCTCAACGAAAAGGTTGACATCTTGCTTGAGGAGATACGGAGTATGACTTTCGTGAACAACGCATTGTTGTGAGTGTTGTTTATGAAATTCTATCATATTTTGTATTTTGCTTTTAATATATGTAAGGAATAATATTATTTAATATATCTGTTGTTTTTTTAATTTCAATTCTCAATCTTCTTTAATGTTAGATTTTCCAACTTTAATATTAAATCATTTCACTTCAAATATATATAAAAATAAATATATATTTATATATTTATATATTTATATATATAAATATATATTAATATTTTACAAATTATGTATATATAAATATATATTACAATTTTTTGAGACTTGTTCACAAATTATGCATTGTAAAAATCACATAATTTTTAAATTAGTCATATTTAATTTAAATTTAGAACTAACGTTCGGACGTTAACGTTAATGACTAACGTTTAAACGTTGGCTCAAAAAAATTTCACGTTCGCACATAAGTCTCAATGTTCAAACGTCTATGTGACGTTTGGATATAAATTTTACCTCCATTCGAACATCAAAAAAATCTCATCTGTCTTTAGTGACGGTTTCCAGAAACCATCACAGAAAATGCTTTTTAATGACAGTTTGGAGACTATCACAACTTCCCAACCGTCCCTAAAAAACAATTCTATTGTAGTGTTAGCTGGTCGATTTGCTTGCTCTATAATTTTGAATACTTTCTTAAATTGAGCTTTGTTATTCATTATTCTCACATACTACAAATTACATTATTTTTATTTTTAAATTAATTAAATTCTTTTACTTATAATCCTTATATTACACATTTAGTAAGAAAAAAAGTAAAAAAAAAAAAAAATATAATGTATTGTGTGTAAAGGGTGAATAGAATTTTTCTTTCCAAATTAGGGACCGGATGGACTCGATTATTAGAGTTTTTGGTGATTATTGGAACGCTTCACAATTTGATTAGCATAAGTCACATTTCCAACTTTTGTTTCTTCTGAACATTTCGGCAGATAAAAAGGATTGATCTCGACAATTTTAATTTTCAATCCATTATACTTTATAGTTTATAGTTGATGTGACGTACAGATCAATGAGTATCATGTCGACGATGTCACGTTGCTATTCGATTTAGATGTTACGAATTGCAAAACTCTTTTTGTTCCCTGTTAATAACCTTACACTACAAGAAATTTAGCTTTTTACCATGAAATTTTTTTTCCAAGCTCTACATTTGTGGCAAATACTTAGCTTATTACACGAAAACTCTCTGTGGGAAAAAAAATGCCAGTTTTCACAAGATTACGTCCGACGAGCAAGAACTTGTGGTAAAAGTGACTTGTTGTGGCGAAGAAACGACTTTTTGCGAAGAATTCATGTCGCCGCAAATAGTTTTAAATACTAAAACCCCTTTTTTCCCCTCATTTCTTTCTCCCCCAGCCCGACACTCCTCTGCATTATGCTGAACCCCCCATTCAAAACTTCACAGCTTACCTCCCAACCAGGCCACGCCGCCGATGTCGACAGCTCCACCTCCACCGTCGCATCAAGCAGGTGACCCTCCCATTCCGATCATCCCTCTCTCTATTGTGCTCTGTTTTCTCTCCACCGAAGCTCACTCCCCTAGTTGGACCTCTCCCTTCTCCCTCGGTTTCTCTCCTCACGGCACAACGCCACCAGTGGTGCCATATGCTGCCGGTAAGCTTCTCTCCCTTCGATGGCCTTTTCCAGCCTTTTTTTTTTCTTAATTAAAGGAGATGGAAATTTGTGAAAATGAAAGGAGATTTAATTTGTGGTATTTTTTCTCGAGTAATTAAAGTGGATTATTTTCTATGTTATGACTGCTATTATATGTGTGTATAGATGAATGTAGAAATTGTGTTGAGTGCTGATTGTAAGAAAGAATAGATGTGCGTATGATTGTTGATGATGAATGCAATGAATTAACAAAATGCACAGCAAGTGTTTGTAAAAATGAAGCAAAGACTTAACTTCATATGGAGTAGGTAAATACAAAGTAGTGATGTCCCCTACAATGGGAGATGAGAGAAATTTTCAGTTCAATGGACAGAAATAGAAGATCTTGTGCATATTGTGGTGGGTTTGATTCAATAAGTATATTCTCCATACATCAAAGCAGAAATCTACTACTTGTACTCCTGTCTATTTGGCTTGCAAGTTTGGCTCTTCTGTGACATTTTTGACGATTTGGTACTTATAAAAAAAAATAAGTATATGCATGTATTTATTTGTTGTAAATTTTATACCATGAAAAAATGTTAGACTTCATTTAATTATATTGTGTGTAGTAAATGGGAAATCGGACCAACTTGGACTCACTTTAGCTATTGAAAATCTTGGCGCATCTCAAGTAAAATAGACAACCATGTACACACTTTATTTTGCATTCTTCAAAAGAAGTCTATCTTTCATCCCATAAAAAAGAAGAATTTTATACACTTCATTTTCATCATACTTTCATCTCACTAGTGAGATAATAAATATATCACACCTTATATAGTGAGAAGATTAGTAGATCTCATATGGCTATCCCACTGGATGATTTTTTAATCCACAATTGAGCGTGACGTTCAAGAATCAAGCTAAAAGTTAAGAAATTTAGAACAATCTTTTTCTTGGACTTTGTCAAGATGTTGAGAGGAAAAGAGTATCTTTTATAATATGAAGAAAATTGTAAGATTATTATTTTTTACAATATTTTCTTTGGACTTTGTCAAGTCCGATCCAGAGGTTGAGATGAAAAGTATTGTAAGTATAAACGTTTTCTCTTTTTTCAAATGGAAAGTTTGTATTTAGCTTGTGAGTTAAGTATTCGATAACATGAACTACAAGAAGTTGGAGCGTCGGTCTGAATTTTCGGAAGTAAGAGATCCACAACCTCGTGTGATAGCTTTGAAGATATTGGAATTGGGCTTACTCCTAGCCCAAGTCCAAGCTCATTGGGCGTATTGCCATATCATGTACCAAAGTCACTTAGAAGCCTAAAGCCCAATCTAAAGTGTGATGTGTACTCTTTTGGGGTTATGTTTCTTGAGCTACTTATTGGGAAGGTTATAGTTTTAGATGACATGGGCCAAGGGACTGGGCTTATAGTTGAGTATAAGAGTCGGGCTTTGCAGATGGCTGACGCGGCGATCCAAGCTGATTTGGAAGAAAAACTAGAAGTTTTGTTAGCTTGCTTCAAGTTAGGATATAATTGTATATCTCTAATCCTGCACAAGAGACCCTCAATGAAAGAAGCCCTACAAGTTCTTGAGAGAATTCCATCTTCATCTTCGTCATCACACTACTACGGTTCCAAAGATGATTGTGACACTTTTAGTAGAGAGAGGTGTATGTATAACTGATTTGTAAGTTGTCATTTGGTTTTGATGTTGATTGAATATATCTTGTGGTGAGACATTAATTTCCCTGCTAATTTTTGGAGAAGACACATTAGACGATAAAGTAACTCTCTGTTTCTCATATTTCCCTATATGTGTGCATATCTTTATTTGTATCCTAATACTATCAGGATGATGTAGATTTAGGTAATTTGTGGATTTGGAAGGCTAGGCGCAATGTTTAGGTGCAACAAGTACAGCATATAAAACCAGATTGTGTGTCCCTTGCAAGGGTAAAGTTGGGATATACTTAAACTCAAAGATAGATCCTCAAATCCTGGTACAAAGCATTGGTTTGTATATTATGTATTGAATTTCCCAGTCCCTTTCTTCTGCATATATGCCCATATTCATCTGATTATGCAGATTCAAGAAACTGGATTGATTTTTGGAAAGAAGTTTGCAAACAGCAAGACGCCTAATGATCCATTCCCTCCTGAATGGGGCAAGTTCCATCTTAATTTTGTTTCTTCAAGGTTACTGTATGAATATATTTATTTACTGGGGGAAAATTGGTTGTTAGATTACCTATAATTTCTTTCTTAAACTATATCAGAACATCTTGTAGACCTAGGTTTTTTCTTCTTAATCTTTTCAAAGTAGTGAATCTTATATTCCTTGCTCCATGTGCTCTGTACGTATTTGCAGTTATAGACATGTATAACTTGTTTTCATATGAAAAGCATATTGAAATTTGTGCCTAAGAAATAGTTTGTTGCTCATAATGGCAAAAAAACATCTTACTTCATGTAAAGCAACATCAATTCTCCTAGTGACTTATGAGACAGATGGTATTAAATAGACTATCATATGTTATAACTTGTGAAAATCTATATTTAGTTTTATTTCTCTACATCTTTTCCTAATCTGGTTCTTCAAATTTAGCTAAGTAGGCAACTAGAAAGATCTTGTCCATGGCATGTGGTGTAGGTAGTACCCATAACAAGCAGAGAGAGTTGCTAGGAACTGTTATATGGGTAGCAAACATGTTAATATGGCTTACAATACAAGATTTTAAGTTATATATATGGGAGTGTGAAGTGGAATGATGTGAAGTGGTACTAAATATTGAAGTGATATGTTGGAACTTGGGATTATTGTTGGTGTGTATGAAACTTGAAAGAACATTTGTAGATTGATATTAACAGCTGGACAGACTTTGTAGAAAGTGGTTTTATTGCATCTGATCATTGTTGCGTTGGTTGTTGTGTATTGAATTTTAATGGATGGTGGTTTATTGCTTTTCATGGATGCATTGGTTTGTATATAATTTTTTAGCTTATATTAGACAATTATTTATGATCATTTTTGGCTCAGTCCCATCTGTTTTTGCTTTTACAATTTTTTTTTTCTGAATTCTTTTAGTATTTGCCATGAAGACAACTCGCAGCAAATACCTTCTTTTTTGCCAGTAAAAGTTTTTCTCCACAAATGTTGTAGTGAGTAATATTAATACCCACCAATACCTTTCATGGTAATTTCTCCTATTCGCACATTATCGAAAATGGACGTGCTTTTGCGACGAGCTTTATCGACTCTTGCCACGAGATGTGTCATGGGAAAACATAGGTATTGCTCACGAATTAAACCTTTCATGGGCTATAATACTTTTTGCGGCAAGTTTTACGCCACGAGCTTCCCACGGTAGGATTTTGTGGAAAAATGATTTTTTTCACAAAAAGTCTACTTTTTGCCATGAATTTTGCCTTTGGGGAAAAGCCATATTTCATGAATTAAATACCGAATATTAATGATATAGTTATAACTCTTTTACAAATCTCTTAAAACATATCTTACAATCAATCCATACAAGCCGACTTGGTTAAAAACGAAATCCAATTGTACAAAACTACACTTCATTTAATATGAAACTATAATAAAGTTGTAAATCATTTTCCTATAACTTTGGTTGTTTGTTTTTACAACTCATCTCTCATATAATTATTATAACTTTATCAAATTCTCACAAAATAAAATAAACAATTTAACTTTTTAAAATTTTAGAATAAAAATAAGATTAAAAAAATATATTCTAACAATATTTTATTCAACTTTTAATTTTAATCTTAACTTATCTTATTTTATCCAATCTTATCTCATTTTATCTTCATTCAAGCATTTCACTAATTTCATCCTAAGAGTTTGCATATGAAACTAAATATTCATTCCAAAAATAATTGCCCTATGCATAAACAGACTTACCCATTTTCAAATTAACAACTTAGTTGAAAGAACCACGTCAATTAAAACTCAAGTCAAAAGTACTACAAAAAGACATTAATGCATTCAACACTTTTCAAACTCTACCCATGCCATCCAAAATGGTGGGGATAGCAGAGAAACCTGAGTGCTCTTTTTATTTATATTTTACAGTGAAGAATCTGATTCAAATCTAAGACATTGGTACCACTAGCTAAAGCTGACATTGAGGTTTCATTCAGAAAATAATGCCCTGAAAAGATAGGCTAACCGACTGAAACTTATCTAATCAATATGTTCAGATGTTTTAGTGAGGAAATCGATATTGGCCAAGGGAAAGATATCCTAAACCCATCACTACTGCAGAGCACAGTACTCCCGGCCTTGTAGACAGTGAAGGTGCTATGGCTGCAAGTAGTCACGAAGGATCAATTATTGACTCTTTCAGCTTTATTTTAACTTTAATATCTATGATTAAAAATATAAAAAAGAAATTAATAATACACTGTATATATATGTATGTGTGTGTATATATAAACGCGCGCGACATTCCAATCTGAGTCACTTTACGTGATCTGTTGTATATATATGCCCATATCAATCTACATCAATCTACTAGATAAATAAAGCAACTTTGTAATTTATTGTTATTTGTTAAGGTGAACACAAAAAATACAATTTAATCTTTTCTACCATTCAATATATAAATTAAATTAACAATTTAGTAAAAATAAACTTACAATCAGAATAAAATATTAAAGACCTGTGACCTAATGACATAATACTCAAAAGTCTCTAAAATGGAGGTTTTGGAGGGTTCGAACTCCCTCCCCCAATTAAAAAAAAAAAAAAATCAGCACCAGCATTTTTAAGTAGAAAACCCTTTAATGTGAAAGAAAAAATTACGCGACCTAGTCTAATTAAAACTTCTATTATCAACAGCAATAAATTTACAAATTCTGTTCTATAACGTGCAAATATTTTTCATTTGAGGATGATTTTCCAAGTAAACGTTCTTGATTGGATCGGATTTCTATGTTGGAGCCCCCTACCCAATCCATTCAACTTGTTTACGAAAAGAGTTTTGATACACCACTACAAGAAAATAGGCTTATTGCAGCTATTTTTATATTGTTGCAAAACAAATCGCTGCAAAAGGTTATCTATTACAGCATTTTTTAAATCGCCACTTTTTTTTGTCTTAAAAGATGAAACGATGCATGATTTACCTGTTTACAGCGAAATATCTAATATTTACAACGATTTAAGTCGTTGTATGTGTAAAATTATGTTTGCAACGCCTAAATATAGTCGAAATTGATATGGGCGCCAAGTTTCAATTTTTTTTCCCCCAATTTATGTTTTGTTTTCCCTCCAGCAGACCCCCCCTCACTCTCTCCCCGCTCTCGTTCCCCCAGCGATCCTCCCTCGACCCACGCCGCCGCGCACAGCCAGTCGCCAGCGACCCCACCACGTCGCCGCGCTCTGCTCCTCTCTCTCTCTCGCACTCTGCTCCTCTCTCTAGCTTGTCTTATTTTTTATCTTGTGGTTCAATGCAGGGTTCGTCAGCTGTTGGGACCGGACTAGGAGAAGATCTAGGGTTGCAACCTCAAACAAACCTTGCTCATCTACCACCAAACGAGGCTCTGAGAAGAAATGGTATGTCAATCATCACTTGTTTTCAGTTTCCTTAATGCGTTTCTCCCTTGGCCTCCTCTCCAGCTCGTCTCTTCAGTACAAAGGGTGGAACCCTAGCCTAAATCTCCTCAAGGAGAGGGATAAACATAGGTAAGCTTTCAAATTTTGGTTTCCATTTTTGAGGATTTTGATTCTACACGAAATGGACACCTAGGGTTGCTCTGAAAATTTTATTTTTCTTCCAGCCGAGAGTTCTCCTCCATTCCTTCGGATTAGTATAATAGATGACATCAAAAAGAACCACTGCGGTTCACAAACAAGAGAAAATGGATCCAACATTGGTTTTAGTCCTGAGAAATTATACAAGTGCCTGAAAACTAGAAAGCCAAAAATTGCAGTTGTTGGGCGTGACATTGGTGCTCTAATTGTCTGTCGTGTTCTGCAAATGGAAAGCAATTTTTGCTTTGGGGAGGTTATATCTCAATTCACTAAGTTCTTTTAAGGTTGTTTTAGTATCTTCAACTCTAGTTGGTGCTGTTGCTCTGTTCAAGTCTTCCACCTATTATTTTAAGAGGAATCACATGTGTTTGCTTGTTTGGCCAAGTGATGTCGAGAATATTCATTGTCATACTGCATTCTATTTATTGAGTCCATGACTATTTACATCATATCTTAGATAGATTGTTGACTTTTTGGAGACTAGAAGGATCTTAATAACTTACCTAAAAGATTATACTTGTGTTTCTATTTTTCTTCTTGTCCTCCTTTCTTTGTTTCTTGATAGTTAAGAACTATCAATTTTTCTTTTCTAAAAAAGAACTATCAATTTAAGTAAAAAAGAGCTATCTCTTAATTTTATAGGATCTCTATGAGAAGTTGGTTCACTATCATTTTCTTTCCAGTTTTTTATTTACTTCAAAGACAATAGTATTAATCAAATCACCACACATATACAAAGGCATGAAAACCAACAATGTTGTCTATGTTGGAAAACTTAATATAACATACGTATATGCTATATGCCTCTGTATGTCGATCTGATAGCCAAATTGGGACACCCTGCATCTTGATAAATTTTCCAGTTTTGATGGCTCACGGTCTTACTTTTTAATTATTCTCTAGTTGATGCTTTAGCTAACATGGCGATACTTTTGAAAATTTTGTTTTGCTGGATAAATGCATTGAGAGCATTAATTAAATGCTGCATTAATTAATTGGAATGGAAGTAATTTCTTTTGCAGGAATGCCATGTGGAGTAGGTAACAAATCAGGTTTGCTTGAAATGATTGTGTTCTGGTACTTTATATGATCTGTTGCAGAGGAAATGAAAATCAGATTAGTGTATTTTTTAATATATGAGCTTAGTGTATTTAAGTAATATATTGTTCATATCATTTGTGTTATAGGGTATGACAGCTAAACAGTCTTACTAGTAGTTTTATTCCAAATTGGGAGCTTGTGTTTATTGCTTTGATTTTATTGCTTTATCTCTTTATTTCTCATATATTTCATTTTTTGCAACATGCACGTATGTGGCACCTACTCTGCAATTGATGGGTGTAGTTAATATGTGAGGTCTCTTCATCCACTGCTCCCCATTTTGCTCCTCTAATAAAGACTGCCCCTAACACCTTTCAATTTTTGGACATAGGTTATTCATACATGATATATATTCATCATGTCTTCCATTTAAATAGCAAGTTCACCTAAAATCTGTCACATTAATATCATGGTTGGAAATGATAAAACTGTAAAAAATAATAATATTTCTGCCACACTTTACAAATTCAACCTATACTGTTATTTCTTTGGAGTTTGTAATTTTTTTCCTATAATTTGGAGCTATATATATATATGTCATTGGGTGTGTGTGTGTTTGTGTGTGCGTGTGTATATATACAACTTATATAAAAAAAGTGTATATATACACATTTGAATTTGTAATATATACATCTCTTTAGAGAGCTGGTTTAGAACATTGTATATGTTGGTGTTATAAGCAATAGCTAATGCACACGAGAGATAGGAGTACATATATATATATATATACTCTAACTAATTAGGCCCTTCTTGGACAGCAGTCACTACTTTTTTATAAATTGCCTATGCATGTGTTTGTGTATGTATAATGTAACTGTGGCCATATAATGTAAATTAACAAATTGTTTGTAAATTTGTATAGGAGTTTTGGTTTGGACAGTTATTGATGAGCTTCTAGTGTTAACAATACACATTTTTCCAGAATTTTAATAAAAAGAGGTTTGATTCTAAAGTTGTACTTTACTTGAATGAAGTTCTACTTTGAGATTAGTAAATTAGATTAATGCTGATGTGTTACAACTACTATGAAAAGTAGGTTTTCATGCATTCTTTACCTATAATAAGGCTTTCTCCTGTTTGCAATGAGATCATGCTCCACTTTCCAGGTTTTTTGTTCTACTAATCAGTTGGTATTGCGTCTTTCCAGAAAACTCATATACAGGTATGCCTTTGAATATGGGAGCAATTACTTTTAGTTGACAGTGATGAAGTGCACTTAGGATCGATTTGAAGTTTCTGCTTGGCTATGTACTAAACATATTTCTACTTGTTGTATACTGAATGTACTGAACATATTTCTACTTGTTGTATACTGAATGTACTTTGTTGTTATTTTCTATGTACCCTTTGTATTATTAAGTAAAGGGAATTAAATCCTAGTTGATCTACTAACTTTGCTTCAAATACAAGTGAAAAAAATTACTGAAACTGTATGTTTCAGTAGTAATTTTTTTTTTAATTTTGTAATTAAGTATTTGCAGCGATTTTTAGTCGATGCAAATAGGCCAAAATTCGTTGCAAATCATCAGTTTCAGCTATTTTAGTCCTTGAAAAGTATGCAAAATGCAACAAAGGAAGCAAGCGTTGCTTTTGCGCATTTGCAGCGCTTTTTGATTTTTTGCAGCGATTTTAGTCCTTGCAAAAAGTATCAAAAGCAGCGCTAGAATGGTATGTTGCTTTTGACGTACGCAAATTGCAGCGCTTATAAATCAATTGCAGCGATTTTAAGTGTTGCAAAAAAAGGCAAAAGCAACGAACCAAATGTAGCGCTGCTGTTGTTGGGAGGCTATTGCAGCGAAATTTAATGATATAGCAAGGATAAATTTCGCTGCAATTGATCAAATGCAGCGCCATGGCAGGCACATGGGGTGGCCTTTTGCAGCGTGAAATTAGTGAGTTTGCAGTGGTTTAGAAACGCTGCAAATGAAGTCTTTTGCAGCGTTTTTTCAATAACGTTGCTATTGATAAAAAATATCACTTTTATATTGTCGAACATGCAAGGAGGGTAATAACGCTGCAATTGATCAATTACAGTGTTTTTTGAATGTATTTGCAACGATTTTAAGCGCTGCAAAAGGTCTAATTTCTTGTAGTGCACCCATCAAGCGTGTAGTTTGAAAATGGAGCTTGATAAGGTCATTCGGCTTTTTTTATTTTTTATTTTTCTTTTTTTATTCATTTTTTACACTCAATTATTTTTAAAAAAATTTATAATATCATTAAAAAATATTTTCTTAATCATCAAGTATAAATTATATATATAAATTAAAAAAAAAATTAAAAAAAAAAAATCAAAACCCTTCCTTTGGACCCATCCTCGATGGTTCTAGCTTTATTCTTACAAAAAAATAAAGCCCAAACTCTTCAAGCACGTACCCAACTCCAACACTTTATCTTACTTTATTATACCACAAAAAGAATGTAAAAATTATGCCATGTTTGAAATATTGGTTTTTATTTCTTTGCCCATGTTTATTGTCTTGACCTTTTGTAGGATCTGTTTATTCTCTAGTCAACCCCAAGCATATTACAGACTGTTTTTGTCCTGGGCACGTTTACCTAGTATAGAAGCAAATAACACAAATTGATTAAGATTCATTACATACAACACAAACGTATTAGCACTAAAGTTCTAATAACTAAGAACACAACAAGATACTAGGAAAACGTGCCTTGAATTAGGTAAACGTGCCTTGAACATGAACATTAAACCACAGCTGATGTGTATATATATATATCGATGATCCAGTAAAGCAACTTTGTACTTTGCGAAGGTGTTCAGGCAATGGATGATTATTGATGTTCATAAACCGCGTGCTTTGGAGAAGATTGTTTTTTTCAAGGTCCTGTTAACTTTGAAAGATCGTAGTCTCAGACTAATTATTGTCTTGGGGTAGTACTACTGCCATGCCAAAGGCCAAAGGCCTGATGGCATGAAGCCCCACCTCCAAAAGAGAGGTTTGGGGTTGGATCTCCTTCCAAAATTCTCTTAAAAAAAAAAAAGACAAAGAAAAACCGATATCAAGAATAGACTACTTTTTTCACCAAAAAGTTTTTATTTAAAATAAAAAACGTAATTAAAAAGAAGATGCCTATAAATCATGCCACACCTAATCCGGTTAAGACTTTCATTATTATTAATAATTATCTTTTTTAAAACAACCGCTAAAGGCTACCAATACATTAAATTAAAATATATTTATATTTATGGTTCAACGTAATCATCTCCACATAGGTAGATATCAACCAGAACAACGTGGAAAATCTCAACAAGTGAGCACTTGTAGCAAACAACCAAAGAGTAATTTCAATTTGTTAAAAAATACAGTAGAAAAGTACTTCAAGATTAATTTATAAAGTGATTCTTGATTATAACCAGTCGTGTAGGGTAGGCCATATATAACCCCCAATTTAGAAAAGTACTTCAAGATTAATTTATAAAGTTACTCCATAAGTTTTTCTAAATTGACAAATTTTAAAAATTTTTTCTTAATGATAAAGTGTACTATGTAATATGAAACTAGAGTGACACTTAATAAATTTACAACTTAAATGTTTATTTCAAGAAATAATAAAAAAGAAAGAGATTCTACTGTTCAAGTAAAAAATAAGAATTAAATAATGGAGGTTATATATAGCCTACCCTACACGACTGGTTTTAAAGGCCAACCTTTACTATGAAGGTAACCCAAAGCCATGCATTAGATGTTATAAGCCGTGTAACGCATAGCCTTAATGCCACGTGTTACTTCTGCTTGTAACGCACAAGAGAGGAGGGGTCTATCCACGTGGGTGCCCCTCCATCCAACACAATTATTAGCTCTAATCAAAATAAATTTCTCACCATCAAGAATAACATATTGAAATCTCATCAAAATCATATCAATTTCTTAAAACTTTGATAAAAGTGTGAGAAAAAGATAAATTTTTAATATGCGATGGATGTTGAGCTGAGTTAAGATGAGTCAAACTCTCTATAAATAATAATGAGTTGAGATGATGAAATATTTTTGTAGGACTCACCTAAAATGTGTTTCGATGTTAAGATGAATTTTAATTTATTTATAAAAAATTAAAAAAGGTTGTAGATTCCACTTATAAAGAAGTGTTGAGTTGAAAAAAACTTTAAATCTCGCGTGTAAGAAGGTTTTGAATTAAGATGAATTTAATGATTTAAGAATTGTGTATTTGAAATCTAGATGTTTGACTCGACTTGAAATTAGACTGAACTGAATTGATTTTAGTATACTCTATCAACCACATGAGGCCAAAACAGTTTTACAATTCCAAACAATTTTCCTTATAAATTTGAAACTTGGTAGAATTTGATCTTTTCAATTTCTATATATAAAGTCTACTTACAAAGTTGTTTCAACTTATTAATTAACACTAACACTAAATCCATGTCCCTAAACAATGAATCAATATTTTTTAGTCGAGCTCCATAATAATCGTGAACTTTTATACCACAACTTTCAAAAAATGAGGTTTTTCTAAAGAAACAGAACATTAAGTCAGAAGCATTCTCATTTCTATCATTTCTATATAATAAATATAAAAAAAAAAATGGCGAATGTTAGAACCCAGGATAAGGTGTCAAAATAAAATATATGTGATATAAAAATAGAGAATATATTCTATCTTGGACATTGTGTCATGCTTACTCTTAAACTATTTGTTTATACAGTAGTGATATTCTTTATTTCTTTCTTTATCTTCGGATTCCTATATAATGATCTAAGATGTAATCATGGACGTGAAGAATAAAATAGAAAGTCTTTTGTTTTTCTTGATCGATTTTTAAATGTTCTTATTAATCTTTCTCACGTATGGCCAGAATTTTCTCGTTTTGTTTTTTTTTTTCTCTCTCCACACTACACACATCACATTATCTTTTAATGATTATTCGTAAATTGATATAATTTTATATTATAGATTAGATATATATTTATAATAAAAATAATATTATAAATTATAACATTATAATTTAATATTAAATTACAGTAATTTATAAATTTATTTTTATAAAAAATTTTGTAAGATTAAACAAAACTACTTAAATTAGAAATTAGCAAATTACTGAATCGGTTTCCCTCACATTGAGGGACCACCCCCCACATTTACAAAGGTGTTCAGACAATGGAAAAGATTGTGTTTTTCAAGGTTCAGTGAACGTTGAAAGATACTAATTATTGTCTCGTGGCAATAATGGTACCGCGACAATCATGAGAGTGGATTTTGATAAGAATAATGCTACTAGTCCTTAGAAATGGGTTTAATAATATTGTGAATATATTTTAAATATTTGAGAATATAAAAAAAAAAAGAATAAAAAAAATCAAATGGTCTTATCGTGATCCGTTCTCGGGCTACACTTTGCAGTAGCACGACTAAAAGTTATCAATAAGTGTAATTTTTTCTTAAATCTCTTAATTTGTTTTTTAAAAAAAAATTATAAACTCATTAAAATTTTTTTTATTAACCATTAAGTTAAAAACGAAAATCACTATGATGGCATTTCTCGCAACCCACTAGATGGAAATATCATTTTCCATGGACCCATACGGCATTTTCCATGGATCCACTCTTGATGGAAATATATTTGATAATTATATCAACACTGTCCTGCAAGAATAAACAGCCTTTTCATAATTAAAAAGTAGATTCCAAATAGGCCTATAAAGTATCCTTACCGTCACTCCTCAAGAACTGCTGTACACCACCTAAATACATGGATCAGAGCCTGAGTACCTCTCCCGCGCGCTCTCCTCTCCTTCACAGGCTTCGACACGCACGTCGCACAGCCTTCAACCGCATGTTTGCGGCAGTTTACTTCTGTGCCATCCTACTGCTGCTCTATCGCCATGCACTCAAGCTCATCCACTCCACCACCTTCGCATCCTTCCTCATCTCCCTCTCTTTTCTCATCTCCGATATTTTTCTTGCCTTTTTGTGGTTCACTTATCAGTGTTTTCTCATGACCATCGTTTACCGTGACGAATATCCTGAAAATCTTCAAAAGCTACTATTATCAAAAAAATCTTCTTCAAGCTTTCCTGCACTGGATGTATTTATTTGCACAACTGATCCGTACAAGGAGCCGCCGATGAGGCTGGTGAGCACAGTCTTATCGGTCATGGCTTATGACTATCCGTCGGAGAATATTTCGATTTATGTATCGGATGATGGGGGATCGCAGGTGACACTCTTTGCTTGCATGGAAGCTGCTAAATTTGCATATCACTGGTTACCATTCTGCAGGAAGAATAATATAATAGAGAGGAGTCCTGAAGCTTATTTTACAACAAATTACTCTTCATGGTTCTCTGATGTAGAGGAGATTCAGGTAATACCGAGTAATTATTAAATATGATAAATTGTAAATGGATTGTAAAGTCTAGTTTAAATAATCGGGTCAGCACAATATATATATATATATATATACATATATATGTATATTTATATATTTTGATTTTAAATATACATATATATATGTATATTTATATATTTTGTTTTAATTTGTGAGCACACGATATTGATGATGTGAAAGTAACCCAATGGTTAATTAAGTCGGCCTAAATTTACAATATCATTGTGTTCAATATTTAATTTGTAATATCTTAATCGCACCGGGTCCACGTGACAATATAAGCCGAACCTGTAGCTCGTGACAAAAGCAAAAGTAATTGTCAGTACTTGTTCGGAATATATATCAATTGGCAGTACTTGTTTGGAAGGTAGGAAAAATAATTTTACTTTTTATTGTATTTTATGTTGATTTTAAATTATATTTAATAGATACAACATTAATATTATAAGCGATACAAATTAATTAGAAATACTTAGAAATGATATATATGGTAAATAAACAAGTAAAACTCTCCAAAATATATAAGGTTGTCTCCTAAACATTTGAGACCCAAATTAAGGCTCTCATTATAAGGCCAACTGCTTGCTTAGCCAAAAACAAATGGCATAAGTTGCGAGAAGGCAAAAGGAAACAAAAGAGTAAAGATCAGGAAAATGTGTTTGCCCCCAATTATGCACGACGACAAAGAGTGCTCCAAGACTTGATAAATATGACTGCTTGAGATAATTAAGTACCTATAAACCATAATTGTTGATGTCATGTTTCTTAGCCTGGGCAACTTAGTAATTCTTCCGTGAAATCTGCAAGACTCAAGCAGATGAGGGCTTAAGGTGGTGTAGTATACTTCCCATGCCTAAGTCAGAATTATCTCTTAGGGTATGGATCTACAAGGAGAGTGTTCATATTGTTCTATCTAAACTTGGGACGCGTTTATATACCCATTCGTGTTGGTCCCTGCTCACTGCTAGTCGATCGTGGTAGAGTGTATGGGACACTATGTTGGTGGCATTTTTCCTCCTCTGTCATGTCAATCTTTGCCCTGCCACATTGTGTGTGGGTCGCTAGTTTGTCCCCTGCAACAGGTGAGAGGTGGGAGGCGTGCACATTACATTGTCCATAGTGGTGACTAGAAGTCTGGCTCTATTGTTGCGTGTTGGCTTCCCAAACCATTTAATGCAGCATGCCTGCTTGTCCGACAATGTGGGTCGTGGTCTGAGCGGGTGATGTGACCAGCAACGCATTTGAATGGCCTCATTAGGCCCAACCCCACACGGCCCAAGTAGGGAAATAAATCCTCTTCGCAACAATAATTACTGTTTTTAGTTTGTCTATTTTATGGGAAGCTTATTTGGACGTTTCCAATTATAAGTTTAGTGAGACAAATTAAAGAGTACTATTTTTTTTGGGGGGGGGGGGGTGGAGGGGGGGACGTCTATTAATGTCATCTACTAGGTTACGCATACAATATAATTTATTGTATGACATTTATAACCATATAAGAGTCGTGGTATTTGAAAGCTTTTACACTATACACTATTCACAAAGTATAATTTGATTTGTAATATTTAAAATTTAAAATCTATTTTCTAAATCAAATTATATCACTTAAATGGTGTGGGGTGTAAAGACTTTCAAATATAATTATTCTTTAAGCAATTAATCAATGCCTCAATTATTGAATATTGTTGATGGTCAAGATGATTTTCCCTAGCTTAATTTCCTTATATGTCATTCTCTACTTTATATTGAGAAACTCTTTGTGTTTGATTTCGTTGGGTTAATGCGACTATCTCATTGTCGATTCGTTTATTAACTTATCAATACTCCTCTTGTTCTCAACGTATGATATCACAGAAAATGTATGAAAGCATGAAAGAAAGGGTTGAGAAAGTCCTTGAGAAAGGGAAAGTTGGCGAAGAGTATATCATTGAGGAGCTTGAGCGTAAGGCTTTCAGCAAATGGACAAATCATGAATTTACCTGCCACGATCATCCCACTGTCATTCAGGTACCTACATTTATACTATGACGTACAAGTGCTACTCGTCCTTAACATTTACATTTTATTTACAATGTTACTTATAAAACTCATTTTATCATTTTTTTAAATTCAAATTTTAAATTTTAAATTCCATAATCTTCAATATATCAATAGCTGACACGTTAATACATATTGTTATGTAATTAAAACTTACAAGTACAAATAGTATTTTCCTTACTGTATTAAGTTTATTAGTTCCTAATTAGATATTAATTGGCAACTTAATTCAACCATGGGCAGGTCTTATTAGACAGTGGTAAAAACAAAGACGTGACGAACCATTTGATGCCAAACCTCATCTATGTCTCTAGGGAAAAGAGTAGGACTTCATCCCACAATTTCAAGGCAGGTGCCCTCAACGTTTTGGTAAGCTTTCCTGTATCTGTGCCAAAATGCTCCACAATATTATTTCCTGTTAATAGTTTTTTATCATTAATTTTCATGTATTTATAATTTTTTTTCCTCTTAATTGTCATCATGTATTGAAGCTTCGAGTGTCAGCTGCCATGACCAATGCACCCATAATCCTCAACTTGGATTGTGACATGTATTCTAATGACCCACGGACACCTCTTCGAGCATTGTGTTACCTATTAGACCCTAAACTCATGTCGCAATTAGCATATGTTCAATTCCCTCAAATCTTTCATGGGATCAACAAGAATGATACATATAGTTGTGAATATAGACGTGTGTTTTGTTGTAATCCCTTGGGATTGGATGGAGTTTTGGGCCCTAATTATTTTGGAACCGGATGTTTCTTCAACCGGCGAGCTTTCTTTGGAGGCCCATCAACCATTGTGCCACCAGAGATCCCCGAACTTGGCCCCAACAATGTTGTCGACAAGTTCATCCAGTCCCAACCGGTTTTGGAATTGGCACACAAGGTTGCAGGGTGTAACTATGAGTACAAGACCAAATGGGGTTATGAGGTGAGTTTCTTATTATTTAGCACCATAGTATTAAACTAGTACAAATGGAAAACTGCAAACGATTTAATTTAGTACTTGATCATAAAACTCTTCGAAAAAAAGTTTACCATTTATAGCACATGGGTCAATCATCAATTAAACAATGATCTTGGAAAGCTCTTAGTTTTTTCTTATTGTCTCCCATTTAACTGGAAATGAATTGTTCATTTTAATTAATTGTATTTAAATTTTGGAAAGAGATAGACGCATAATGTGAACTCCATATATGCATTTAATACTATATATATAAACTCCATATTCTACAACATTGAATGCACACGAGTAGGATTTTCTAACAATATGAACTCCAGATATCCATTTAATACTATACATATTTCTCTTTGTATTGAACCATTCAATTCATCCAAATAATCAAGAATCCCAATCCGCTTAATTGTATGCTAATATAACAAGATATTTGTAGAGCATTGGAATTCAGAAAGGGAATTATGGTTTGAATAAGAATAAATGGATTCGATGTATAAATTGGACATATAGGTGGGCTACAGATATGGATCACTGATAGAGGACTTCTCCACGGGGCTTCGGCTACAAAGCGAGGGATGGAGGTCCACATTTTGCAACCCTAAGAGGGCAGCCTTTTTGGGTGATGCACCAATTAGCCTCGTCGATGTCCTAAACCAAGTCCAGCGAAGGTGCATTGGCGGTCTCCAGATTGCCTTCTCCAGTTTTAGTCCCTTAACCTCCGGTACTAGATCTTTGGGCCCAGTTATGGGGCTGGCCTATACTCATTATTGTTTATGGCCCACCTGGTTTATTCCTCTCACTCTCTATGCTTTCCTCCCCCAACTATGCCTTCTCCATGGACTTTCTATATTTCCAAAGGTATGCTTTTTACAGGTTACATATTTTTTTTATTTTTTTATTTTTTATAGCATTCTCATTGGTTTAGGCAAGATTATAGACAAGTTTGAAAAATATGTCAATTTTTACATTTTGGCTAATAACGCAAAACTACATATTAGATTTGCCATATCACTTCTTAAAATAATAAAATAATATTATTTTTAATTATTTTATCTACTTATTTAATGCATTATTTACTTTCAAATACTTTTTATTTTTATTTTCATAATTTTCAACAATCTACGTATTAAAATACATAAAATCTATCTATCAACCTAAATTAACTTAATTTTCAAATAACAAAATATTAAAATATATACAAAATATATTTACAAAGGAGTGAGAAATAATATAAAATTCATTTGGCTGTTACTGTAGCTCAACATACATACCAATGCCTAATCCAAAGTGAGATGTTTAATGGGCATATTAGCTAAATTTGGAGTACGTCTCTTTTTTATGAAGAGAAAAATATTACTAACAGATTTCCATATATAAAGCTTTTGAACTTTAAGAAATGGGTAATGTTATACATAGTTTTGGAGTGTGCAGTTCCCAGCATACTCTCTTTGAGAAAAAAGTGAGGTCCGGCCACCCTTAAAAAAAAAAAAAAAAAAAAAAAAAAAAAAAAAACTTTTCATATGGATCCCAGATTTACCTAATTTTTTCTAAGGGAATAAGTGGAGATTGCACACATGGATTTCGAATATAATTTCTCTTAAGAAATTTTTATGGTCAAGCTTTTAAGGTTTTTTTATTTTGAAAATCAATTTTCTTTTAATATAAACTTGATATTAGATTTTGAATTTGAACAAAACCCAAATATTATCTTTCGAAAAATATGATTATTACAGATTGTTTTGGTAGGCAAATGGGAGGGGGCTGTTTTATTTATTTTATTTTTTGGGGATTATCCTAAAAACCTAGTTGACAGAAGATTTTAAATCCATTCAATGATGTAAATTAAGCGTCCCCTTTTCAATCATTTCACTGATGTAAATTAAGCCTCTCCTTTTCTATTTCGACCTTTTATCCATTTGGGTTTTATTTATTGGTGAAAATATGTTGCAGTTCTCAGAGCCAAGTTTTATCTTGTATGTGTTTCTTGTCCTTGGAGCCTATGGACAAGATCTCCTTGAATTTTTGATAGGGGAAGGAACTGTTCAAAAGTGGTGGAACGATCAGAGAATGTGGATGATAAGGGGGCTCTCAGCCTTTGGTTTCGTATGGCTCGAGTTCTTCCTCAAATGTTTAGGTATTTCCACATATGGTTTCAGTTTGACTAGCAAAGTGATCGATGATGAACAAAGCAAAAGATATAGACAAGGTATGTTCGAGTTTGGAGCCTCATCAAACATGTTTTTGCCACTAATAACGGCAGCCATTATCAACTTGGTATCATTTCTTATGGGGCTTGTACAATTTCTAAGAGGCAACAAAATGGAGGGTCTGTTTCTGCAGATGTTCTTAGCAGGTTTTATAGTGTTGAATGCCTTGCCAATTTACAAAGCCATGGTCCTGAGGAATGATAAAGGAAGAATACCATTCAAAACTACTGCAACTTCAACCTGTCTAGCTTTGGCTCTTTATGAGCTAGTTTCTCTTCCTCTTGGGAATCAAAATTAGTAGATTTTCTTTTACTGTCTAAACTATTCTTGCTTTTATATGAGTGGAACACTATATAGTTTATCTGTAACCTTTGGCAAATTATATAGGGCAGCCTTTGTGCTATGTGGTTGTGAGAGCTCAAAATAAGCACAGCTGAAGTTGAATGTCTTGCAAAACAGGAACTGGGATTTAGAGTTTTTTTTTTTTTTTTGCAACTATTTTGCATTTATGCTGTTGCATGGAGTCTAGACTCTATTGTTTCCTTTCTTTTTCTTTTATTCTTTTTTTGGTCTAAGCAAGCTCAATAGATAATGATTAACATATAGAAAAATATATGAATAGTGGGTGGGGGATCCCGACAAACACTCATTACAACTAGTACATCACGAAAGAAATAAAAGACGGACATTGGAAACAAATAAATATTCTCTACCTTTCCCCCCAAGGGGAAGCTGTAGAAAGTGTCAGTTTTAGTACAATCTGAGAAGCGGATTATGAATGCAAAGCCTGAGACCATGGTGCTTGGTGGATTGCACTTCACTGTTTTAGAGTGATTGTTAGGGAGATCCACTTCCTCATCTTGACGATCCTTGGGAGATGGAAGATAGCTTTTATATTAAAGTCCTGGATTAAAAAGTATAAAGAATTGAACCGCATCGCTCTACACATCATTGTAAAACTCCACACTCTCCTAAAAGCATACATCGGGTTCTCATGTTTAGGGCTGAAGTAAAAAAGATGGAGCTCGTGGGATGCGAAATGAAGAGACTAGTAAGGGATAATGAGAGTGGTGGTAGTAATTGGACCATAACGGTTCTATCTTTTTCCCTTTTCCATATAAAGATATGTTAGCTCCTAATTCTAGGAAAATGATGAAGAAAGAGGCAAAAATCCTTTTGGAAGAAATCCATGAAACTTGAAAACTCACATGTTAGCCACGTCACAGTTATGTTGGGCAAATCTGAAGGATTTAAGGACGAAGAATTGATTGGGCTAGTGTGTTTAGTAGATATGGCTTCATGGAAAGGACATGCGTGGTCTCCACATGCCACTGAGGATATTTTTGTTTATACATACCCACGGGCAGGATATATGTCTCATGACATGTTCTTTTTTATGAAAATTGTTTTCCATTCCAAGCCCATCTGTCCAATTTAGCTCCTCCACCTAAATAGGGCTTCCACCAACAACCCAGATTAGACTATGGAGAAACCTTCAATCTGGTTGAAAACCTCAAAAAATTTGGTTGATACTATCACTTGCAGTCACTCAAAAATAGCACTCGCATGTATGATAACTCAATGCGCAACATGCTTTTCTACATGAAGACCTCATGGAGACAGTTTATATGACTCAACCCTAGGGATTCATCCACCCATGGTATCATCGCTGGCAAAGATCAACTTGCTGATATTTTAAAAAAACCTTTGGCTGGTTCCAAATTATCTACTCTTCGAACCAAGCTCATTGTCCATGTCTCCCCAATGAGCTTAAGGGAGCTTAAATGGAGAGTTTTTTTTTTTTTTTTTTTTTCACTAAATTATTTTAAAGTTCTTTCAATTTTTTAGAAATGATGGATTTAAAATAATTTAATTTATAAGAAACTTTTAATAATTAAGTATTTTATAAATTAGAACTTCTCGCATAAATGATGTCAACTTATATATAACAAAATTATAGTGGTCAGAATTTTTGAACAACAAGAGGAAGAATTTAGTACTGAACCAAAATTTCAAGTTGAAACTATGAAGATATGTGTTCTAACATTTAAGGTTGTATTTGGTTGTTAGACTCAACTCAACTCAACTCATCTTATCTCAAAATTAATCATTGATGAGACTCACTACTTTTTTAATTTTTCATAAAAAGTTAAACACATTTCAAATTATTTCATAAATTTTAACATAAAAAGTTTGAAACTTCTTAATTGTTCCTATATAGTAATGCAAAGATCTACCAATCCACTCAATAAATTGGTTAGTTATCGAGCGTGTAATTATTTAATAATAAATCAATAACTTAAAGTAAATAAATTGTATAACTCAATAAATAAATTGTATAATACCAATTTTGGTAATTAAGGGAAACCAATTAAAGAACTATTTAAAGGGAAAACCTTACGGAGCAACCAAATCTATAAAAGTTAATGTTATTATTTGAAAATCAAGTTACAAGTAAGTCTCAATTATAAAATCTTTATCAATTGACTCATTTACTTGACATGACAAACAACCTGTTAATTGCCTCTACTGCAGTAACTACCAGAACTTCTGACGATTTTCAAACTTTGACTTCTGTATTTGAACTCCAGTGGCTGAATCACGATCACTTTAGTAAGAGATAAGTAAAATGTTCAACTTTTGATTTTCAAGGGATTAGACTCCTCCACGAAATAATCTTTATTAACTTTCTGAATGAATTTTACAAAGGAAACGTCAATATTTATACTGAAGTGAGAGTTGTTATTCTTGTTACAAGGATGAGGGCATTTATGTAATATACACTAAGTAAGACTAAACATGTAATATATTACATCTAATGAACCATGTGCCCAATACGTGCCCAATTGTTTATTAACCTTTAGTTCCTTCATACCCTTTACGTCTTACCACCCTTCACCACTACACTGCTCTCAAGCCACTGCTCAGCCTATGCAGCTCATAACAATTTCTTCCCCCTTTAAAAGACCTTACCCACAAGGTTAGGATAATGCATTCTCAACTGATCAGTAGGAACCCAAGTTGAATCTTCTTTAGGAGGGCCACGCTATTTAATCAACAACTCAATGAATGGCTTGTTATTAAGAGCAGTTAGAATCCCATGCAATACACTTTCTGATTCATTGTAGGTGAAATACTATGCATTGGCCCAACATGCTTCATCAACCGTGACACATGAAAAACTGGTTGCACAAATGAATTCTGTTTTAATTCCAATTTATAAGCCACTTGCCCTATGCGCTCCATCAGCTTAGATGAAACACAGTACCTTGTTGCCAACTTAGGACTAGCAACAAGATCCAAGCTCTACTATTTATACATCTACAATTTCAAATAAACCAAATCACCAACTTGAAACCGTCTTTGAACATGGTGTTTATCATACTGCTACTTCATAGTGGATTGAGTAGTCAAAAGGTTTTTCTTCAACAAAATCAAGATCTCCTCCCTTGATTGCAAATTAGAATCAACTGCCTCATTCTGTGTTGTCCTTGCTACATATTGAAACAATGTGGGAGGTGGAACACTATACAAGGCCTCAAATGGTGTAATCTTTGTAGATGAATGTATTGATGTGTTATACCACCACTCTGCTCAAGGAAGCCAATGAATCCATTGCTTAGGTCTGTCACAAACAAAACATTTGAAGTACTATTGAACTCACTTATTAACTATTTCAATTTACCCATCTTATTGAGGGTGGTAAGCATAACTGAAATGTAGCTTAGAACCATGCAATCTGAATAGCTCATTCTAAAAAATACTCGTTAAAGTGACATCCTTATTTGTTACAATAGTTGCTGGCATACCATACAACTTAAAGATTTGAGAAATAAAGAGCTTGGCTACTGAAGCTGTAGTGTAAGGGTGAGATAATGGTGAAACATAAGCATATTTTGTAAATTGATCAACCACCACAAAAATAACAGAAAATCTCTTTGAAACAAGAAGAGCATCAATAAAATAAATGGAGATATCACTCCATAATTTAGTGGGAATTGGTAGTGGTTGTAACAACCTAACTGGCTTTATGTTCTCCACTTTGCATTTCTGACAGACTTCACATTCTCTTATGTAACTCTTAATATCTCTTCTCATGCAATTCCAAATAAAATTAGCTTTTAGCCCTATGTAATGATTTTTGATATCCTTAGTGCCCTCCAAAGGCATTACTATGTATGAATTGCAACACCTACTGCTTTAAACGGAATAAGTGACAGAAACAATCTCCCTTTCTTAAAAAATAGTACATTCTTTAGTGTAAAGGGTTGATCTTTAAGTGACCCTTGTTGTAACTTCCTACAAATGTCAGAATCCTCTTCATCGTGCAAATACGAAGCTTTTAACTGCTCTAACCACACTGGATCCAGAACTATAATAGGAGATAATACTACTTCTTTTTCCATAACTTCATGCCTTCTTGAGAGAGCAACTGTAGCCATATTCTCTTTGCCCTTCTTGTACTCAATAGTAAAATCATAGCCAAGTAATTTGCTTATCCACTTCTGCTGTGAAGGAGTCCCTATCTTTTGTTCCAATAAGAACTTTAAACTTTTTTGGTCAGTTTTAATCACAAAAGTAGCTCCCAACAGATAAGGTCTCCACTTCTTAAAAACCAACTCCAATGCTAACAATTCCTTCTCGTATGTGGATAAATTCAACACTTTGCCTTTCAATGCTTGACTAAGGTATGCCAAAGGTCTCCCATTCTACATCAACATAGCCCTAACCCCCCTACATGAGGCATCACACTCAATTAAAAATGGCCTTGAAAAATCAGGCAAGGCTAAAATAGGTGGACTAGAAACAACTTGCTTTAGTTCCTTAAAAGCCTGTGTAGCTTCAGGTCCCCACATAAATGTATCTTTTTTCAAGAACTCATTGAGGGGAGTAGCAATCAATCTATATTCTCTCACAAATTTTCGATAATACCAAGTTGATCCAACGAATCTTCTTAAGGATTTAATCGATTTTCATAAGGGCCAGTCTACCATAGCATTAATCTTGCATGGATCTGCTCTTAGTCCTTTAGTAGAAACCAAGTGTCCAAGATAAGCAATTTCTTTACAGCTCAATGGGTTAACTTTGGTATGCACCATTTTATGTGCGGAGTTGGGGAGATGTTTCGAATGAGGTTAAGGATCATATTCGAAGTCTTGTACTGGTGAGTTTAAATACCATAGTTTTTTTTAGAGATTTTTTACTTTCATATTTTTTATGCAATTCACTTCTTAGGATGAATTCGACATAAATTTTGACCGTAGTGTGGAAGTTTGAACTATGAATGAGTTGATGGCTATATTATTTCGTGTTCACAAGGGACGATGTCATGACCACTTTGAGAAATTTGAGACTTTGGAAGAGGTTGCTCAGTCCCCTTTTCAAGAAATGAAGTTAGACGATTGAAACAAGTGTTGTGATCTTTTCGCAAGTCCACATTATAAAGTATTCTAGATTTTTTACCTGTGACTTATTTACATTTATATTGGTTTCATAGATTATATTTAATATTTTTAATTTCTCCTGCAATACTTAAGTTCTATCAATACACAGAATAGAACATATTTGACAATCCACCATCACGCCAATTCAAGGTTATTGAAATGCCTTACCTATAAAATAGTAATTACTTATTAAAATTGAGTCATTTTTATCATATTCTTTATTTAAGTACTAACATAATTTTTTAAATTTACTACTATAGCTTTGTTAGAATTGCGATGATCTTGAAAATTTCTCCCTTATTCATGTATATGCAGCTACATATACCGATGCGTACAACTAGTGGATTGATCTTGTTGCCAAAGATAATTATATAAGTAGGATTCGTTGTGTGTGAATAAACTATGCCTATATATGAATGGATATTATGTTTTCTTACTATTTCTTTTAACATGTTACTTATTATGTAGTTTTCTTCCTAATCGTATAGAAAAAAGGATTGAAATGCAGTCTTCCTTTGAGGAATCTTCTCCCAGTGGCATTGACATATTTATGCAGGTCCTTGGGATCAAGTCTAGTTTGATAAGAGGTTTGGGACATTCTTTCAAGCGTGTCGGTTCATCCTCCATGCCCTTAACTTCAAAAGTTAATAATCTTATTAAGAATTTAGACGCTGCACACCAAGAAATTTAGCAGATGAAGTCGAGAACGCTGGAGTTTGAGGCTCTCTTATCGCAACAATCTAATTGAGAGAAGCATTTGCTAGTGTGACAAAGAGACTAGGAGAGAAGAATACGCATTGAAGTTCAAGAACAAGTACAGAAGGAGATGCTAGTCTAGATGGAACACATTAACTTTGACCGTGCAATTGAAAAAGATCAAACATTAGATATTAACTGTTCAAATGCTAATCGGTTGGCTGAACGTTTTAAAGTTATTATTGATGCTCAAATGTACTTTCTATAATAGAATTCAACTGTCACAAGATCTCTTCAAGTTCGAATGTTGCATTGCATGACAAACTTTCAACCGTCACAAAAAAACTTATAGTAGTAGTTGTACAATAAACCATCACAAATTACTTTCTATGATACCTTTTTGGTGACAGTTTCAAACCGTCACTGAAAATCTTTTGTAACAGTTTACTTATTTTTTGCAATGAGTCAAATTCATCATTAGGAATATATATACTATATATATAAATGCGAATCCAGATGATATAGTATTTTCATCTAACACTTTTTCTTCCTATTTTACCAATACTTTGTGTACGTTTTTGCCAGTCCTTTTTACTTTTAAACCGACAAAAATATCTCCTCTCTATCATTTCTCTCATCTCTCTCTCTCTCTCTTAGACGACAACCTTCTCTTGGTTTCTTTCTCCATTAGCCGCAACCTTCTCTTTTTCATTTATCCATAGTCGTTGTCATTCTCAATAAATCATTGATCATACACTTTTGGGCCATTGGACGGATCCAAGATGTGCCTCTCTTCTTCCTCAGCACTGCTGCTACCTTGTTTCATCTCTGTTGGTAGTTGCTCTGTTGTAGAGTTTCAAGCTTGTGGCCTACTCAAGCCAAAAGGCAAGCTGAAAGCCGCTGCCACCAAGCTCAACCCAGACCAAAGCCAAGCTTCACCTCCACCCATACCCGTTTTCACAGTCATAACCTCACCTCCTCAAAGCTTCTATTTGGTTGCTCAAAATCAGAGCAAACAGTTGCACTCTCAGTCCCAATTTTCTCTACATGGATTGCCACGGACAGCCCAGAACCAACCATGACCAGCTACTTAACCTCCATTCTCTACTCATACCACCCCTCGTTACCGAGACACTCCTGTTGTGCACAAGATCAGCCACGTAAACTACCAACCGTGCCTTTATTTTTGTCTATAATCAAACAGAGGAATTCTCTCCACCATGAGCCAATGTTGCCTAACAAGCCACTGCCCTTGACAGAGGCCACTGCACGTTTATTCCTTAATGCTTCACCGCCGTCATTCAGTCGTGCCATCCCCAGGCCGAGCCTCCATTGCATTTCTCTCGGTGAGCAGTTCTCCTTCACGCTGATCTCTTCCTCTCCGTTCACTCATCTCTCCTTCTTAAACACTTTCTCTCATAGTTCTCTCTTTGTAGCTTAGACGTCCCACACTCCCTATCACTGAACCAACCCAGCTCTGCCCCCCTTCTTCTCTATAAGTTTTCAGTCGCCTTGCTTCAGTTGCCTTATAAGAGTACTTGTAGTAGCACCAATAAACTTTAGATAAAATTTGACTAAACAATTCACTTTTATAAATTTTAGCTAGCCACTTTTTACAATACCAAATAATAGACTCAATAAATCTTTCATTATTCTATTAAAATATTGAGTTTTTAACTTTTCATTATTTTAATTCTAAAAATTCCTTTTGACATAAAACCGAATCCTAGAGGGAAAAGTGGAATTCTGAAATTCTAGAAAGGAATCGAATCCTTTTCACATAACAATAGATTGCGATACGAAAAATTGAAAATCATTTAAAAACTATTGCATACTTCACCAACGGAAGTATAAGAATTATCAATGACCCTGCAAACATCAAAATCCAATAAAAACAAATTTATAAATCGTACAAGAAACTAAAATGGAAGAGATGTTTTCAGTAGCAATGAGGTTTTGTGGCTAGAAGACAGAAAACAGATCCTGAAGGAGCATTGCATGAAAGAATTCAACGGGAACATCATTTTTTAGTTCAAAAATAATATTTGGCCAGCCCCTTCAGCTCAACAAATTTGGTCAGCCATATGATCTGAAGTTAAAAATATTGTTCATTTGTTGAACCCACTACTGTACTTTATTTGACATTTGAGTTATTATTTAGCTAAAATTTAATTTTAGCTAGCCCACTACTAGTACTCTAAGGAAAGTGATGAATTCTGTTAACCTAATGTTTTAATTTTACATTTATGCTCCTCTTGTTTTGACCGCATTACCAATTATGTGTTTTGATTGAGTTTATACGTATACTGGCTTCAATTTAAAGTGATTTTTACAATTCATTCAATTTTATTATTTATTTATTTATTTTTAATTTTTTGTTGGTTTTTTTTTTTTGAAATAGACTTAATTTCATTCACTGAAATCAAGGTTACATCTGTGACTAATCAATACAGGAAAATCTAAAATTATCAGCCAAATTACTCATCTGTTAGGGGCTCCTCCACCAATAAATTTCTTTGTGATGGACATTGTCTAACTTTCATACATTTTCTCCTGACAGCAATCAAAAGAGAAAGTGCTCTGCTAAAACAGAGCTAAAACAACCTTTCTTCCAAAGAAGAGAGGTACACCCACGCTTTATCCTCCCAAAGAGGAGGAGTACAACCACACTCTCTTCTTCCAAGGAGGAAGAGTACTAACACCTACCTTCCTCCAAAAAAGGAGTAGGACAAACACCCACCTTTCTCCAAAAGAGGAGTGAGGCACTAGCCTATTTATTTATTTATAAAAACTAAAACAAACCAACAATTACAAATACAGAAAAACAAAAACTGGCAATGGGCTGTAAAACAAATGGGCCCAGCCTAAAGCCAAAGCCCAGCTTGTATGCACGTGGGGGCCCAACCCGTTAGGGTTCCATTTCTTCATTCTGCTGCCACCACCCATCTTCATCACTTCTTTCCTTTGCATCTTCCCCCGCCCGTCTCTTGCCCAGCCTTGCATTGCTCTCATCATATTAGGTTTTAAGGACAGCCCACGCCGCTCCCTAAGGCTTTTTAGCTCAGTTGCGCCCTAGCGTTCAGGTCAGCCCGTGCTTCCGCACTGCTCATGTACCTCCCTCACGTTCTAGCAACACCAATAGCCACTCCAGCGGCCCTCTGCGCTACAAAGCCAACGCACGCCGCTCCTGTTTTAAGTAGAAAAACAGAGCAAATGCTAATATGTTCGCAATAGCCACCGCCCGGCCACTCAACCCAAAAGACCCGAGGCCAAACCTCTGACCAAATCCTCTCTACCACATGCACCTAGAGAGTACTTCGACAAACAGCACGTCGCCATTTACGACAGGAGAGAGGGGTTTTGGGGTGAGCCGAGGGCATGGCCTTGGCGCAAGAGTCACAATGATACAGTTCCCCCTTCAGACCTTCACCGAAAACTTATTTAAACACCAAAACTAAGAGTTTAAAATAAAACAAAACTAACAGCCATTAACAAAAGAAAATGACCCCCCCCCACGATCTGGTTTTGCTTTGGCTAGGTTTCTAGAGAGAAGCCGGAGGTTCTGTCTCTAAAAGTCTTATAGCATGCATAAAAGTAATGGTGGTTGAGCCTAGAGGGTGTGTTTTGTGTGGACTCTCAGCGCCAATAAAGAATGGAGCCCCGATCGGATGGACAATAACAAGAACTCTACCGATCTGCCTATCCCAACGCTAGCATGTCTTCAATTATGGAGTGAATTTCGATAACTGTTTGCAATATGTACCAATTTTTCTATAAAACAAATCAAAGAAAGATAAATAACAAGTGCATAAATTTTTTTAAAAATCTATTTGACGTTGTAAACGATATTATAAATCAAATAAAATAAAATATTATTATTTAATATTTGTTACACTTTGATTATCCTCCCGCTAATCACGCGGAATGACTGGATTTCAATTTTTTCAAATTAAATGATTATATGCTAAACAAAAGTGATAGTAATGTGCAGGGATATAATTTGTGTAAAAAGTCTGATATATGGGTTAATGTGCAGCCTTGGATTCTGACAATCCTATTGGAGGTAGGCTCATGGTTGCAACATCTTTTCTGAGCACTATTTTTTTTTTTTTATATAACGAATTATTGGCATTAATTATTTTGTGTAATCGCAAGTCTCTTTTAAATAATAATTAAAGTTGTA
Source organism: Carya illinoinensis (assembly GCF_018687715.1). Classification (NCBI taxonomy): domain Eukaryota; kingdom Viridiplantae; phylum Streptophyta; class Magnoliopsida; order Fagales; family Juglandaceae; genus Carya; species Carya illinoinensis. The sequence goes on along the minus strand of NC_056762.1, from coordinate 34,499,015 downwards.
CGTTTTTAAGTAATGGGATCAAACATAGATCACGAGACTAATAGTTTACACATGAAGAAAAGAAGAATTTTAAAATGATGAGACCCCCAATAGATGCAAACTATTAGTTTTGTGAAACTGGACTTGTTCCTACTCTCTCTCTTTCTCTCTCTCTCGTTTCCATGGATTTTTTGGTGTCCGCAGACATGTCATGAGTAACAGTTATTGTTGCCCAACTCTGCCTTATCTTGATCTTATCTCCTTTGCGTTCTGGCAAAAAGAAATAATTGAAAATATAAAAGCTTGTTTGGTAGGCCATTGCTGTTTCCCTCATTCCACGGCCATTCTTCATCTTCCTCGGTCTCCTCCTCAAATTTCTGGCCAAAACTATGTAATTCTCAAATACGTACCATAGTCAAGTATTTGCTACTGCTCTCTAAAAAAAAACTATGTAATTTTCCTAAACAAGAATTTTTTTTTTCCCTGTTTCATCGCATTCAAGTTTTTAATATCAAATAAAGGATCACGACGACCTTCAAGTTTTTTTTATGTCTCTTCAACGTCGATTTCTTAGCTTAGTTAAATAATATAACTATCACGTGGAGAAACCCACATGTTTCTCCTTTTACCTTTTACCTTCTCATGCACAAATGAAGAACTAGATTAATTATACGACCATCAAACTTTTTAGACCACAAGCTGTAAAAAAAAAAAAAAACCTTTTTCAACCATAAAATAATTGATAACCAAATTTTCTTCATTCTGATCTTATCCTATATACTATTTCATGTCAGTTCATAAGTTGTACAGTTGTGATCTAAGTAGTCTCAATCTTCGTAATTATAAGACCATCAATATTCAAAAATAAAATATCAAAATTTTCTGAGTTTGTCCAAACGGCTTAATTAATTTAAAGATGAAAAATCAAATTGGCTCCACCCTCCTAATTAAAATTGTATCTCACTCATTTTAAACTAAGTATGATTTAATTTATAAATAAATATGATTTAATTTAATACGTAGATGTTACTTGATATTAAATCATATAAACAAATTTAGTTTAATTTAAACAGAATAAATATTTGCTCCAAATCCTATATTCTTGATTTTGATTTTAATTCAACATAAACGATGCATGCCCACATTAATTATTTCCTGCACTTAATTCAGTTCAACACATACTAGAAACCATTGTGATGTTGCTTTTTTTTTTTTTTTTTTTTTTAACAAAAAGAAATAAAAGAAAATAAAATGGAATATAGATATCTTGTAATTGTATTCGATAATTCAATAATTTCATATAATAGAAGTACAGAACCCCACCAAGTGATAAAACCGTTAACTTAAATAGTATTCTAACAAGATGAGGGAAAGTATTTACAAATAATTTATAAATATATATATATATATATATTTTATTTATTATTTTTAAATAAGAAATTTAACTTATTATATAAATTTATAAATTTATTTAAAAAAAATTATATGGTCATACTACTTCTAAACAGTTATGATTTCTACGGCATAATCCCACCTATTTTAAGCAATTATTTATTGCAAAAAATAAAAAATCATACCAAATAATACAATAAATACCCTAAAATAAATTAGACGTATTAAAATATCCGATTAAAGTCTGTAGAAATAATGAAATGTTATTTCTAATTTTTCAGCATGCAGACATTGAAAAGAGATGGAGGGACAAAAAATCTGTAGCAATTCATTTCTTTGTTGAATTCTCTGACTTTCTAGTGATAGCACTAATTTTTTTTTATAGACTGAAGCTATAAGAAAACGGGTATTTGTGATCAATATTTTGCAACCAAAATGACTATTTTCGACAACAATGAGTAGATCTTATTAGCTAATTCCAAATTCATTGATAGAGGCAATATTTATATTATTATCCTAATAATCAATTCCCGAAATGGGGGTGGTTCCTAATTGAGCAGCGACGCTATAGGATTTAGGAGGGAGTGAAGTTTTGATATAAAAGAGAGAACACATAGGATCACCTACATCTGAAATTTAATATACACAGTGAGCCACTGATGCACTCACTCAATTTCAAGGGATGCCAGAAGCCTCCCACAGCCCAGATCGGCAACATCTCCTTCACCTTAAAGTTCCACTATATGTCTCGTTCAAATTGTAATAAAGCAACCGAATATGACTACAACGAAACATTTGTGTGCTATAATTGTAAAAACATGAGCATCTCATACCCACGGTAAATCATTTTATATCATCATTTTAAATTACGCATGCTCGACATGCACACCAGCAACCATCCCACCACGCATATTGGCAAGCAAGAACATTCTCGGTCTGAGCTTGCTCAGCCAATGCCTCTCACTCCGAGGCACTATCCCACCATGCACATGGGTGGGCACCCGCCATGCACAGAGATCCCCTGCTAAGCTTTGCCCACGAACTTCACTCAGTCATGGACCTTCCTCGACCACCTAAGGTAGGCATCACATTGCTAAGCTAAACAGTCTCTCCTCGGATAGAGTTCCTCTGCCACGACCATCCTGCCATGCACAGTGTTTCTTGGATACTGAAAGTGGCTTGGCCTGAGCTTGGTTGAACTCCTCAACAACAGAGTGCTTTGACACAAGGGTGTTGCGGCCAGAACGTTCGCCCACCACAAGCTGCAAGCTACGCGACCATGAAGTGAGTTGCCCAGCCACACGGCCCTCCTTGGACACAGTTTGCTCAAGACAAGTGAATTTTGCTCGATGATGAAGTAAAGAAAAAGAGATGAAGTAAAGAAAAAAAGAGAAGAAGAAAAAAAGGGGGAGGGGGGAATAGCAACAAACAATGGGAATTTTTTATCAAACAAAAATCGACTATAGCAGCTAAAACACCTTAATTTGTCTATCTCAAAATTTGCGTGAATTTTATTTTTACTAACAAGTTTGGTTCCTATGGCATGAGCACCCAAACCCATTTTGAAACCCCGTTTATAAACTGAGAAGACGACTGCAACATTTCGATTGGAAAATTTGAGGTACCATCAATCTGACTAGAAAGCGTGAGATACCATCTGTAAATGTTTCTTTTATCTATAAACCATCTGCGATGTGAGTCCTTGACAATAGATTAAGTGTTGTTTACTCAAATTTAAGCCTATATGAAGTTTTCAGAAGAATACTGATAAAAGAATCTATTTCTTGGTCTAGGTCTGCCATCATTAGGTAGACTTGCTTTTTGTTTTTTCATGCTTCTATAAATCTTTGGTCTATTTTGGGCAAATGGGTGGAAGAAAAAAGACAAGAACATCAATTTCAAGAGTTTTATACTAAAGTTATCTATTTTGAGAAAAGCAATTAATTCTTTGGATGTGAGAAATTATTATTCTGATTCTTTTTATTGTTTTATTTCTTTTTCCAAAAATTGTATTCTATTGAACAATTGAAAAGCTTGAGTTTCCAACTGCCGATAGAGGGGAGGGCTTCTTTGTGAGTTGCAAGAGAGGGGGCCGGGACAACTTTGATGCTGAGTTTTGAGAGGGAGAGGGTCAATAGGTGAAAGGGCTTCGTTTCGAGGGTGGGAAGAAGAATTTCTAGTGGGGTGTTTTTTTTTTTTTTTTTGGTCGTGAAGGTTAGCATGTAGTGCGATCATATTAAAGATAAAATGGGATGCCACTACAAGAAATTAGGTCATTTCCAGCACTTAAAATCGCTGCAAATACGCATATAAATTGCTGCATATACTCCTTTCCAGCGCTTTTAAATTCCTTGCACAGTCGCCGCTATTATCGCGTCTTTTTTGCCTAAAGCAGTGAAACAAAATATATCGCTGTTTATAACCATTTTTGCAGCGCTTTTTTTTCCTTGCTAATCCTCCCAAAATCGCTGCAACTACTCCCAAGCCCATAAAGACATATCGCTGAGAAACCTATATTACAGCATATTAAATCCTTGTAAATACCCAATAAATCGCTGCAATTACTATACAGAATTACGGTGAATATAATCGAAATTGCTGCAAATATGTATTTTCAGGGCATTTTAGAGGCTGAAAATACATCTAAAACCGCTGCAATCAGATAAAAAAACTGTTGATAATTCGCTATATTGTCTGAAAAATCATTGCAAAGAAGTAATTCCAGCATTAAAAATCACTGAAATTACTATCAAAAGCGCTGGAATTGATGGAAAAATAGCAGCGCTTTAAGTAAAAATTGTTGGAAATAGTTAATTGCAGCGTTATTTAGCTGCTGATAATACACCAAAAATCGCTGCAAATATCAAAAACTGTTGCAAATTTGACGTGAACATGTCATGGGAAATCGCTGTTAACGTTTAATGGCAGCATTAAAAAGCGCTGTATTTACACTTAAAATCACTGGAATTAGGTTAAGATCGCTGTTATTAAATCGCTCAATTCCAGCGATTTATTTAAAAATTGTTGGAAATAATATTTTTAGCGCAATAAAAGTGCTGAAACTAGCCTAAAAGCACTGCATTAGTTGTGAGCAATTGCAGCGATTTCTTTGGAAAATGTTGCAAATAATGTAATGCAGCGTAATAAAAATGTTGGGAAAATATTAGACATGCATGGTAATGGGTGATTTACTTGACCTGATGTGAATTAAAATCGTTGTTAAAGGATAATGGCAGCATTTAAAATCGCTGCAATTACTCTGAAAAGCGCTGCTATGAATTATATTTCTTTTTTTTTTTCTCGTTATCTTGCTCGCCTGATATATTTGTTATATATATAACCATATTTTTCAAACTTAGTAAGAAATATAATGATGGAAATTTAGTAATATTCACATATTTAATCATGATATTACCTAGCCCCCTTAATCAATTAACTTTTTCTTAATACCTTGAACTTCACTTAATTTATGTAATTTAATTGTTATTAATTAACAACAATTAATTACATAACTTCATTGGCATCACCACAAATTTAAAATTTCCTACATGAACCATTCACGCATAAACCTATATCCAGTTCTATTCCATTGCTATATAATACTTATAGTTTTGACAACACCCAATTTAGAAATATACAAAATATAGAGAAAAATTCTTTCACTACTTTCATTATATGAAAAAAACTGATCTTGAGGAATATAATAAATCACAAAAGCAGAACAACTAGAACATAGCATCAATAAATAGCAGCAATTAATCCCATTGCCTTTAGGTAGTTGATTGGAAGACAAGGGCTCATGGAAGAGTTAATTGATGGAAAGATTGTTTTGGGAGATATAGGAGAGGGGACAATCTGAGTCATTCTTCATTATAAATTCACATGACAATCATGTGTGTATATATATATATATATATCTCCCCCAAGCAATTCTAACTACAGGGAGACCATCTCATGAGAGATTCTTTTGAAAGATTTGATTTATGATGTAGTCTTAATAAGGTCATGTGTAGATTGGGTATCATTCATGCATGATTTTTGGTGGATCCATGCCAGATATCCATGAGAATCAAACTTACTGGAGCAAATTGGAGATTATATATATTTATAATCAAAAGAAAATAATATTAATGTAAAAAATAAATAAATATATTAGCATTGGTCAATTTTCTGGAAATTAAAATTATTTTGAACATTAGTACCTGCCTCTAATTACATGCATGCCGGCCACTCCGGTCCTTTGCTTGAGTTAAAAAAGTTCAATATTAGTAGGCAGCCTTAAAGATCTCCACAAGAACACTAGAGAAAATCAAAACACCAAACTCAAAACCTCAAAAGACATTTCTAGATACAAAAGCCCACAAAAGAAAATAAGACCACAAAAACTTATCCAAAAAAGGCCATCTCTTTAAGTACATGATGGAGATGAAAACGGCCTAGAGCAAATTTAAGAGAGAGTCTGCAAGCAAATAACAAGTACAAGGATCATGAATGGCATACTTGACCTGTTCATGAGAGAAAACCGTTGCAAATACCGATATCTGAGAAACTTGCACTTTACATCACCACAAAACACACATTCTCATCACTCAAAAACTTCTTGATAGATTCAGGAAATGAATCTATGCAGTGCAACTGAACTATCAGGCATCGAGTCCCAACACAAAGGATCAGCAAAGCTGCCCCCATGTAATTTGGAATGCACTTAATATCAAATGTGACAAGGATTAACAATAGACTTTTTGAGTGCAGACCTTAACTCTGCAATATGGGCATCTACAAGAACACCACGGTCTACTACACTTGCCTTAAAGCTTTACATCAACTCCTTGTATTTCTATGTCATACATGCACATTTTGGATAGGACTGAAACAGGAATCATGGTGGTACATTGTTTTTGAAAAATCTACAGCCTAGCTTCTACTGCCACTCCTCACAAGAAGCTGATCACCATGTACTGAACATGGCCTAGGAATAGCACTAGCTCCATTGAACCGTCTATAGAAGAAGTATGAGAGTTTGGTGGTTTGGTGGTGCAGCTGCTGTAATTTAATTAATTACTTGAAGTTAATTAGTCACACATAACTCAGTTGAATGTCTTCTTAGCACCTAAATTCTCTTGACGCTACAACTGAATGCTAGGGTTCTACAATATTGTATTGTCGATGAGCATTCAAATTCGTTTTCTAGAGTTTAATTTTGAGGGAGAAATTGCATTTTTCCAGCGTTAGCCACTCATTTTGCAATAGGATCACTAAACTATCAAAATTATCATTTTATCCCCTAATCTAAAACAAAATTTTCCACTTACCCCCACTTTGCAGAATTGGCCATTAAGATCATCACCATCTCATGTCACTTACTTTTTAGTAGAATGTTTTGATGCTACACATGAATCTACATATCTATGAGCCCATAATGTTAATCTAAATTCTCAAAAAAAAAAAACTCCTATGGTTTAATTTTCATTTCTAATTTATCTCACTAGTTAGGGAATCATTTTTATCTGGGAATAGCATCAGATCATCATGCTGTACTGTAGCTAGCTAGTCCTAGCTCCAACTATTAGATCATTAATTGCTTGTATTATGGTTCAAGGTTTGGCACTAAAATATATCACTAGTGTGTATTTATTGGTATATATAACTTTAATTTTTGTCTTCCTAGCTAGCTAGCGAATTAGCAAGCTTCTCATGTCTTTAATTTGTGTCTGCTGCAGTATATCTTTCTGATCATCTATGTATGTTGAGATCGAAGCCTGTCAGAAAGCCTCCAAATTTTGAAGGTATTGGAATAATAAATTACTTGCAGTCTTAATTAGCTTTATACCTAAACATCCTTATAGTACTTTCATATACGGTATTTAAGATCAGATTAGGATCTGAGCTGCACTGAGGAGATTTGCATGATTAATTCTAGAAAACCAGAAACACTATGAATTGGAGTACATGGTCGATTGCTAGCACGTACGCTTGTTAGGAAATATACATTGGAATTCATACTTCTAATAAACAAAGTATTACAAGCTCAAATTTATAGTCTCTGTCTGATAACTACTTAATACCAAGCTTGAGCTACAGCGTTTAAAGAAATGGAAAATTATACTCTTGTTACTCAATTACAACTTATCTACTATATATTCTTTTTGTAATTGATTTTTTTTTTTTGTTTTACTCAATAATTAAGGAGGTGAGTATTAGTAAAGTTATATATTTTTGTAATTTTTCCTTAATGATTAAGGATGTTAAAAAAATACTTAAAAGAAAAGAAAATAAAAATAAAAATAAAAACTTGAAATGCACTTGAGTGGTAGATGCATCTAGTTCAGAAGTACAGAAGTTTTCTGGGTATTCTTGTTAAAATCGTTGCTTCTATCTTGAGAAATACAGAAGTTCTATTTGCTTAATGCCATGTATTATCTAATGCACACACCCTTTCCTCCAAACACAACAGGCAGCTACACAACCAGTATACCTAAAACACACGCACATGCACATCAATTTCCCATCACTTAGCAAAAAATACAAGTGTACATCTGAAAAAGGACAACGTTTGTAATGCAAAAAACTCGTAAAGGGGTTTCATAGATTCACAAGAAATAGGAGATACCTTAGGCCTCGTTTGATCATTCTGGAAAACAGAGGACTAGGCACTTCGGACTAGAAATGGAGGCACGGAATCGTCTATTCCAGCAAAGGTGGAAACGTAGTCATTCAGCTTCCCAAACGGAGACGCCAATTGCCAAATAAAATGGAAGGACGTGTGCAGGAAACTAGGGTTTGATCGTTGGGAGATCAAAATCTTCTTTGGAAAATCTGAACAAATACAGCGCCGAAAATGGAATTTCTGCTTAATGGGAGAAATTGTTGGAAAGTGAGCTCAAGCCACTTGAGAATGCAAGGAAACTAGGTTTTCGTTGGGGTGGATTGAGCTACGACAAAGGTTGATGGGAACGGATTGAAGTTTTCTCAGGACTGTTGCAAATCGGGCGGAGTGAGGAAATGTGAGGACAAAAAAACTTGGGGGGAAATATAAAAGTACTGAAATAAGGTGTTTGGCACGGCAATGAGTTGTAGTAGCGAACGATACAGCACTGCAAAATCACTTTGCTAACTCGGACGGAAAATATCATTGCAATAAGTTTAAAAAGTGCTGCAATTTTTAGCAATGAACAGGCTTTTTTTTTTGCAGCGTTAATTTTCGTTGTAATAAGTAAAAAATTGCTGCAAAAAGTGTTAAAAGAAAATTACTGTTTTAGCATCCTCAAATCGCTGCTTTTACTATGCTACTGCAGCGATTTTAATTTCAACAAAAATAAAATCGCTGGAAAAGATCCGATTTCTTGTAGTGTGCTTACGTGGCATTCACTTACTAAAAAGCCGTTATATAGGAAAAAATAGACTAAACGGTTTTAAGTTTTTCTCATCTCTTAATTCCATATTATTTTCCTGAATTTTGTCCAAAGTATCTAATGGAAATTTGTTTTAAAAGTACGGATATTTCCTCATAAAAATCCAATCTTTTGATTATAAAGTCTGGATTCTGAGCTAATTAATTCTAGTGGAGGATATTTTATTTGTTTATTTTAATCTATTAGCCCATAATGATTTTGTCGAATTTGAATCGAGGGAGCCTACAATGAATGATGCTAAAGCTATAAGTTCTCTATTAAAGGTCTGCTTCTAATCATGTCTCGATCACCTTCCCCCTTTTTTTTTTTTTTTTTTTTTTTCTTTATTTATTTATTTATCTTTTTTTTTTAAGACAAAGCCTTTTCTCTAACTAAAGTTATGGATTTTAAAGGAATGTCATTGTCTATTTTTATTTTTATTTTTATTTTTATTTTTAAGAAAGTTAATAAAAAAAAATTTTCTTCATTATTCTCACATTATATATATATATATATTATTTTTTATATCAAGTATATGATATATATATCAATAAAAAAATTAAAAATTAAAAATAAAAATAAATATAATGCGTAGATAATAAGTAACAAAGATATGTTTATTAGATAGGGTAATAAAGTACGGTCTGGTTTGATTACACAAAACTAAACTATCTAATTTAATCTCATTTCATATTATTATTATAATTTTTTTAAATTCTCACATAAAATATAATAAATAATTTAACTTTTTCAAATTTTAAAATAAAATTAATCTTAAAAAATATAGTATAACATTATTTTATTCCATTTCTTACCAAACATATCATATCTTATATGAGAAATAATATTTGCAGTCGTGGTTGTACAAGCAGCGTGCAATCACTTTAAAAAAAATGAATTAATATGGGACCCACATGAAAAAAAACTAACTTTTTAATCGTAGACCCTACTCTTTTTCAAAATAATTATGCAACGTTTACAATTATACTACTATGTATCATTGCTAATCTTATATATATATAACCCAACTAGGAATAAACGTCACTTATCGTTACCGTCACTCCTCTAGTATTGCTGTACACCACCAAAAGACATGGATCAGAGCCTGAATTCCTTTCCCTCGCGTGCTCCTCTTCTTCACAGACTTAGACCTGCACGTCGCACAGCCTTCAACCGCATGTTTGCGGCAGTTTACTTCTGTGCCATCTTAGTGCTGCTTTATCTCCATGCACTGAAGCTCATCCACTCCACCACCTTCACATCCTTCATCATCTCCCTCTCATTCCTCGTCTCCGATACTTTTCTTGCTTTCTTGTGGATCACTCGTCAGTGTTTCCTCATGACCATTGTTTATCGTGATGAATATCCTGAAAATCTCCATGAGGCACTACTCTTGAAGAAATCTTCTTCGGACTTTCCAGCGTTGGACGTCTTTGTATGCACTGCCGATCCATACAAGGAGCCACCGATGAGACTAGTGAGCACGGTCTTGTCCATCATGGCTTATGATTATCCGACGGAGAATATTTCAATTTATGTATCGGATGATGGGGGATCGCAGGTAACACTCTTTGCTTGCATGGAAGCTGCTAAATTTGCATGTTACTGGTTACCATTCTGCAGGAAGAATAATATAATAAAAAGAAGTCCAGAAGCATATTTTGCAACAAATTACTCTTCATGTTCCTCTCATACAAAGGAGATTCAGGTAATACGAGTAGGCAAACATTTATTAAATTATATTTATTCTTAAATAAATTTTAAAATAAAATTTTTTTATAATTGTTTTACCATATATATTTGTACAAAATTAAAATTGATTTTACACCGTTAGATTAGTGGTAGAATAGCATAATGGCCGCCAGGGATAAGTACCTACCTATCCACGATTTATTCCATCCTACAATAATTGTCGTTTCTAGTTTGTCTTGCTTATTTTGGACGTTTTCAATCATATTGAATACGAAAAAACGTTACATTGGACGTCCATTAATGTCATCTATTATGTTTCTTATGGCTAATTATATGACATTTATTACTAATATAATATATATATATATATATTTAGTAATGTTAAATCAGCATAATAAATGGGGCCCATTAATCCCACTTAATGTGTAATATGAAACACTTTTTTTTTTTTCACAAACAATGAGATACAATTTAGACATTAATCAATGCCTCAACTTTTGATTAATGTTGATCATAATGATCAGGGAATTAAATGCTTGTATGCCCCTCCTATTTGCCCCCTCAAAGTGACAGTTGGTCACAAATTTTTTTTTAATATATATATATATTTTTTTACTTAGTGATTAAGGAAGTGATTTTAAGTGTATTGATTTTTTTTTATTTTTTAAAAATGTTTAAATATATTAAAAATTTGTGAAATGAAAAAAGAAATAAAAATTTACAAAAGGCGGCATGCCTAGCGGTAAACGCTGGGCGGCATAGTAGCATCGCCCTAGTGATCATGATCATCCTTTAATTTCCATGTATTTCAATTCTCTACTTTATATTGAGACATTCTGTGTCTGATTTTTTGAGTTAGTGGGATTATCTCATTGAAAAACGACTACACACATGATTATTAGTTTATTAATCAATTACTCGATCCTCTTATTCTCAACGTGCCATATCATAGAAAATATACGAAAGCATGGAAGAAAGGATAGAGAACGTCCTTGAGACTGGGAAAGTTGGTGGAGAGAATATAACTGAAGAGTTAGAGCGCAGGGCTTTCAGCAACTGGACAGATCATGGATTCATCCGTCAACATCATCCCACTGTCATTCAAGTACGTAAATTTATCCTATTTATTTAATTCCTAAATATTTATTGAAACTAAATCAACATTGAATGGTCAATCAGGGTAAATAATAATAATAATAATAGATTCAACGTTAGGCTAGGCGCGCCCTCCTTCGTCCGAACTCAAACTAAAGGAACCAACAAAGAGGGAAAAATTAACATGCATAGTCCAAGGGTTTATATATATATATATATATATATATTTCCTTTTGTGTGTGTGTGATTATGTTCATATCTATTGACTTCAACCATGCGCAGGTCTTATTAGAGAGTGGCAAAAACAAAGACGTGACCAACCATTTGATGCCAAACCTCATCTATGTCTCTAGGGAAAAGAGCAGGACTTCAACCCACAATTTCAAGGCCGGTGCCCTCAACGTTTTGGTAAGCTTTTATGTATCTGCACCAAAATGCTCCATAATATTATTTTCTGTTAATAGTTTTTTATCATTAATTTTCATGTATTTATAATTGTATTTTCTCTTTTTGATCATGTATATGTTGAAGCTTCGAGTGTCAGCCACCATGACCAACGCACCCATAATTCTCAACTTGGATTGTGACATGTATTCTAATGACCCACGGACACCTCTTCGTGCATTGTGTTACCTATTAGACCCTAAACTCATGTCCCAATTAGCATATGTTCAATTCCCTCAAATCTTTCATGGAATCAACAAGAACGATACTTATGGTTGTGAATATAAACGAGTATTCTTTTCTAATCCCTTGGGATTGGATGGAATGTTGGGCCCTAATTATGTCGGAACCGGATGTTTCTTCAACCGGCGAGCTTTCTTTGGTGGCCCGTCAACCATTGTGCCCCTGGAGATCCCCGAACTTGGCCCCGACAGTGTTGTTGACAAGTCCATGCAAATCCAATCCCAATCGGTTTTGGAATTGGCACATAAGGTTGCTGGGTGTAACTATGAGTACAAGACCAAATGGGGTTATGAGGTAAGCTTTTTCTCATTATTTAGCATTGTAATGTTAATTAATAACTTTCAATTATGTAAAAAACTAGAGATTTGAGCATATTTTATCTGGACTAAGGCTTATCCTCCGGTGCATGGTTCAAACCTTTAAACTTACTAAGAAACAAAAACTTTTACCTTTTTTTTAAAAACTTTTTTAATTGATTTTAATCACACATGTCATACTAGTAATGAAGGTGATTTGATCAAATTCAAAATCTTGAGGAGCAAAAGGTTTAAAAATGCTAAATAAACTAATCTGCACAAATGGTAAACGGCTTAATCGTGAAACTCATTGAAAAAACAAAATTACCATTTATCTCACATAGTTTCAATCACCAATTAAACAATCCACATAGTTTCAATCACCAATTAAACAATCTTGGAAAGGTCTTAGATTTTTCTCATTGCTCTCATATAATTGAAAATGAATTGATGCTTAAAATTAGCTGTGAAAGACAATTTTGGAAAGAGATAGATACATCATGTAGATTTTACAATATTTAATACAACACGTGTAGAGTTTTCTGGCAGTATATATGAACTCTAGATATGTATTGAATACTATATATATTTCTTTTTATGTTCATCCAAACAACGAAGAATCAAAATCCACTTAATTGTATGCTAATATAACAAGATATCTGTAGAGCATTGGAAATCAAAAGGACAATTATGGTCTGAATTAGAATAAATGGATTGGCTGTACAAATTGATTATATAGGTAGGCTTCAGATATGGATCACTGATAGAGGACTTCTTCACGGGGTTTCGGCTACAATGCGAGGGATGGAGGTCCGTATTTTGCAACCCTAAGAGGCCAGCCTTTTTGGGTGATGCACCAATCAACCTCATTGATGCCCTAAACCAAGTCCAGCGGTGGAACATCGGCGCTCTCCAGGCTTATTTCTCTAGTTTCAGTCCCTTAACCTTCGGTACTAGATCTTTGGGCCCTTTTATGGGACTAGCCTACACTCATTATTGTTTATGGCCCACCTGGTTTATTCCTCTCACCCTCTATGCGTTCCTCCCCCAACTATCCCTTCTCCATGGAGTTTCTGTATTTCCAAAGGTATGCTTTTTACAGGTTAAAGATTTTTTTTATTCATTACTTAACTATTAATAAAGACTGTTTTGATGAATGGTGAAAGATTACAAGCACATTTCCATATATAGCTTTTGAACTTTAAGAAATTTGCATGGTCAAGCTTTTGAAGATTAAGCCTCTTGTTTTATTATTCTACCTTTCATCCATTTAGGTTTGTCTTATTGGTGAAAACATATTGCAGTTATCAGAGCCAAGTTTTATCTTGTATGTGTTTCTTGTCCTTGGAGCTTATGGACAAGATCTCATTGAATTTTTGATAGAGGAAGGAACAATTCAAAAGTGGTGGAATGATCAGAGAATGTGGATGATAAGGGGGCTCTCAGCCTTTGGGTATGGATGCCTCGTGTTCTTCCTCAAATGTTTAGGCATTTCCACATATGGTTTTGGTTTGACTAGCAAAGTGATTGATGATGAACAAAGCAAAAGATATGGACAAGGTATGTTCGAGTTTGGAGCCTCATCAAACATATTTGTGCCTCTAATAACGGCAGCTATTATCAATTTGGTATCATTTCTTATGGGGCTTGTGCAAGTTCTAAGAGGCAGGAAAATGGAGGGTCTGTTTTTGCAGATGTTCTTAGCAGGTTTTGTGGTGCTGAATGCCTTGCCAATTTACGAAGCCATGGTCTTGAGGAATGATAAAGGAAGAATACCATTCAAAACTACTGCAACTTCAACATGTCTAGCTTTAGCTCTTTATGGGCTTGTTTCTCTTCCTCTTAGAAATCGAAATTAGCAGATTTGCTTTTTCCTGTCTATATTATTCTTTCTCTCATATATGAGTGGAATACTGTAATTTATCTGTAACCTTTGGCAAATTATATAGGCCAACATTTGTGCTATGTGGTAGTGAGAGCTGAAAATAAGCAGAAGTTGAATGTCTTGTAAAAAAGCAAATGAGATTTAGAGCTCCTTTCATTCCATCTTCCTACTATTTTGCGTTTCTGCTATTGCATGGTGTCTAGTCTCTATTGTTTCCTTCTTCTTTTTCCCTAAGCAAGCTCTATATATAATGATTAATAGATAGAGGGATATACAAGTAAATGGTGGGGGATCCCAACAAACACCTATTAAAACTAGTACAGCATGAAAGAAAATAAAAGATAGGCACCAGAAACAAATAAATTTTTCATAATTTTCCCCCCCAATGGAGAGCTACATCAAGTGGCAATTTTAGTACAATCCAATAAACAGATGGAGAGCTACATCAAGTGGCAAGTGACATCTTTATCTGTAACAATAGTTGTTGGCATACCATACAACTTAAAGATCTGAGAAATAAGGAGCTTGGCTACTAAAACTGTAATGTAAGGGTGAGAGAATGGTGAAAAATGAGCATATTTTGTAAATCAATCAACCACCACAAAAATAATAGAAAATCCCTTTGAAACAGGAAGAGCATCAACAAAATCCATAGAGATATTATTCCATGATTTAGTGCGAATTTGCAATGGCTATTACAACCAAACTAGTTTTAAGTTCTCCACTTTGCATTTCTAACTGACTTCACATTATCTTATGTAACTCTTAATATCCCTTCTCATGCTATTTCAAAAAAAAATTAGCTTATCCACTTCTGTTGTGATGGGGTCCCTATCTTTTGTTCCAACAAGAACTTTAAACTCTATTGGTTAGTTTTAATCACAAAAGTAGCTCCTAGTAGATAAGGTCTCCACTACATAACAACCAACACCAATGCTAACAATTCTTTCTCATATGTGGATAAATCCAATGCTTTGCCTTTCAATGCTTGACTAAGGTATGCCAAAGGTCTCCCATTCTGCACCAACACAGCCCCAATCCCCCTACCTGAGGCATCATACTCAATCAAAAAGGGCCTTGAATAATTAGGGAGGCTAAAACAAGTGGACTAGAAACAACTTGCTTTTGTACCTCAAAAACCTGTGTAGCTTCAGGTCCCTATAGAAATGCATCTTTCTTCAACAACTCATTGAGGGGAGCAGCAATTGACCCATATCCTCTCACAAGTTTTTGATAATACCTAGTTAATCCAAGGAACCCTCTTAAGGATTTAATGATTTAATGGATTTTGGTAATGGCTAATCTACTATAGCCTTAATCTTGGATGGATCTACTATTACTCCTTCAGCAGGAACCAAGTGTCCAAGATAAGCAATTTCTTTACAACCAAACTTGCATTTACTTCTTTTAGAAACAATGTATATTTTGCTCAAACTTCCAACACCAATGATAAGTGTTGTAAATATTCTTCTTTGTTCTTATTGTATATCAAAATATCATCAAATAAAACTATAACAAATTTTCTTAAAAATGGATGAAATACCTCATTCATTAAGGATTGAAAAGTGGCAAGAGCATTGGTTAAGCCAAAAGGCACAATCTAAAACTCATAATTGCCTTGATGTGTTTGAAATGCAATCTTCTCAATGTCAGCTTCTCTCATCTGAATCTAATGATACCTAGACCTGAGGTAGAGCTTGGAAAAAAAATTTACTCCTCAAAGCTAATCTAACAATTCATCCACTACTGAAATAGAAAACTTGTCTTTCACTATTTCTCTATTCAGTGCTCTGTAATCATGACTCTTTATAGGTGGCAGCCCTCTTTAAGATTGAAAACTGGCCTAACAGAAACAAACAACGTACCCTCCTTGAGATTGATTTTGTGATCATGACTCTTTATAGGTGGCAGCCCTTTAGGTTCCTCAAAAATTCTAGTATACTTATTCAATACAGACTCGATACTAGAATTAGGCTTTTCTTCATTGTTAACTTGTTCTTGTTGCACAATCTATAACAACATGCCCTTCCCCTCAATAGTGGTCAATTGACAAATCTAGACCCCTTCCACCAACTCAGACTTATTGGAATTCATACCTCTAATAGTCACAGATTTCTTTCTATGCTCAAAAGACATAGTGAGACCATCAAAATCCCACAATACATGACCCCAAAGTCCTCAAACATTGCATCCCTACCACCACATCATAATCCCCTAGTGATAGCAAAAAAAATTAGTAAGGAATTGATTCTCTTCCATCTGAAATTGAACCCTCTCTATCATACCTTCACTCCTTATTCTCTCCCCATTTGTCACCCTCACTTCAAATTGTTCTCTCCCCATTTGCCACCCTACTCAAGAAACAACTTATTTTGTAATTCTCAGATAACCCTTTTAATCTATTAGAGATTACTTCAAACTGAGTTTTATAGGCTGCTACTGTTGCATTCTGTTTTAGCCTTATTAGTGTTTACATAGGATCATCATAAGATGAACTCTCAAATCTGAACTATATTCCATCAATAAAAGAACTCCAAGTATTGAAAGTCCCAATTTCCTTAGCATCTTGAAACTATATCAATGCATCTCCCTTCATATAAAATGAAGACATTAAAATCTTTTGTCCATTCGGCATGAGATGTAAGGCAAAGTAGTGATTTGCCTTATAAATCCACCCAGTTGGATTATCCCCATTAAATCTTGAAAATTCTAATTTTATAGAACAAAAATGCATACCTAGTGAAACCCCAAAATGCTCAGAATGAAGGCCTTCTTCCTATCTTCCATTACCATTCTGATATCCTAGTCTTCCTCCATTCACAACTTCTAACAGCACATCTATTTTTGAATTCAAGATCTCTAAAGCACCCTGATGGTCTTCAATCCTATTTTCTTACTGTTCTTGATGCTGCCTTAAACCCAAAACCATTTTCTCCAACTCCTTGAACTGAGTCCCATCTGTCATTGTTCTCAAGAATGAGAAAAACAAAGTTCTCAAAATTTCAATCCGCTTTGATGCCAATTGTAACAAGAGACAAGTAAAATGCGCAACTTTTGATCTTCGAGGGATCAGACTCCTCCATGAAACAATCTTTATTAACTATCAAAATGAATTTTACAAAGGAAACACTAGTACTTATACGAAAGTGAAATTCGTTATTCTTGTTACATGGATGAGGGCATTTATGTAATCTACACTGAGTAAGTAGGCTTAACACGCAATCTATTACATTTAATGAACCATGTGCCCAACATGTGCCCAACTATTTATTAACTTTCACTTCCTTCATACACTTTACGTCTTACCACCCTTCACCACTACATTGCTCTCAAGCCACTACCCAGCCTATGCATCTCATAACAATCACTCAATCTCTAACATGGAGTATGATCACACTTGATTAAAGAAGAATAATTAGAAATGAGAATTTTCTCACACATGCACTCTGAAAGACTCTCCAAAATCTCCAAGGCTGAAATCTTTATGAATCTTGACTGTTAGGATCCTATAAGTATCTCATCTTAAAGCAGCTTGAATTGTAGATAGATTCTACTAACGGAATGACTATGTCACGATGGACTCTTCTGATGGAATGATGACACCTGGCACTTAATCTTCTTAGTAATCGGAGTATCTCATTCAAACTCTTCTCTAGATAAGACCAAAACTCTTGGAACTCAACTTCTATACTTTTGACTTATTTAAAACACTTACAAATAACTTCTAGATAGATTAAAAGTAACCATAGATAAAGTCAAGATATTTTACATTCATTTAAATTAGAAAATAAAATATAAGGTGAAATCTATCATTTTAGTCATCTAGTCGTAGCCAAACTCTTGCATCTACAGAGTTAAACCCATCTCAACCTAAAAATATTAAACTCATCTCAATGGTACTCATAAAATATTATTATTCACAACTAGTTCCACTCATCTCAATATCTAAAAGCAACCTAATGTTTTGTTATTTTTGTCTTTTCTATTTTCAATTTCTAGTGGAGAGTAGATGAGTGGGTCTCTTGCCCCCATGGTCCATAGAACAACTACTTTTTTGTTCTGTTTTGTGTCCTAAAACACCAATAATCAAAGAAGTAAACCTTATTTATTTTCATCAACAAAGATCCTAGACGGAGTATGTATTATAGGGCGTGAGTTTAAGTAGCACAAAATGCTTTTTTCTCCAACATTATGCATCTTTATGGAAGAGCATAGTGCCACGTAGATTTCCACTTTATGCTACTTGCACTCCTATCTGCAAAATACTGGGTCAAACCAAAACATCGGTTTCCATAGCCTAAACCAAGTTGAGCCAGGGATGGGACTAAACTGGAAATTAGAGAGAGAGAGAGAGAGAGAGAGAGAGAGAGAGAGAGAGAGAGAGAGAGAGGATGTGGAGTTTAATTATGAAATAAAGGGCGTTCAATGCAGACATGTTTGTATTTGCTGTGAGAGTAAATGCAAAACACTATTGGGTTGCAAAGTATTGGCAGAGGAATTGTCGCCGCTCTGTGGTTCTTCTCCTGCTTTGGTTGTGGTTTTGTATTTAACTCCAGTCTCCAAGGTGTTTTCTTTGTTGATTTATTTTTTCTGTCTTTGGGCTCAAGACTGAGTGTTCCAGTATCTTCGAATTTCTTAACAAAGCCGATTTGGAGCAGCCGGTCTTTTATGTAGGCTTTAACAACCCCCAATAAAAGTCTGCCACATTAGCAACTCTATGCAAATGAATATAAAACTATCACACCCAATAATTTCAAAATACTAAAAGTGCGTTCATCCTTCAAGCCTTCAGCCCTACTATCGTTCAAGCCGCAAAAGTCCAAACAGTGTTTCATCTATGGAAAATGTTAGATATACGCCCGGGGGGGGGGGTGTATGGAGGGAGAACAAGCTAGCAAAATGAAGTAGTTGAAAATTTTGTTTCTTCTTCAAGTGGACGGAGGATCCAAGCACCTAAAACCATTTTGAAAACCATTTATAAACCAAGAAGATGACTACAACATTTCGACTGGAAAATTCGAGGTACCATTGATCTGATTGGAAAATGCGAGATACCATCTATAAACCATCTGCAAATGTTTCTTTCATCTCTAAACCATTTACGTTGTGAGTCCTTGACAATAGATTAAGTGTTGTTTACTCAAATTTAAGCCCGTATGAAGTTTTCAGAAGAACACTAAGAAAAGAATCTATTTCCTAGTCTGGGTCCACCATCATTAGGTAGGTGTTATTTTTTGTTTTTCATGCTTCTGTAAATTTTTTTGTCTTTTTTGGACAAATGGGTGGAAGAAAAAAGATAAGAACATCAATTTCAAGAGTTTTATACTAAAGTTATATACTTTGAGAAAGGCAATTAATTCTTTGGATGCAAGAAATTATTATTCTAATTCTTTTCATTTTTTTTTCTTTTTGTAAACATTGTATCCAATTGAACCATTGAAAAGCTTGAATTTCCAATTGCCGATAGAGAGGAGGGCTTCGTTGTGAGTTGCAAGAGAGTGGGAGATCACAACTCTGATGCTGGGTTTTGAGAGTGGGAGTCAGCAGGTGAGGGGGCTTTGTTTCGAGGGTGGGACGGATGATTTCTGGTGGGGTGTTTTTTTTCATGAAGGTTAGCATGTGGTGCAGTCATATTAGAGATAAAATGGAACGCCTATGTGGCATTCACTTATTAATGAGCCATTATATAGGAAAAAATAGACCAACCTGTTTTAAGTTTTTCTCATTTCTTAATTCCATTTTTGTTTTTTTTTTTTTTTAGATAAGAAACATTTCATTTCCCTAACAAGACATTACAGACATATCACTTCTTACAATCTGTTGAATACATCTTGGTGTAAATTCAAGTTCTAACAAATCTTCAGAAAGTGTGAGGGCATTCTTAGCCAAAGCATGGGCTGCTTTGTTGCCCTCTCTTTTAGTGTGAACCACTGACCAGTTAGCAAAATTATTTTGCTCTCTCTTGGCATCTTCCACTATCAATCCACCATAGCTCCAGTCGAGAGAATTGCCATTAAGAATCCTGATGATTTGTAATGCATCTCCCTCGACTATAAGATTAGAGACACCAATATCCTTGCAAAAAACAACACTCATCATTAAGGCATAAGCCTCCCCACTGAAATGATTCAAGTTCAGCTTCCTCTTAGCTTGAAGGGTTCCAATGCTTCTTCCCAGGTCATCTCTCAAAATGGCGCCAATTCCCACTAGTCCTTGAGTAGAATTAAGGGCTGCATCCCAGTTCAACTTATAGGAACCTGCAGGAGGTTTGAGCCAAACATTAGTGGACCCCTCATTAGGACTGGTTGGGCAAGAATCTTTGTATAAGCCTCTATTTCACTAGAAGCTTTACTTAGAATCTGGTTTGGGTGCATGAATCATTTTCCATGAGTAAATTCATTTCTTCTGGTCCACAGTAGTCGACATATTACTGCCACTTCCATTAGCTCTTCCCTCTGTAGATGATGATTAACAAGGCCCCAGGTTTCCTTAAAGAATACACAGTTAATACTCATTTTTTTTATTTTGTTACTTCCTTGACTCCACACATCCTTAGCAGCCTTGCAACTCCAAAGAGCATGTTCAGTTGTTTCACATTCTGTCTTGCATATTGGGCAGTAATTCTCTGTGATTATGTGTCTTCTCACCAAGTTTGCCATAGTGGGTAAAGCCTCAGTACATACTTTCCATATGAACATTCTTACTGCTGGTGTAGCTGGTAGCTTCCACAAGGTTTTCCAAATACTAGAAAGGGGATCAAGGTGTGAGGATCCCCCCCCCCCCATAAGTCTGGACTCCATTTCTCTATGTAGGTGGTAGGCACTACTAACAGAGAATTTACTGTTTTTAGTGCCAGTCCATACTAGTTGGTCATCCCTCCCACCAATGCTAATAGGGATAGATTTGATGAGATCTACCTCATTTGTAAAATTATGTAGAGTTGGCTCCTTCCATTGTTTCAAATCTGGATCAATAAGGTCTGCTACTAAGGACAGTGTGTTGCCTCAGGCTGGATGGACTGTATCTTGTATGTATGAGGTTGAAGGATCCACTTGTCCTCCCATATGTTAACTCATTTCCCATTACCAATTCTCCACACCAGTCCTTCCTTTAAGAGATGTAGGCCATTTTGGATGCTCATCCATGCATAGGAAGGCATGTTGCCCAGTTTTGAGTCCAATAGTTCCCCATTGGGAAAATACTTTTGCTTGAGTATTTGAGCTGGCGGTGAGTTTGGATATTGGATTAGGCGCCATCTTTGTTTTGCCAACATGGCAAGATTGAAGCTCTTGACATCCCTGAAACCTAGCCCACTCTTCTCCTTCCCTAGGCTCAATTGGTCCCACTTTACCCATTGAACTTTAGTATGGTCCTACTCAAAACCCCACCAAAACTTCCTCAACAGTTGGTTAAGTCTCTTGGAAGTTGACACTGGAAGCATGAAAATGCCCATAGTATATGTTGGGATGGCTTGTAGGACAGCCTTCAGGAGTACTTCTTTCCTTGCAGCTGACAGAAACTTAGTCTTCCAGTTTGTAATTCTTTGCCAGGTCCTGTCAATAAGAGAGTGAAATGTTGCACCTTTGGACTTGCCTAGAGCAGCAGGTAGGCCAAGATATTTTTCAAAAGTGCCAGATGCTTTAACTCCTGAGATGTTTAGAATGTTGCTCTGGATCTCAGCAGGAGTGTTGCTACTAAAGAAGATGCTGGTTTTATCTTTGTTTATTACCTGCCCCGAGGCCTTCTCATAGATTTCTAGAATGTACAGCATCATACTCCATTCCAAAGAGTTGGCTTTCCAAAAGAGCAAGCTATCATCTACAAAAAAACAGATGATTAACACGAATAGGACCAGTTCCAATTGGTATGCTTGATATACTGCCCTTCAGTTCAGCTTGATTCAAGAGGCAGGAAAGGGCTTCAACAACTATGATGAAAAGATAAGGAGAGAAGGGGTCTCCTTGTCTAATTCCTCTTAAGGGGTTAAAGGAAGGGGTGGCCTCTCTATTGACTAGAATGGAATATGAAACTGAGGTGATGCAAGTCATGACTAAGGCAACCAACCTTTGATCAAATCCCATCCTTTCCATAACAGCTTTTAGGAAACCCCATTCTACTCGATCATAGGCTTTACTCATGTCTAACTTGAGTGCCATATAACCAGCTCTACCTCTCATTTTTGTTTGCATGGAATGGAGACTCTCATATGCAACTAGGACATTATTAGTGATAAGTCTACCTGGGACAAATGCACTTTAGTTCATAGAGATTATCTCAGGAAGAATAGGCTTAAGTCTGTTTGCTAACACCTTAGCAACTATTTTGTAGCTGACATTGCACAAGCTAATTAGTCTGAAATTAGTGACTCTTTTTGGGTTCTTGACCTTTGGTATCAATGAAATGAAGGTGTCATTAACACCAGTTAAGGGACCTCTTTGGTTAAGGATAGCAAGGGCAAATTGGCAGGTCTTTTTGCCTATGTTATCCCATTGAGTTTGGTAAAAATGGGCTGGAAACCCATCAGGGCCTGGGGATCCAACCGGATTCATTTGGAACATAGCCTCTTTGATCTCTTGTTCAGTGAACTTGGCTAGTAACTGGGTGTTCATGCTTTTTGTAACTGTTGGAGTCATCCCTTGGAGGCATTCTTGGAACTCAAATGGACCTGAAGATGAGAAAATGTTAGAGAAATACTCATGAAAAACAGATGTTATCTCCTTCTTGCCTTCAGTTATCTACCCATTTTCATCCAGAATCTGTGTAATGGAGTTGGTCTTTCTTCTTTGATTGGCCTGCAAGTGGTAGAATTGAGTATTTCTATCACCATGATTTAACCAATGTTGTTTAGCCCTCTGCTTCCACTTTTGTTCCTCTTCATCCAAAGCTTGTTCCACTTCTTCTTGAAGCTGTTTGATTGATGGGCCATGGTTGCCTGTGTCATCATCTTGTAAATCAGCAATTCTCTTCATCTTCTGCTTGAGTGAGCCTTGCTCTTCTTTCCTTCTGGTTGAGTTCCAATGATTCAGTGCTTTGGAGCAATTGGCAAGCTTGTTACTGATTACTGAGCTAGCATCATTGCCCCCTGTTATCTTTGACCATGCAACTTGAACAATACCAATGCAGTCTGTCTTCAAGGACCAGGCAGCTTCAAATCTAAATCTTGAGGGAGTCCTGTTACTTTTCATTATCATGCTAACTAAGGATACTACTAGAGGAGAATGATCTGATTTTATGGCAAGAAGTACCATACATGTTGCATTATGAAACTTCATATTCCATTCATCATTGGCAAGCCCCCTGTCAAGTCTTTCCTTAGTGAATCCCCTCCCACACCTTTTGTTTGACCATGTAAACTTCAGACCCTTTGTATTAAGAGCAGTTAGATCACAAAATTCAATGGCCTCACAAAAGGCCTCTAACTGTTTGTAGGGTCTGGTTAAAGATCCCATTTTCTCACTTTGACTAGTGATTTCATTGAAATCACCCATACACATCCATGTTGTAGGGGCTGTTGGTTTCAGAAATTTTAGAAGGCCCAGCTTTGTGCCCTCTTAGATGTCATTGGATGACCATAAAAACCAGTTAGCATCCATGGAGTTTCATTAGCATTATTTTTAATAAAAACATTGATATGCCATCTAGAGAAGTTCAAAAGTTGAACATCTATATTATCCTTCCAGATCATGGCCAGACCTCCACTACTTCCCTTACTGTCCACAACTAAACAACTGTCAAACTTAATAAATCTTCTAACAGTCTCAATTCTAGCCTTGGTACATTTGGTTTCCATAAGAAAAACCAATTGGGACACTTATCCTTAACTAGCCTGTTAAGGATCCTAACTGTCTGAGGGTTCCCAAGCCCTTGACAGTTCCAGCTTATGATACTCATCTGAATTGGCAGGGCTGAAAGTCAGCCTCTGCCATACCTTTGGTGCACCTCTCCTCATGCTGCAATGTTACTTTCCCTTTTTTCCTAGTTGATTCCTTGGAAATTTCCTTTCTTTTTGTCCTGCCCCTAGTCTAAGTGCCAATGGTGTTTAAGTCATGTATATCATCTCCTATGTCCAGCAAAGTATCATGGTCCATCAGACTTATATCTCATGCCCTCCTTTTCCATTTCCTAGGTTGTTCTATTAGGGGTACATTGATGTCAACCTCCTCGAGGATATGGTCTTTGTTCCTTACTTCCTCACTGTTTTGTTTACCAGTGCCTCTACCAACCCCTATTGCTTGCTCAATCCTCCTTTCTCTTATTCCCCTCAGATCATGAAATGTTTGTTCACCCTGGTTAATGGGTAGGTCCTTTGGACTGAAGGTCTGTGGTGAGTTGGCAGCTAAGGATCCCCCTACATTTAGTCTAGTATTGTTCCTTTCCCTAGAAAGAGTCTCAGATAAAGTAATTGGGGCATTACCTGACCTTTCCCCTAGCCTATCCTCCCTACAGCCAGACTTGATAGGAGCATGGTCTGTCCTCTGAGGAGTGGTTCCTTCCTATGACTCTGTAACAACTATAGGCGTGTCAGGCTACTTTTCTCTGTGGTTGGTCGATGTTTCCACATCATCATCATCAACCTTTTTTGCTGGGTAGCATTCTTGGCTATGGCCATGTTCATCCTTGTCAACCTGTTTCAGCTTGATGCGCTCTTTCTGGTTGGATGCACAAAGCCAAGCGCCATATTGAGATTCATTTTTGCCATGCATCGACCTGACTGCTACAGGTTCAAGGCACCCAGCTTTGGCATGCTTAATTATACCACAACAGAAACAAAAATTTGGGAGCATTTCATTTTGGAAAGCAACCCAAAGTTTGCTCCCATTGAATGAGCTGATAATACCTCGCATGAGAGGTTGTGTGATGTTAACATTAATCTGAACATGTAAGTAAGGGCCCCATCCAATCCCTTCCTCATCCACATCCACACTCATTACCTTTCCCACACTACTTCCTATTTTTGCACCAACATTCCTAGTCATTCCACCCAGTGGGATATTATGGAGTTGGATCCACATTGTGTTTGAGTTAAAGACTATTTCTTTGGGAGCCATCATCCCATCATATTCCTTGAGACAAACTAAGTTACGATCAAAGATCCATGGTTTCCCTTGTTTGGCCTTGTTCATGTCATGAGTATTGTTGAACTCTATTAAGAACAGGTTGTCCCCGATAGGTTTGAAAAGAACCACCCCTCTTGGCTTCCATATCTTCATCATTGTACCCTGGAATGCCTCTTTGTTTATTTGCTTGTCCACCACGATGAGTCCCAATAGGCACATTCTGCCTCTTTTTGATATCATTTCCTCTGCTGTGAGTTCAACTTGTATCCCCACCTGTTCTGCCTCAGTAAGTCGAAGTTTACCCCATTGTTCAATAAGTGTTGCAAACATCTTCTTCCCTCTCAATCTGAGAAAAACACAGACTAGAGGACACCCTTACCTTAAGTAAGACAAAATTTCTCATCTCAGTTTAGAGAGAAGCTAGAGTTTCTCTCACTAAGTTAGAAGACCGCTCCTCCCTCTTTTCTTAATTCCATTTTGTTTTCCTGAATTGTGCCAATGAATCTAATGGAAATTTATTTTAAGAGTACTGATATTTCCCTCATAAAAATCCAATCTTTGGTTATAAAATCTGGATTCTGGGCAAACTAACTCTAGTGGAGGATATTTTGTTTGTTTCTTTTAATATATTATCCCATAATGTTGGGGTCAAATTTGAATCTAATACCATATTTTGTTTGTTTCTTTCTCTATTAAAGGTCTGCTTCTAATCATATCACCCTCCCGTTTCTTTTCACTTTTTTTATTTTCTTTCTTTAGACAAAGCCTTATCTCTAACTAAAGTTGATCTTAAAGGAATGTCGTTGTCTATTTTTTTTTTTTTCAAGAAAGTTAATAAAAAAAATTATTCATTATTCTCACATTATATATATATTTTTTATTTTTTTATATCAAATATATGATATATATATATATGAATAAAAAATTTAATTAATTTAAAAAATTAAAAAATAAATATAAATATAAATATAATATGTGGATGATAAGTAACCAAGATAAGTTTATTAGATAAGGGAATAAAGTAAAAGCAGGTTTGGTTACACAAAATTAAACTATTTAATCTAATCTCATCTTATATTATCATTACAATTTTTTTAAATTTTTACATAAAATATAATAAATAATTTAATTTTTTCAAATTTTAAAATAAAATTAATATTAAAAAATATATTATAACATTATTTTATTCAAATTTTAACCAAACATATCATATCTTATATAACCCAATGAGACGTGAACGACCTCAGCACTGCACCTAAAGTTTGAAATGCATGCGATTGAGACTGAACATATGTGGCAAATGATTTCATTTTGAAAAGAAATCAGAAAACTCCAGCCAGTTGCTTTGCGTTCAAATTTGCACTACAAGAAATCTAAGATTTTCCCAAGGAGCACATTCATGGCAAAAGGCCGTATTTTCGTGGAAAAAGAACTGTGCACACCAATTTTGTTCGTGGGAGCCTCGTGGCGTATACTTCGTGGGAAAATGTATTTCTCTCCACGATACCTCTAACTCGTGGGGACTACATGGAATTAACCACAGCATATTCTGTGGGCAAAAGTCATTATTTTCGTGGCAAAAACCCTTTTAAATACTATAGAACTCGTGATATGTAGACAATTCCCACCAGTACATTTCGTGGTATAATTATTAGCCACCAATTATTTTGTGGGTATTTAGCATGTTTTGCCATGAACTCCTTCGTGGGTATAACTATTACCCACCAAGTGTATTATGGGTAATTAAATGTTTTGCCAATAAATTCTTCGTGGGTATAACTAATACCCACGAAATTTGTTGTGGGTAATTAGCATGTTTTGTCATGAAGTCCTTCGTGGGTATAACTAATACCCACCAAGTGTATTATGGGTAATTAAATGTTTTGCCATGAAATTCTTCATGGGTATAACTAATACCTACGAAAGTTCTTGTAGGTAATTAGCATATTATTCCATGAACATGCTTCGTGGAGAATAACTATTATCCACAATGTGTCTTCTGGGTAATTTTATGTTCTGCTATGATATTAGCTTCGTGGGTATAACTATTATCCACCAGATCTCTTGTGGGTAATTAGCATGTGGTAGTCATGAACTCCAACTGATTTACCCATAAATCATATTGTGGTAAAAAATTACTTTCCAGGTCAATGTCTTGTGGAAAATAATGTCATCATATTTACTTAAATGCTATTCTCCACCAAGACCATTCACTAGAAAAGTAGAATTTGCCACCACCACAATCCTAGCAAATAATCTTTTCCCGTAAAGTTTATTTTCGTTATATTGTTTTGGCAAATAATTATACTACGTTTTTGCCACAATTGCTTGCTCCTGGGGAAAAACAAATACTAACATTCATCAGAGCAGGTCCCTTCCATAAAGGGTCGTAAATTGGGCTTTACCTAGTTAAGATATGGCAAAAGTAATCAAAAACACAATCACATCCATATCACATAATTTCCCCTGTTCATATAACCATGTACATATATATAATTAATTCAGACATGTTTCAATGTTCAGATTGCATAATGGAAATACATCAATGTTTACTGTGTGGGAAGGAAATGGGAGGATCAACATAATAGTTACAACTATTGTATAGCCCATAAAACAACTATATACTTCTATATATAGTTGGGATGAACTTTGCTCCAGCCTAGAAATAGTGCATAGCTCCATTGCTTTCATCTGCATTCTATCATTCATTTTGAGCCGTCCAAGGTGATGAGATTCCAGTTGTACCAATGCAGCTTCTGTATGGATAGATTTTCAACTTCTACATTGTGAATGAAAAACACCTGGACAATAGGAACAAAAAAAAAAACAAATTCAGTTTGTTAACAATTAAAGTTTGCATAACATGATGATCATTCTCTTGACATGGCAAAAAAAAAAAAAAAAAACATTACATTACAACTTACAAACTAATAGTGATCTGAGTAAGATATCCTCACATGCCATCTCCCTTAATATACTTGGGCATTTACAATATTAAAGTCACAGACAATATATGGTAAAATCCTCCACCTAGCTAGCAAATTTTCTGCAATATGCAGATTAAACAACATGTAATTATCTGAAAATATGGCCTTCCTTCAATATAAGATTTTCCAAGCAGAAACCTAATATGCAAATCATAGTCAAGTCTGTGTTCACTGGGCACTCATTATTAATATCCAGTAATGTTCTTCCAAATTAGATGGCATATATATATATATATATATTGGTTACCAATTATCTCAGTATGGTCAATATAGTTGGAGACAAAAACATCAAGGTTTTTGTATGTAATGTCCTTAACATCAGCATTTGAGCATACACAAAATATTATTGCAGAATGATGCAAGTATGTTTATCAAACAATGGTTTTAGGGATAGCCAATTTCCAACACAAGCTTTATTTTTTGACCTCAATTTGTGTTCAACAAATCAGACCTTTCCCACAATGAAGTGAATGAGAGTTTGACTTATAGCTAGATAAAATCCAATGGGTCAATAAGGATTGATCAAACAGCATTTATGAGTGCTTGGCAATATTTATCAAAACCAAGTAGACTGAATATGTCAAAATCTACATGCAGATCTACTTTGGTGATCACATGTTTAGCCAACATATGATCCTATGATCCATATACCATATGACAGTTATAAGATACCAAAAAAATATGATCTACAAACAATAAACTAGGTCTAAACTAGACTATGAATATGCTTGACCAAACCAATATATAATTTCCTGCAACCACTAGTCCCTTTACTGAAAGGGGCCAAATTAATTACATTCTACAAGTATGTTATCTGCAAGGCCATCTGTTGAGAAGTTCACTGACATTATACTTTTTTTCCTTTCTTCTTTCAATAGCCTATATATGTCTCTAAACTGTATATACGCTGCAAAGAGATCATTTTAACATAATATGTAAGAGTTGCAACCATGCTAGCTAGGTTTTTGACAAAAACTAACTCTTATCTTCCACCAAACAGTTTAACCATAAAGAAAGCAGATCCAGCTAGTTATGGTGTTAAATACAACAGTCAATATACCAAAATCCCATTTATTTTAAACATACATGTTGTCTAGGAGCAAGTTCCATATGGTAACATAATGCACTATGAATTGAACAGGTTTAAACAAGAATAGAGAACAGTAACATATACCATCACCAGATCTGAAGGTCCTATCTAGTTATATTTTCCTAACCATTTTCTGAATTGGATCTCAAATTCTGCTAACTGTGTTGGAACAACCTCAAAAACTCACAAAACCATTGTTGGCTGGAACCTTTACAAATATGCAGCTAATGCATGCAGCAATATCTCTGAATTAAAGTAGCAAAATATTTTAGTTAACTGTGCACACTCAGTTAAACTATATACAAGATACTATAAACCCATGCAATTTTGGTATTCTATATGACAAGATACAGCTAGACAGGACAATAAAGATTACCTGATTGTTATGACCACCGCCAAACATTCCTTACAACCTACTGAAATTGAAGATATCATGTTACAATACCCAACACAAAATCACACTTATCCAACCACCTCCCACCCTTTCTATCAAAATACCCCCCATTTACCTGCCCACAATACATTTCAGCTTTCAAAAGGCATT
The DNA here is from genome assembly GCF_018687715.1 of Carya illinoinensis. NCBI lineage: Eukaryota > Viridiplantae > Streptophyta > Magnoliopsida > Fagales > Juglandaceae > Carya > Carya illinoinensis. Next base: position 34,468,920 of record NC_056762.1, on the reverse strand, counting down.
TAACACGAGCATTTCCATAGGGGAAACAAAAAACACAAAAATCCCCAACACTCTAAAAAACTAAACTATATGAGAGATGCCTAAGCATCTCCGAGAGTCTCTTGTTGAGACTCCCTATTTGACTCTAACTGTAAGCTTATCATGTTTATCTGTCTGTCATGCTCAGAAAATTGTTTGCGCCAATCAGCCATTTCACCCAAAAGTGACTCTAGTTGAGTCTTGTAATGGTTTGCACAGGTCTTGTTCCTTTCATTCTCCTCCGCCAATCGTTTAAATGTCTTGTTCTTTTGCATAAAAGGGGAGGGCTGAGGAATGACTGAGTGGCCCAGCCCAAGTGCATATCCAGATTTATAGCCTAAGAGCTCTTTGAATACATCAGCAATAGCATCATCATCCTGATCCTCTTCTGTCCCTTTCTCATTCAACCTCTCTAACATCAGATTCTGAAATTATAAACATGAAAAATATATTATTTTCTGAAGGTCAGCCATGCATAAAGAAACTAAATCATTAGAAGCCATCAATCATCAGCTAACTCACATAGTTGTGTTCACTTGCTGCATTGATGAATTTCCCTTTCTCTCTTGACCAATGTGTTTCTTTGTAAAATTCAATCATATTTGGTGCCTCCTCACCCTTCAATTACAAATTATGAGACATTTAAGCTCACTATCATTTCCTGGACAGCAAGTATTTAAAATTAAGGTAAAACACTGAATATGTTACCCTCTCTTCCATAAGCCTAACAAATGATTTCCTCCCACAAGTCTAACTTTCTGTTTCTTTCTATTATTTGTGTTTCTACGAGACCGCTCCTGAAATATATTCCAAAGATTTATGGTCATGCACTTACACACCAATGCTCAATGCCTCAACAAAACTAACCATAGATATTGTAAGCATGTTATTAGAGGATAAGGAAATCTGCCTCAGTTTTCCTAAACCAGATATAACACAAAAAATACTTACCTTAAATGCCCCACTCGCCCATCATTCACAGAGCCACTCCCAAACATGTGGCTCCACCGACTTTTTCCGACCAGTTAGTGCTTCCTCATGCATTGCAAATTTACGGTAGTGCTTGTTTAGTTCGTAATGGTATGCATTATACTTATCAGCGAGTGCATTTACTACAGCTTCACGATGATTTTCCTTTGTCCAGTCCAACTCAAAATCACCCTGCAATGCATTGTATCATATCACATACAAGAAGTCACTCAAATAATACACATCAATATTCATAAACAAAAATGACTATGCTTATATATTAAACCCCTACTCTAACACGAGTGATGAGCTCGTGCTTCTCCTTGTCACCAACCGCACTCCAACTAGCATGGCGCATTTCAGCATGTACTCTTATAATCCAGCTCACTCGACTACTGAATATAGTAGCATTTTCGCATGAAGGACCCATATGCCCGTCCTTTATATTTAAAGGGATCTTACCATACTTTCTCAACCTTTCTAATGCAGTACCCTTCGCAGGCCCTCGGCCTCGTTTTTTAATGGGGGGAACTGTATTATAAACATGTATAATATTATTCAATACAGTCAAGCATGGCTAAGGATTATAAACATCAAAACTAGAACCCTATATTTATTAATAATACATCATAACCTTTACCGGGCATCGAAGTGATATTATCTCTCTCATTATTGTCATGTTGTACTTCGTGATTGGGTGCTTCTATGCCCATTTCTAGTACTACTTCAGCTAAGGCATCAATTGTGGGATCCTCCTCAACTCGTAGAACTGTAGTCGGAGGCACCAAGTCTGGAACTTCTTTAATAGGGCTTGAGTTGATTAGGGGACGTCGAGGTCGTCCCCTCCTAAATCTCTTCCCTAATTTGTACATGACTGTATTTTCCTGTAAATTACAATACATCAATCAGCATGGAATGTGAACATTACCACATACTAGTAGTTATCAACACTATACATAATGGTTTAGCTTTTCATATTTACTATCTACTCCTAATTCCCCACCAACATCACTGTGTAAGAAAATATCATTGTGTGAATGTTGCTGAAAATATACACAATTCCTAAACATTATATAATACTATTGGATGAAACACTTTTTTAGATAAACTAACGTTTTCACAAAATTAAATATACCTTCTATTCACTACTCACCAATTATTACCCACTAATCACATGCAAATCTGTATAAACAATCTTGCATCAAGTTATGTACCAACCCATAGAATACATTGTATAATCACATTATCATGTACATTTTGGCCTCTTCATCATTTGTAATTGAATTTAAAGTTGCTTGTGTTATCACATTCTGGTTTCTGTTAACTTCAGAGACCTTATGACATTTCAAGTATGTTAACAACATCCTTATCTTATCTCAAGCCATCTACTTTGACAAAAAAACAATGAGTAAAAATGAGGTGTTGCAACACACTATCCAGCAGGTAAGATGCTGCTCCCTGGGTTCACATTCATAGTTACAGGCCTAGTGTATAATGTTTTCTTTATGTTAACAACATCACCTTTAAGCATATATTCACCACTTTATAAATTTTTATTTAATCTTTTATTGAAACCCTAGTATCCATTTCATCCCTCAATATCTTTCTTACATCAAACCATAGCTGAAAAACTCTTAATAGTTTCAGTTACAACATTCAGAAATTTGCTTTTACAATGTGGGTCTAGATATTTTCCTGATTTGTTCCGTTGTTATATCACACAGAAAAAAAATGGGTTTGTGTCTTTGCTTCGTAAAGTAAAGAATGTTATTGTAGGGTTAGAAAAAACATACCATTTCTTCAGCTTTTTGTTGGTTAGGTCTACAGCCAACTGGTTGAAAAAGAATAGTGAAACTTCAGTTAATCAGAAATACCACAGTGCGTACAAGGAATTTGGGGTTTAGCCTCAAAACCCACTTCTAGATCTCCTTTCCTTACTCCTTCAACCTGCTGGAACCCAGAGCATGAGGAATGGACTGGCCTTTGGAACCCACGAAGATCTGATGTACAACTTCTGTCACTTCTGAAGTTATAGACTGGCATCAAGTCACCACTGTCCAGGCTTTAAAATCCCGCCTCTTCCAAATATTACTTTCCCGCGTATGCCGCAACATGTAAAAAAAGGAAAAGTACAATGCATTAGACGTCTTGCTAAGAGCTGGGCCAAAATTTATATAGTATTTTGAAAAGGTTATCACAAGAATTTCTTTATTTTGATATCTTTATTAATGAAGACATCTGGCAGCTCTTTTGAGGTTGAACATTGTACACATGTTGCGTATATGGGGTCTTCCAATATCCAATTAAATAAATGTAATGTTTATTTTTGATATCTTGATAATTTCAATACAGCTGGCAGCATTTTAATACACATTATTATTGTACGTACACATTTGGAGGAAAATGGGTTCTCCAATATGCAATAAAAGGAAATAAAAACTTTAATTGGATATCTTGATTATTCCAAGATAGCTGGCAGCATTTTACTCAACATGATCATTGTACGTACACATGTGGAGGAAAATGGGTTCTCCAATATGCAATAAAAGGCAATAAAAACTTTAATTTGATATCTTGATTATTCCAAGACAGCTGGCAGCTATTTTGTACACATGTTAGGTCTTTTGTACACATATCAGTGATAAGGTAGACTCCAATATGCAATTAAATAAATAATCTCTCTGATTTGATATCTTGATTAATGAAAGACAGCTGGCAGCTCTTTTGTACACATGTTAAGTCTATGGCAGACTCTAATATGCAATAAAATAAAAATCTCTTTATTTCTATAACTTGATTAATGAAGATATACCTCATTGTTTTGTTCACATGTTAAGTATATGCAATGAGTCCAATATGAAATAATTCCTAAAATCCCTTTAATTTTATATCTTGATTAATGAAGACAAATGGCATTCCATTTTTATAAATGTTAAGTATATGGTAGACTCTGCTATGCAATAGAATTAAAATCTCTTTTATACACATGGGCAGTATATGGTAGACTCCACTATGCATGCTAATTAAAAATCTCTGCCTTCATTATATCTTGATTAATGAATGTAGTTGGTATTCCGCTTGACATATATTAAGTATATGGTAGACTCCAAATACCAATCAACTATAAATCTGGACAAATTTTATATCTTGATTAAGGTACACATCCGGCATTCTTCTATACACATATTAGCTCTAAAGTAGATTGGTGGATATGAGTATATTAAAATAAAACATTAATATTGTGAAATACATGCAGCTTCATATAAATTGGTGCTCCGTTGCCGAAAATGTATCTTTGTGTCCAACCTGTGGGGAAGTATTGGAAAAATGAATAAAATAAATCGTGCACTTTTTTCTTGACGTATTTGGCCAGTATGTTTTGGACATTGGATTTTATTGCTAACGTGTTAAAATTTCCCATTCTCATCGTTAAACCTATGCAACATATAAAATTCTTTAACTGGGAAGCTTGTTTACTCAAACCAGTACATGAACATTTTTCATGTACTTTACAGTTACAACAACACATCCATTTTGTAGATTTCACACCGGTGTAAATTATAAAACGATCGTAAGTGAAACTGAATATTATTGTTGAAATTTTTTTATTAAATTCATTGTAATACAACGTACTGAACTCTGTGAAAAAGTATGGCTAATTTTTTATATGGAATATATAAATACTCCTTCCATTTGGCAAAAAGATTACTGGGGAATTAAATTTGTACCTAAAACATATATGGACCATGGCAATTGATGAGTGAATACATTAATGCTAGCAATGGACGTTTTGACTTTTAAGTGATATCTTGCCGATGCACTATCATCATGTGATTTGTTGTCAATGGTTACAACATCAAACACAGTTTGAGTGCAAACTACAGCGATTACATAACATTGGTTTATGCCTTCCTTATCACATTTCTAGTTAATGACCTTTTATGCCTTCGTTATCACATTTCTAGTTAATGCCCTTTTACGCCATATTTGAGTGCAAAATATTATAAAATGTACCATTTGCTCAAACCCAAGGTTTTCATACAAAGATGACACCTTCCAAAACGCTGTGTCTTTTCTAAGCATATACATTTCCACAACTCTATATTACAATTCTGCATGTGATCACTTGGCTTTTTATGTATAAATAATTTCCACCATTATCTAACAACAAATTTGGACTGACTTAAAAGAGCATGCATCCAAGCATCAAACCTTTCATATATGTGAGAAAGTTCAAAGTACTTCATTGTCACTCTTTATTTTTCATTTTAAAGATCTAATTTTAGAGTATATATGTGAGAAATCATGTGTAGTGCTAATTCTGGTTTATATAGTCGTTTTAGTATGGTATGTCCCATCTGTTCAAAGGCTTCCATACAGATTGGTCACCTCTCTTTGCACCTAAGAAACTAGTAGACATGTACTCACAATTATTAAGGACCATAATCGAGATACCCAAGTGTATTTTAAGTGGTAAGTTTAGATCCTCCATGTGCATTTTAAATGCTTCCTCAAACCCATCTTCTTATACATGGTTTCATCCAATCATTATTTAATCTAGAGACCTACCTGTCCAGACATGTACAATTTGGAAAAATTGGGGTAAGGACAGTTTGAAATTGACCTCACAACCGTGCATTTGCAATGGCCAATATTTGTAATTAACACTAAGTGTTATCCTCCAGCCCAATCTCATTTAGTAATGCAACATATTGTTGAATATTTAACATGAAATATTATATTCACCAAGCAAGATGTGAGAATGAATTCTTTAGAGTAAAGATCTAATATTGAGATGCTTCCATGTGAACGTTGGATTAATGTAAGACTAGGATAGACATGATGGACAGCCTAGAAATCCACTAACCTTTATCATCAAAAAGAAAATTGAACAAAATGGTGAACCATGTATATTTTAGATTTAACAGTAATATTATAAAAGTCACATTTGAGGGAATAAACAGACCTTGTATGGACTACTCGGTGTGGTCATCATTTGTAGATACATTGCTGATTTTAAGTGACTTTTATCTACTAGAGTTCAAGCAAACTAACAAACTGAATATCAACTATAAACAATTGTACATATCTATCTTCCCTTGAACATATTAGAAAGATGCATTGTATAGTCCATTATTTTTATATATCATATTCAGTCCCTTTTTTTGATATATCATGTTCAATCTTTCTTACTAACAGGCACTACTATTTGTATTAGGTAAATTCTGATAGGTTGCAATGACTGATATGTAGTTGTATAAATCATGTGTATTGGGCCGCTCACCTTTTACTCATGTCAACAACATTAATAGTTAAAAAAGGTAATGGTTGGAGTCTTTAATAATTTAAATTTGTCAAGTTGGGTTTTTGACAAAAATGTAAGGCTTTCATATATAGTAAACATTCTGAATATCAAAGGGATAGCACTGGTTGAGAACCAAAATCCAACGTTGCAAGTCAAAGTAAAGAAAGCATACAGACAGTGGCCATGTTTATGCGAAATAATGCCTTTACACACGCACAGTCTTCAAGTGTGGAGATGATATCCCAAGGCGTAAAGTCAGGCACTCTCTGCAAACACACAAAATATATTATATTAAAGACATCAATATAAATCCCATGGTAAAATATATACCCTCATGATAGTGAATTAATAGTACTCTTTTTATTCCCATAATAAAAAGCATGTGTATCAAATCCTCATGGACACCTAGTACATGTAAAGATCTAATATCCAAATTAAAAGCATTCAATGACATAAATAGCTATGGTTTTTAATGATTAACATTATCTATAATTAGATAAACCATTATCATAAAATAGGATAAGATAACTATCAGGATAAATCTATATAATAATAAAAAGATTCAAGATTCAACTAACCATCGCTATCCCCCTCATCAATGTTCTCCAACACAAAAGCATCGTTAATGTCTTCATCATCAATGAAGGCCTCATCGTCACTTCCTTCAGCTAAATGCTCATGTGACAGTGTTGAAGGATCAACGGGCAAGTTGTCTTCATTTACTCGGATCAATGGATTGAGCATGTCTACTAAATTAGTTTCATTAACACAACCATAGTTCCTAGGATCAGTGTCACTCTCGTCGTCTATTTCACCAACGTCGGATTCATCATCAAGTTCATGCAACTCCAAGGTATTGTGGCGAATATTGTAAACATTCCTATTTTTTATCTTGTGTACGACATGCCAACTTCCCCCCAAAGTTGGGTCTTTTATGTAAAAAACTTGCAACGATTGGCATGCTAGAGCGAAAGGCTCATCTTTGTACCATTGCCTAGACGTGTTGACACTCGTTAAGTGATTCCCAATGTGTATCCCCCTTCTCATGTCGCCAATGTCCCACCAATCACATTTAAACAAAAAACACTTACGCCAACCCAAATAACGTAATTCTATGATGTCCTGCAACACACCGTAGAAGTCAACTGGCAATCCTTGATGGTCGCCACTCACAACAACACCACTGTTTTGGGTACGGCGATGCCCTTCGAGTTCCTTCATGTGAAACCAAATTCCATTCATTATACACCCAGAATATGATGCGACCAGTGGATCTGGGCCACATGCTAATGCATATATGTCATCGGTCACATCGGGGGGAATCTTAGCATGCAACTCGGCGATCTAACATGGATATTTGATTGAAAAAAAAAAACAGTAAGGAAGTCAATTCAAAGGTTAAATAACGGGAAATGTTTGTCAATGAGAAGATAGTGAATCTTACACGTGTTCTAAACCACGTTGGGAATTGACTTTGGTACCTTCGCTCAATGTGCTAAGGTCCTCTTCTTTCATCTTGTCATAGTGCTCACTACGAAAACCAAATGCATTAATAAGTTATCCACTTACAATATAAGACAAATAAAATGCTGAATTGGGGATAGATCGTGCACTTACTCTATATAGTCTTCAATCTCTGCGCAATTATTAAGGACGTACCACTCAGCCTTGGCCAACAGTGCGTTGGGTAATTTTTCCACTCTTCCTGCCCCTAATGGGCGCACCTTTTGGGAGAAAACCGATAAACTTGACTCAAGTTGGGTTTGCCCAACTGTGTCACTGTTTTGTTCCTCTCGGTTATGTCTAGTCTCGATATCATTAAAGTACATAGAGCAAAATGTCAGACATTCGACATGAACATATGCCTCAGCAATTGAGCCTTCTAGACGAGCTATGTTGCGAACATACCACTTGAATTTACCCAAATACCTCTCGAAATGGTACATCCACCTGTACTGAACAGGCCCTGCTAGCTGTGCCTCATCTGGGAGATGAATAGCAAGGTGCACCATGATATCAAAAAATGCCGGTGGAAATATCATTTCCAATTTGCAAAGAATGATGGGGATATTAGCTTGAAGTCGTTCCAACACCCTTGTGTCTAGTGTTCGTGAGCATAATTCTTTGAAAAATGAGCATAACTCTATTAAAGCTCCCCTAATATCTGGTCGTAGGTACCCACCAATAATAATCGGCAACAAATATTGCATAAAGATATGACAATCATGGCTCTTCATTCCCATTATTTTTCCTTCATTAACGTTGACACACCGGGCAATATTTGAGGCAAAACCATTAGGAAATTTGACTTCTGTCATACGTGCACAAAAACTTCTTCACTCAGTTACATTTAACATGAAACATGCAAGACTCTTATAAGTATGATTACCATGATGTTGTAAATGTAATTCTTTCCTTAGTCCAAGATCTTCCAAGTCCCTACGCGCATTGACAGTGTCCTTACTTTTGCCTTCAATATTCATCAGGGTTCCCAAAACGTTATCACAGATGTTTTTCTCAATGTGCATGACATCCAAGTTATGCTGTAATCCCAAGTCTAACCAATGAGGAAGCTCAAAGAAGATACATTTTTTAGTCCAATTAAGTTCATTGGGGGTATGTTTCCTCTTCTTTGTTGATTTACCATACTGGATGTTGGAGACCTCATGTAATTGATCCATTAAAGCCTGTCCTGCAATGGTTTTAGGTTGGAGACGGCGTTCATCCTTTCCATTAAAAGCATTTTTTTTCTTTCTCCAATTGTGCTCTATGCCTAACCACCGACGATGACCCATATAAGCATGTTTTCAGCCATGCTTCAACCTTATTGCATCTGTTTCAAAGTTACATGTCAGACATGTCAGACATGCCAGCCTGAAAGATTTGCATATGCAGGAAAGTCATTGATTGTCCAGAGTAATGCTGCCCTCAATAGAAACATTTCACCTTTGTATGCATCATATGTTTGAATTCCATCTTCCCATAATTCTCTCAACTCATCTATTAGTGGACGCAAGAATACGTCAATATCATTTCCCGGTGCCTTTGGTCCAGGGATTAACAACGACATCATCAAGTATGGATCTTTCATGCATGACCAAGGAGGCAAGTTGTACGGCACAAGCAGAACTGGCCAAATGTTGTACGGTTTGCTCATGTTATTGAAAGGGTTAAACCCATCACTTGCTAGAGCAAGTCTGACATTACGAGGATCTTGGGCAAATGCCTCATATTTTTTATTGAAGTCTTTCCATACCCTAGAATCAGCAGGATGTCTCATGAAGTTGGGCTCATCAACACGCTCTTCTACATGTCATCTCATGGCTTGGGCAGTCTTCCGAGAAATAAACAACCTTTGCAACCGCAGCTTCAAAGGAAAATACCGGAGGACTTTTTGGGGTAGCCTCTTTTGGTTAGTTGTGCTTGAGGCCCACCTAGATGCATTACATTTAGGGCACACATCTTTATCAGCATTATCCTTCCAAAATAAGACACAATCATTTGGGCATACATGTATCTTTGTGTAAGTAAAGCTCAAACCACGCTGTAAGCGGCGAGCCTCGTTATATGAGTCAGGGAATAAAGCATGAGGAAAGGCAGCTTGCAGAAGCTTTATAACCATGTCGAACGACTTCACAGTCCAACCACCAATTGTCTTTATGTGAAGCAACTTGACTATGAATGATAACTTTGAGAACTCTGTGCAACTTGGATAAAGTGGTTGTCTTGCATCGTCTAGCAAATCGTCGAAGTTAAGGTGTAAAGGAGCAGAAGAGGTGTGTCGTTCTTGACCCCCGTCTGGAGAAAATTTTGTTCTACCAGAATTGTCCATAAAGGATCCCACACGGATATCATCTAACATCTCGTCGACATCATCAATGTAGTCATTGTCGTTATAAGCAGCATCACCATCTTCGTCAGAAGATGTGGTGTCTGGCAAAGTTTCCTCCTCGCCATGGAAGATCCATTCCGTATAAAATGGATCTATCCCTGCGATGAACAAGTGATCCTCAACCACCGAAAAAGGATGGAAAGTTCGATTTCGGTATCTCCTACATGGACACCTAATGCAGTCTCTACCCGATGCATAGGCCTTCGCCAAATTGAGGAATTGTTTAATGCCTGATGCGTAATCGTTAGAATGCATTCTATCTCCAATATGCATCCAAGCCTTATCCATATGGTCAGGTCGTAGGGAACTATACAAGTTAAGCAAGGCATATGAGCAGTATAAATGGTAGATCAAAGACTGTATGAAAGTTTGTAATTTTTTATTGTGAAAGGAGATGTAGGGAATCACAAAGGTATCGAAGGGAAAGAACTATTTAAATGGAGTTGAATGGTTATCGTACATGTAAGGATCCCATACATGTGTTAGGTCAATGATATTGAAGGGAGGTGCCTAGGGGTCATAGGTCATAGTTGATGTTAGCATAGGTTTCTAGTGAGGGTAATTCTTTCATGTCATTAGTAATGGAGGATATTTCGACCAGCTTATATTTTTTTAAGTATAGGAATTGCTAGATCTACCTTTGGTTGGGGAGAGAGAAGGGGGAGGGGGGGAGGATATATGTAACTCTAACCGTAGAGGTGGCTCAAGGCTTTTCTTATTTCGTGTTTCGCCCTTTCCACAATCTTAGTATCAGTGATAAGTCAAAAAAGAATGCATAGGCTTCACATATTAATTCGTAGTTGGTAAAATATTTACCAAGTCTGCCAAAAACTCTACATTATACATGATATTATTGGCAATGGCATATAAATATATATATATATATATATACACACGTACTGTAGTCATAGTACGTACCCAAATTAAGGCCTCTAAGGCAAAACTTGATCTGAAAACTTGATTAGATCACATTATTTCTCTCTGAGGAAGTTGTTTTTTCCTATCAATTTAACTAAATGCATGAAGTAATTAAATCAGCTGATCTAACATCTTAGGTTAGATTGTAGATTTAATGTTAGAAGTGATACATGTGACAAGAACTTTGAGAATGCATATATAATATGCATCGTCGATCGTAATTCCTTTGTGACAATAGGGGGAATTATTAGTTCAAGTCAACCACACAATATTGAAAAGTGACTCGTGATAGATACACATAGCCATCTTAATTAATTCCTTTCGTCAGGGCAATAAATAGTCATTTAAATTAATTTCATAATTTAAATTACATTCATAGTTCTAACTTTATTGAAAGTTGAATCATACAAGAGTTAAGCATATATTGACATTTAGTAGTAAACATGAATAAAACATGGCCAATGACAAACATGGAGACTTCCCACTGCGTTCACTTTGATCCACAACTACTATATTATACAATGAGTATATGTGTTGACGATTTATTTTATTCTACAAATCCAAAAAGTGCATTTTCTGACCAATTGCATACAAACACACAAAGACAAACTACTGCAGATGATATCTCTAATATAGAGCTCAAAATATTGAACACAAACAACTGCAGTTGAAGACTTAAATGTGCGTCGGGTATATGTTTTCCACTAAGAAGATCAAGAGAACATCATGTAAAAGCTAAAAATTACACACCGGTGCTCAGGTGTAACTCTTTCTACAAAGTAAAATGAAGCGTATTAATTATTATTATTCTAAGAGGACTTTAGAGCTCACAAGGTTCATGGCATAAAAAAGTATGTAAAGATAAAGAACTTCAACAATTTTGTTATTTTTACAAGATAACACACTTGCGTTGCATATAATTAACACATAGACACCATCAATCTTTCTTGTTTAATGGCTCTTGTAAGTCTAAAATAGGCTAACATACACGTTCTTTCAAGTAAGCCTTTTCCCCAACTATTCAACATGAAAAACAGCTGGCAAAATCGTGCTCAGATCCCAAAAATACATGAATTGGCCAAGACAGGTGTGTAGAATATTTTTTCTACACACCATGCTATTATTCGTCAAACATAAACAGTTTAAATAGGTAATAACCTCTTGAAAAAAAAAAAAAACTCAAACAGGTTGGTTCTTCACTTGCCAATTCAAGTTATAGGATAATTTCAACTTAGAAAAAATCAACAAAGTAAAATCAATATTATAATGAAAACCATCAATTGCAACTTCAAGTGGGGTCATCATATTTTTGCTAAACTACAGCTAATCCTAATACCTTAAAGATGAATGTAAGAAAATAGGACAGACAGTGCAGAAAATGTAACAAAACAGGACACAAAATATAACAAAATGCCACGAACAGTAACAGTTATACATGTAGACACATTGAAGCATCATTATAGAAAAGAATCAAGAGTGACTTCCCACAAGAGCATTTCAAATTAAACATGTTGCAGAGAGTAAGATTGTAAAAAAATAGAGCTGTTCATCCGGGTTCCAACTCGGGGACCCAACGGATGAACCTAGGTATTGTAAAACCCAGATTCTGGGTTAAAAAAAAAACTGGGGTTTTTTTTTCTTAAATAAAAACCTATATTATATTCAAGATTTTTTAAGAAAACCCATATTGAAAAGCATAAGCATAATTCTCGTCTCTTTTTTTTTTTTTTTCCCTTTTATAAGTAACATAAGCATAATTCTCTTTTATGTATACTTCTATATTTATTATAGAAGTATTGGATAAAAAACCGTTGCAAGTCATCATTTTTATAAAGACAATTTTATAAAAGCCTATATTTTGTGAAATATTTTTCTAAGAGGTAATGTTAAAGAAGCATAATACTATCAAAAACAGAATAAACAACAACTAAAATGCATGCAATCCACTACAAATTACATTACATCACAAAATGAAAATTTACATTACAAAATATAAAATTATAAGATGAGAATCTATCAATAGTCGGGTCTTCCATGTGATTTAATCACACCAAATAACATAGTTGTTGAAAAACATAAAAGAAAAGTTGATAAAGTATTAGGAATAAAAGAGAACCAGTAGGAAGGCAAGTCCCTTGCTTTGCGTAAGAAATCAGGGGTCTCCATTACCAATTAGAAAGAGACGTGTACAACATTGATTCTGCAAACAATCATACCAATTCAATCATTAGGAGTTTAGAACTCAGCTCCAGACTCTGTCAATTCATATATACAAAATTGAAAAGATACACGAAATATGGACAAAAAAACACAAATACCATCATATTCTTGCTACCATTTTTCACAATTATCATGAAACAATTGTGACATTAGCTCCCATACCATCCAGATCTGCATCCCCTATCCCAATTTCATTGGGTAATACATGCACCAACAGGTGGCTGCTATATATGCATCACTAAGAGAAACAGCCTAATCCCATATGTTTCCCATTAACATAAAATTCCACTTCACTGATAAAATAGATCTTTATAGGTAAAAGGAAATGATTCGTTTTTTAAAGCCACAGCAAGTTGAAATTGTTGGCTGCCTAATAGAAATTGTTCTAAAATATAAACATCCATTTTCCAGTGTTCACAGAAGAAAACTAATGATTTATGCAATGGAAGTATTTCCTTTGACAAGTCATGTATTCTTTGATTTATAAAATGAAAGTATTATCATTTTAAAACAATAAAAAAAAAAAAGAAGAAAACATAATGATAGGGTAAACAAGGATAATATAGTTCAGTCCAGTTAGAAACTATTATTTCAAATAGCAATACATTTAAACAAACCATAGCTCCAAGCAAGTTTGGGAAATAATTGATCTTTCAAATTCATATTATAATTTCTTCCTTAAACAATAAAATATAAATGAACATATGGTAAAACATAACTTCCAAGATTTGAAAATTCCAAGTTTTCTCAAATTCCTGTGCAACCGAATGGACAAAGTATGATCATTAACTTTAGAAAACAAAGTTAGACCATAAAAAAAGAAAAGAACATGTTAAAAATAACCACATGACAAAACATTTCAGCTTCACAATACACAAATTCTGAATGCCCACATCAATAAAATACCAAAATCCGACCAAATTACAATATAAAAAGCAAGAACTCAACAGTAAAACCCAACATATCCATAGGCCCTTACATCTCCAATTCCACATATATCAAAAATCCAAACATGCAAGAAAAAATCTGTATGTGTGTGCATGAATTATGCTTCTAATTATAGGCCATCTACTCATGTTTTAAACCCATATAAACACAGACAATAAATACCCCAAACCAACAAAAAGTAACTGCAAATAAAGGTACCACAACCACCTTTTCTGTTCTTCATCTCAAAATCTGACCACCTTCAAATACTGATCATACATGCTCATACATCACCTCATATACCACCTATAAAGGTACCACAACCACCTTATAAGCCACCAAAGCAGCAGCTACCATTCTATTTCCAAATCTGTCCAAAACAAGGAATTACAAAAAACAAAATATGCATTTTGAAAAGGTTTAACCTTCTGTTTTCTCTTCACTTATGTGTTTTATTTTCTTCAGTTTGTTGGCTGATATTACAATGTTAAGATGTTCACATCCTTATAATGGGAATCACAACAAGAACCCTTCATAAGCTCCAAAACAGAAGACACAAAGCATACACAACAGGAAATTCTACAAAAATTAAACTCTGAACCAGTGCATGCATTCTTTTGCTGTTACCTTAAGCTCTCCTACTCATTTAGTCCTATGTAATACTCCAGCATTCAAGCCTATCATATGCTCATTAGTAAACCAATTCAGCAACTAAATATTTTAACAGAATTGAACCAAAAAAGAAACCAAAAATATTCTGCAGCAGTAAAATTAACGAAGTGATCCTAAAAAAACAGAGATCATTTTTCACACAGCAGGGCTCTTAAGTTAATCCTAGCAAAAATCAAGCATGTGACCAAAATATTATGAAAAAGAATAATAGAAACCAAAGGTTTTAGTGATTTGGGCAAGATATGGGCAAATGGGAGAGAAGAGGGGCGATCTTTTCTTAGCAAAAGGGGATCATCCGGAGACAAAAAACAACCCAAAAATAGAAAACAACCCAGACATCAGAGCAGATCAAGGATTCTAAAATCTACAAATAAATAGAAAATATAATGCAAATTATGGGATCACTTCTACATGTATTTTCCCTTCAAAATATTTTATGGTGTTAGGTTGGTAACATGCACCGTTTTGAAGAGTCCTATAGCTAAATGAATGGAAACAAGTAAACAGATTTAAGTTTTATAAGCACACAAAGCATTTAAAATAACTATATTAAAACTTTTAAAAGCACATAAAGGGTCGCAAAAGAAACTTTTAATGTTTTTCACAAAATATAAGCCCTTTCCTAATTTTATGTTTATTGTTATGAACCTCTACCAACATTAATGATTGTTGGCTTATTAAGTTTGTTTAGTTTCTACTTCCATTAAGAGGCTTGCATATACGTGTATATGGATCTGTCGAAATGGGAGATGGATCGAAGAATGCAAAAGCTCTTTACGAGATCTTAGGGATTTCTTCTTGAGTACTTTGGGCAACAAAACTAATGCTTATTGTAATGGTGGATGTTTATTTTCTGAAAACTAACAACTATTATGCATTAGCCCAAGTCATGTTGTTGTATACCCCAGTACTTGGCATATACACCAGGAAATACCTACAACTTCCAGGAACAAAAAGAAAACTAACCCCAGAAAATTACTTCAGAAAAGGAAAATGAAAAATTATTATGTTTAAAAAAAGTTAATGAGAATTTAAATTAGGACTACCTTCATAGAATCCCAAAAAGACCCCCTTAATCCAAAACTTTCTACTTAATAGATCATATATACCCTTTTACAAAGACATCATACACAGCACTAGTGAAAAAAAATTCAATATGAGATTTTTAATGTCATGTGACTCTTCTCAATGTTGAATTATTTGAGTCCCAGCAAATTGGGATTAGATTATAATCAATAATATTGCTATAGCCAATATTATTGCTTCCATACTGCATTTTACATATACCATAGGGGAGTAATTATCTGACCAATCTTGAAATGTTACCCTCTTTCTCACAGTGTGGAATATCCAAACTTAGAGAGTGGTAAATGATTGCAGTAAACTAGTTGTTAGCTCAATTCGCATGTCACTCAGTGTGCAGTGAGTTTATTTTTTTCTGAGAAAAGTAAGAAGGTATATTCAAAAGAATAGGCAAAATGCCACGTTCAGTACAAAGAATGTCCTACACTACGTAGGATCAAAAGAAATAAGAAACTCATGTAAATTTCGGCCACTAAAACTAACAGCAATAGCCCAAGTACAAAGAGTGTGCAGTGAGTTTATTACCAAACACAATACGTATGTAGTTAATAAGAAGGCTAGCTATTTACTTGTGAGTACATATAACTGGCCAAATTGGCAAGCTTTATCGTTAGTCTATATATTACCTGTTAACTACAGTTCAAAACCAAGATTTCCAAATGATAGGCAAATTACTAACAAAAGCTAGCACATTGAAAAGCATGTATACCAGTTCATGGATAGCACCAATCAACAGCTTTTAGATAGTAATATTATAACTAGCTAGCTAATAATGATATATATGACAACAACAACAAAAAAAATACTAAGAAAATAAATAATATTGTAAATAATACAAACAATCCTAATGCGTACGTACTTTCCAGAATATTAATTCCTGGCCTGTAGTAAGTTTCATATTAATTAATCATCCATGCAATTAGTTGAGTATGTATATAGCTCGGAAAGAAACAATTGTAACGTATATATGATATAAAATAATTTCTTTTTCAACACAAAAATTATTTTTATGAAGTATGCTCAAACTAATTTATCTCATATATAAATTAATGAGTAAGTATCGAGATCATCATGATACGCATAGCTAGAAATTCAAATACATTATTCCAAAGACTTTTAGCAGGCTAAAGTCTAAAATGATTCACAAACTCTCTAATATTGTCTCCACTTAAGCCTATCAAGATACCAATGACTTATAATGCACAATAGATAGTTGTAGTAACCAGTTCAAGAAGCAAATTATAAAGATGCAATAAAAATCAAGACCAAAATATGCTCATATAGAGTAAAATCTTATGGCAGTTTTAAATATGGATCTATTTAAAGACATAAATTAAAAGTTCTTTTGGAGGGAGAGAGAGATGGAGATGCAAAACTGTAATTTAAAGATGAAAGGGAGAAAAGAAGTAGAGTGCACAATGACCTCGTGTTAAACTAAATAGCATATCAAAAAAGGCTTACATGATGGCAAGTCTGTGTTTGTTTACAGTTTACTACCAAGTAGAAGCAGGGGGCATGACACTATCGAAAGTTAATAGAACTTTAAGATCATGATTTTTCCAGGTCATCTTGATCTGGAAAACTATTTCAAATGTAGTGTATATTTTCCATTTATGATGCATCACCATTTATCATTCACATTGCCATGCATGATGCATCATAAATAACTATATATTCTTCTAGCACAGTGAAACAAGATAATGGAGACAAAACAAGGCCATCAGTTTAAAGGTCACAAACAAATACCATTCAAAGAAAAAATGTCACTACCAAGGCTAGTTTTCTTCCTAGCAACATATATCAGATAGATAGAAAAATGCATGAGATGTTCATTTTAAAATCAAAGACAATAAAATCCAAGACAATAAAGTCAACCAACAGAACTCTTTACATCTTTCAACCCCAAAGTTATCTATCAAATCCGCTCTAGCCATTATAGTTCTAGCACAAGTGGTAGTCTGAAATTGCTTTGCACCTCATTTCATATCAGTTTAAAAACCAATTAACTTAACATTCCTTACAGGTCGACAGAGCAACTCTGTCACAAGTTCATCTGCTACCTGGGTATTACTTTACAATATTAGAATGATTTATGCAAACTCAAGATTATTGCTATCATGAGTTTTAAATTGTTGTCCGATACAAATGGGTAATTTTAATTTCTTAGCTACAATTAAACGTGGGTAAAAAATATTCCCCCAATTATACATATCAAGAAAAGCATCTAATCTTACACGGTATTTCGAATGCAAGCCTTATAGATACCTAGTTGAGATTAAGATTTTTGTCTAAAATTTAATAACTAGAACTAAAGAAAGATAAATGAAAATATAGATCAAAAGATATATATATATATATATATCTTTCTATACCTGGAAGCGGCAGGGGTTCGTTGGCTGATGGACCATGGACGATCTGGAGAATGAGGGGCGGCGGGGGTGAGTGCGGGTTGATCGGCGTAGGGGAAAGTGAGAAAAGGACGCCGATGAGCTATGGGCAACAATGGGGACGTGCCGTGGAGGTGGCGGCGCAGAGTGCTATTCTAGAGAGAGAAACAGAGAAGAGAATGGAAAGGAGAGAGATCTGAGAGAGGAAGAGTCAAAACGAGAGAAATGTGTGGCGTCGTATTGAGTGTGTCGCGGCGTCTGTGGTAGCCGTTGAGAGAGAGAGAGAGAGAGAGAGAGAGAGAGAGAGAGGGTTTTCGATTTGGGGGGTGAGGGAATACGTTGTCTGGAGAAAGGGGAAGAGAGCAAAAACCTTGTAACCGGCCGGTCAAAGGATTGTGGGAGTCGAGTCAAAGTAATCGGTACACGCATCTCACTCTTTTCACTTTAGGTTATTTTTAACATAAAGTATTTTTCACAAATTATTACTCGTAGGCACGTTTTCAGTGGCAAAACGTCTATTTTTTTCCCACGAACAGGTTTAGTGTCATAAAGTAATTAGTATTTGCCACGGATGTTTCTCTTAGAAAAAAAAATCATAAGAAAAACTGAAATTTCTTGTAGTGTTGAGAGGTTGGTTGTGGGAAGAGAGGTATATAGGTATGCATATGTCACTATGGAAGCCTACAATCCACTGTGCCGCCATATATAATCATGGACAAGAAGAGCAGGAGGGAAGGTCCTGGTTTGATCAGGGAAAGGAAGCGAAATCCCTACTTGATTCTTCAGCAATTGCAGGAGGAAAAGCTCTGAGAGGCTCTTAAGGAAGCATCTGAGACCAGTTCCCTCTCGAAATTTCAAGATATTGATTCCTCAGAGCCTTCCAACCAAGTGGATGGTGGTCTCGGGTGCTCTAGATCCCTTGCTCGCCTCCATGCGTAGAAAGAATTCTTGTGTGCCATAGCTCTCCCGGCGGAGCAAAGCTTTAGCTCCCGCTAGGCTTAATTTTTTTTTTTTTTTTTTTTTCACAATATTTTTAATACTTTTAAATATTTAAAAAAATAAAAAAAATCACAATAATATTAAATAACTTTTTTTAATCACAAAAAAAAAAAAAATACGGCCGTATCACTAACTTTATTCTAAAAAAAATACTTTAAAAAATAAAAAATTTACGCTGTCGGTAGAAATGTGTCCTACACCTTTCAAAAACAATGTTTTCGCGAAGTGCAAAGTTGCTTTACCATATTGATGTAAATAGCTGACGCAAAGTGGCTAGGGTTGGAAAGGTATATATCTGTAGCACGCCACTTATCCTTACCGTCACTCCTCTAGTATTGCTGTACACCACCAAAAGACATGGATCAGAGCCTGAATTCCTTTCCCTCGCGTGCTCCTCTTCTTCACAGGCTTAGACCTGCACGTCGCACAGCCTTCAACCGCATGTTTGCTGCAGTTTACTTCTGTGCCATCTTAGTGCTGCTCTATCTCCATGCACTTAAGCTCATCCACTCCACCACCTTCACATCCTTCATCATCTCCCTCTCATTCCTCGTCTCCGATACTTTTCTTGCTTTCTTGCGGTTCACTCGTCAGTGTTTCCTCATGACCATTGTTTATCGCAATGAATATCTTGAAAACCTTGATAAGACACTACTCTTGAAGAAATCTTCTTCGGACTTTCCAGCGTTGGACGTCTTTATATGCACCGCCGATCCATACAAGGAGCCACCGATGAGACTAGTGAGCACGGTCTTGTCCGCCATGGCTTATGATTATCTGACGGAGAATATTTCAATTTATGTATCGGATGATGGGGAATCGCAGGTAACACTCTTTGCTTGCATGGAAGCTGCTAAATTTACCATTCTGCAGGAAGAATAATATAATAAAGAGAAGTCCAGGAGCATATTTTGCAACAAATCACTCTTCATGTTCCTCTCATACAAAGGAGATTCAGGTAATACAAGTAGGCAAACATTTATTAAATTATATTTATTCTTAAATAAATTTTAAAATAACATTTTTTTTATAATTGTTTTACCATATATATTTGTACAAAATTAAAATTGATTTTACACCCTTAGACTAGTGGTAGAATAGCATAATGGCCGCCAGGGATAAGTACTTACCTATCCACGATTTATTCCATCCTACAATAATTGTCGTTTCTAGTTTGTCTTGCTTATTTTGGACGTTTTCAATCATATTGAATACGAAAAAACGTTATATTGGACGTCCATTAATGTCATCTATTATGTTTCTTATGGCTAATTATATGACATTTATGACTAATATAATATATATATATATATATATATATATTTAGTAATGTTAAATCAGCATAATAAATGGGGGCCATTAATCCCACTTAATTAATGTGTAATATGAAACACTCTTTTCTTTTTTCACAAACAATGCGATTCAATTTAGACATTAATCAATGCCTCAACTGTTGATTAATGTTGATCATAATGATCATGATCATCCCTTAATTTCCATGTATTTCAATTCTCTACTTTATATTGAGACATTCTGTGTCTGATTTTTTTGAGTTAGTGGGATTATCTCATTGAAAAACGACTACCCACATGATGATTAGTTTATTAATTAATTACTCCTCTTGTTCTCAACGTACCATATCTTCTATATATAAAAAGTGTGTATGAAACGGAAAATCTTGTTTTAACGGTTTTTCTTGTTTTTCCGTTAAAGTTAACACCGTTTGTTTTAACGGTTTTGCACATAAAATGAAGACATAAATGTTAAGAGATATAGCATTCAATGTTGTTATATGATTTATTAATCTCAATAATTATAATACTTAATAGTTTATATAATAATAAGTAATTAAAGATTAGTTATTATATTTTTCTCTTTCTCCCTAACATATACACGTGTATTAGGTGCATAAGACGTGAATCCCTAAGTATAATATAAGTGTATTATACGTTTCATTAACTCAAATTATTGAGTATTCCAAATTTAAAAATCTCATATAATATATAATACAAGTGTGTTTAATCAAATTGTTTTTTTTTCCCATGGTAGTAGGACGTAGCTTCCGCTAAGTCATATTCCATACGTGGGCTTGCCATGATAGGTACGTGACAAAGGCCGTGATCCTTGAGCTAATCAAGAAAGAGTAAATTCGGCCAACAATTTCAAAATATATTTTATGATTTATATATATGCTATATATAGAAAATATTATACCACAAATTTTATAAAAAGATTATGTTTTAACTTTATGTTGTCCCTGATCGACTCAACCAACAGCAAAATAAGAATTTCAATGTTGTCTTTATTGATTGTCTACAAGATGACATAAATTGATGAATTATAATACAAACATCAAATGACACATATTTTGAACTACCGTTTGTGTTAGACTTTTATTAAATTTTTCGTATACATCTTTGCTAAAATTATAGATGTTATAAACATGTATTGGATTATATGATACTTTGAACTAATTTTTTTATTTTCTCCAATATGCCTTAAATTATTAAGTGATATCAATAATTTTTATAAAATATATATTATTTTTTACAAATAATCATTTCATAAAATTAGACAAACGTGCTTTGCACGTTACTCCCACCTAGTTATAGAAAATATACGAAAGCATGAAAGAAAGGATAGAGAACGTCCTTGAGACTGGGAAAGTTGGTGAAGAGTATATCACTGAGGAGTTAGAGCGCAGGGCTTTCAGCAAATGGACAGATCATGGATTCACCCGTCCACATGATCATCCCACTGTCATTCAAGTACGTACATTTATCCTATTTATTTAATTCCTAAATATTTATTGAAACTAAATCAACATTGAATGGTCAATCAGGGAAAAAAAAATAGATTCAACGTTAAGGCGCGCCCTCCTTTGTCCGAACTCAAACTAAAGGAACCAACAAAGAGGGAAAAATTAACGTGCATAGTCCAAGGGCTTTTACATATATATATATATATATATATATTCCTTTTGTGTGTGTGTGATTATTTTCATATATATTGGCTTCAACCATGGGCAGGTCTTATTAGAGAGTGGCAAAAACAAAGACGTGACCAACCATTTGCTGCCAAACCTCATCTATGTCTCTAGGGAAAAGAGCAGGACTTCATCCCACAATTTCAAGGCAGGTGCCCTCAATGTTTTGGTAAGCTTTTCTGTATATGCACCAAAATGCTCCACAATATTATTTCATGTTAACAGTTTTTTATCATTAATTTTCATGTATTTCTAATTATATTTTCTCTTTTTCATCATGCATATATTGAAGCTTCGAGTGTCAGCCACCATGACCAACGCACTCATAATTCTCAACTTGGATTGTGACATGTATTCTAATGACCCACGAACACCTCTTCATGCATTGTGTTACCTATTAGACCCTAAACTCATGTCCCAATTAGCATATGTTCAATTCCCTCAAATCTTTCATGGAATCAACAAGAACGATACTTATAGTTGTGAATATAAATGAGTGTTATGTTCTAATCCCTTGGGATTGGACGGAATGTTGGGCCCTAATTATGTCGGAACCGGTTGTTTCTTCAACCGGAGAGCTTTCTTTGGCGGCCCGTCAACCATTGTGCCCCTGGAGATCCCTGAACTTGGCCCCGACAGTATTGTTGACAAGTCCATCCAAATCCAATCCCAACCAGTTTTGAAATTGGCACATAAGGTTGCTGGGTGTAACTATGAGTACAAGACCAAATGGGGTTATGAGGTAAGCCTTTTCTTATTATTTAGCATTATAATGTTATTTAGTAGCTTTGATCAATTATGTAAAAAAACTAGAGATTTGAGCATATTTTATCTGGACTAAGTCTTATCCTCCGGTGCATAGTTGAAACCTTTAAACTTACTCAGAAACAAAAACTTTTACCTTTTTTTTTTAACTTTTTAATTGATTTTAATCACACTAGTCATACTAGTAATGAAGGTGATTTGATCAAAGTCAGAATCTTAAGAAGTAAAAGGTTTAAAAATGCTAAATAAACTAATCTATACAAATGGTAAACCGCAAGCTATTTCAGTACTTAATCGTGCAACTCATTGAAAAAAAAAATTACCATTTATCTCACATGGTTTCAATCACCAATTAAACAATCTTGGAAAGGTCTTAGGCTTTTCTCATTGTCTCTCATATAATTGAAAATGAATTGATGATTAACATTAGTTGAGAAAGACAATTTTTGAAAGAGATAGATGCATCATGTAGATTTTACAATATTCAATACAACACGTGTAGAACTTTCTGGCAGTATGAACTCTAGATATGTATTTAATACCATATATATTTCTCTTTGTATTCATCCAAACAACCATGAATCTCAATCCACTTAATTGTATGCTAATATAACAAGATATCTGTGGAGCATTGGAAATCAAAAGGACAATTATAGTCTGAATTAGAATAAATGGATTGGCTGTACAAATTGAATATATAGGTGGGCTTCAGATATGGATTACTGATAGAGGACTTCTTCACGGGGTTTCAGCTACGATGCGAGTGATGGAGGTCCATATTTTGCAACCCTAAGAGGCCAGCCTTTTTGGGTGATGCACCAATCAGCCTCATTGATGCCCTAAACCAAGTCCAGCGATGGAGCATCGGTACTCTACATGCTTATTTCTCTAGTTTCAGTCCCTTAGCCTTCGGTACTAGATCTTTGGGCCCTCTTATGGGACTGGCCCACACTCATTATTGTTTATGGCCCACCTGGTTTATTCCACTCACCCTCTATGCGTTCCTCCCCCAACTATCCCTTCTCCATGGTTTTCTGTAGTTCCAAATGTATGATTTTTACAGGTTATAGATTTTTTTAATTTCTTACTTAGCTATTAATAAAGACTGTTTTGATGAGTGGTGAAAGATTACAAGCACATTTCCATATATAGCTTTTGAACTTTAAGAAATTTGCATGGTCAAGCTTTCGAAGATTAAGTCTCTTGTTTTATTATTCTACCTTTCATCCATTTAGGTTTGTCTTATTGGTGAAAACATATTGCAGTTATCAGAGCCAAGTTTTATCTTGTATGTGTTTCTTTTCCTTGGAGCTTATGGACAAGATCTCATTGAATTTTTGATAGAGGAAGGAACAGTTCAAAAGTGGTGGAATGATCAGAGAATGTGGGTGATAAGGGGGCTCTCAGCCTTTGGGTATGGATGCCTCGAGTTCTTCCTCAAATGTTTAGGCATTTCCACATATGGTTTTGGTTTGACTAGCAAAGTGATTGATGATGAACAAAGCAAAAGATATGGACAAGGTATGTTCGAGTTTGGAGCCTCATCAAACATATTTGTGCCTCTAATAACGGCAGCCATTATCAATTTGGTATCATTTCTTATGGGGTTTCTACAAGTTCTAAAAGGTAGCAAAATGGAGGGTTTGTTTCTGCAGATGTTCTTAGCAAGTTTTGTAGTGCTGAATGCCTTGCCAATTTACGAAGCCATGGTCTTGAGGAATGATAAAGGAAGAATACCATTCAAAACTACTGCAACTTCCACATGTCTAGCTTTGGCTCTTTATGGGCTTGTTTCTCTTCCTCTTAGGAATCGAAATTAGCTTATTTGCTTTTTACTGTCTATATTATTCTTGCTCTTATATATATGAGTGGAACACTGTATAATTTATCTGTAACCTTTGGCAAATTATATAGGCCAACATTTGTGCTATGCGGTTGTGAGAGCTGAAAATAAGCAGAAGTCGAATGTCTTGTGAAAAAGGAAATGGGATTTAGAGCTCTTTTCATTCCATCTTACTACTATTTTGCATTTATGCTAATGGGTGGCGGCGTATGAGGAATACATGCGCATCATTTTAGAGCACCAACTCTACCCAAAGGATCGGCGGCTTAGGAGTCCTCAAGCTTGCTTCTTCGGGTTGGTTGGAAAGTTGCAAATTGATTTTTTTTTTTGTCCTCAAGCTTGCTTCTTGGGGTTGGTTGGAAAGTTGCAGATTGATTTTTTTTTTTTAAACCTTGGGGCCAGAGGGATGAATGACTGGGAGAGAAAAGGAGAATTGGATCGCCACACTCTTTTATTTCTATTTGATCATTGGTGAATTATTGAAAGTATTAAGTTAGAAAAATGTGTCCTTGAACACATTCTAGTTTTGCCTGTTCTAATTTTGCTATCTTTTTTTATTTATTCAAGTTCCTACAACCAAAAAGAGTCCAAGACAACTGTGACATGGCACTGGCAGCCTTTTTTCAACTCTTAAGATGGAAAGGCAAATTACACAAACCTCTAATGAGGTTACCCAAACAATTCCGATCATTACTCTGTCTTCCTACCACTAACATCAACCGCCTTCAAAAATGTTGGAAAAGCAACAAAACATCAATACCGATTCTTGATTACGAACTATCCCATTCTCCTTGCAAATGGTCACGTCAGGTAATCTGCCAGAATCTATCAAGACGCTAGATGATCCTCATTCAATAGCTATCAGACTGTGATCTCTCGATAAATTAGGGATGTTTGACATAGCACCGTCTTCTTGTTGTTGTTGTTGTTGTTGCTGTTCTGATGATTGAGTCGATGGGGTGTGGTTAGAAGTTGTGCTATCTTGCTGGAGGGGCTCCGATATACTTGGTGGATCAGGAGGATTGTGAAGTTTTGTGGGGATGACCAAGCATCTACAAAGTGGACAAGTTGAGTTTGAGTGCAGCCAGAGATGGATGCATTCAATATGAAACACATGCTTGCATAGTGGAATTTGGAGCAACTCTTCTTTGATCTCGAACTCTCCAAGGCAAACAGAACATCTGTGAAAAAAATATAGCAGAAATTTCCTTAGTTCGGTTCCACTTTCACCTTAATTGGCATATTGCAATGCAAACATATAATTTGAGATCCATGAGCAGTCCAGATTTGGATAGACTTTATGTTAGTGAAGAAAATCCGTCTTCCTGATCATACGATCCAGGTTCAGAAACGCGCAGCAAACATGGGATAATCAAATGCAACGTGACGTGGGGACACAGGCAAGCACGAATGTCACAAAGAGTCGGGTAAAACTTCAGAGGCAAAAAACCTGTCGATTGTGCTTCTAAAATAAGTTGTTCTTAGCCAGATAGGCTACTATTTCTGTAGAATATTGAATACCAAACACCCAGTTTTCTTTTAAGCTTTAGTCACTTTAATCAACTCCAAAAACGTCATATCTCATATATTCTACTTCCTATTCAATCATGTTCAGAGGGACTCTTTTTGAGAAAAACAGTTGATGTCATTAGAGATTCTAAACGGGAGGTTAAAAAAAATGTAAGTTCAATCTATCTAGACGTTTTGGGCCATAATTGGTTACAGGAACAACTGGATGAATCTGAGGGGTTTCAAGGATGTCTGTCTTGTTCCGAGTCCATCTGTGAAGTTCATAAAGGAGAAACTTTATTAGTGGTCAATCTCTATAGTGAACTGGGCTTTTCGAATTGATGGATGTGATACACCTCCATCAAGTGCACGTGTTGTAGGGCATAATAATTGATTAAAGACCGCATTACTGCAACAGCAAGAGTTTGGCTAAAGTCTAAACGTACGCATATTTGGATCAAAACTAAAAGGTAAATTGGATTGGAAAGGAAGAAGGAGAGGAGACAGTAAAAAGAACATACTGCGATTCCCTAGTCCTTAATTCCTCCTCGAATAAGATTGGTGAAAGCTTCTCCTTGATATTTCCCTTCAAACCCACTTGACAAGGCTGTAGAGAAAATAAAAAATGAAGAAAGATAAAATTTGATACATATTGGATTAAGAAAGACTAGCTATCATCTAATCTGTGAAAAACTTTCATAAAGAACAGTCAAAGCACTGTAAAATTGTGTATGATTAAGTATTAACTGCACATTGATGATCTGCATATACAATAAATATCTTATTTTTGGGTACTTGAAGTTCAAACAAAACAACACAACTCATTGACATGAAAAACCTCCAGTCTCCATAAAACGCCCCCCGCCGCCCGCCCTCAGCCGGGGGGGGGGGGGGGGGGGGGTGGTGGAGAGAGAGAGAGAGGACTTACGGAGGCAAAAGAACTAGCAGGATTAGAACTTGTTGGAAGCATTGGTGGAGGAGATGAGAGACTGGAAGACCTTCTCTTGAGGTAGAACAAGTAAAACAGCAGAAGGAGAATAATGGAAAAAAGGATCGGAATTGAGAATATGAAAGCCTGATAAAGTTTTAGTTGAACGGCCTGAGAAAGGTGTGGGTCAGGAGTTTGAGGAAAACCCATCGAGTCCAAGACACAGGAGGGCTATCAAGGTTTTGTTGATTGTATTTATGGAGAAAAAGCTTCCTCCGTGTTCTTTACGCACACACTTGAGAGAGAGAGAGAGAGGTACTAAAGATTTCTGGTGGATTTGGAAGCTCATTAACAATTGTAACTTTGTTAACAAAAAATGAGCAAACAAAGACCTTTTGAGATCATTTTCACATGATGGTATATATTCTCTCCTTTCCATGATGGGACGAGCCCATGATACTCCACTAAATTCTAGGCCCTCAGACCAAGCATTAAGGCTCCATGCATCGGCCACCATAATCATGAATTATTTCAGTGCTTAGACTAATGCTAAACATAATTGATATACACAGAAATGAGAATTGCTTTGATATATGATACAGGGAAAAAGACTCAGATAAAGCAATTGCGAACTGTAGAAATTCTGCAGATTTTTTCTCTCTTGCCGAGAGTTTGCTGGAAAAGTTCTAACCTGCAAACAACTTTGTGAACCTTTGTGTTAGGTCTCTCCTGATTTAGGTCAAAGATTATGGATGGATTATTCTTATTCAATGTTGACATGTCAAATTAAAGCATTTTGTAGTTAGCAAGGTGGGTTTAAGTCAACTTCAAGAAATGGGCAGCATTTCTACCTTAGATATTTTGGTTGGTGTCAGCATGCATGTATGTTTCTCCATGGAAGGTTTCATGGAGTTATATCTGCCAACCTCACTTCCTAAATGCTAAGTGTCCAGAAAGTGTCATTTCACTGCAAACCAGTTTATGTAGGGGAAAAGCAAAATAAAATAACAACCAGTTTACATATCCTACCGAGTTCATTTAATGGTGAGGGAAACAAAAGAAAGACACGGAGGTACCCTAACACTTCGAGTGGCTATTGGGCCAAGCTGTCCTTTTCCTCTTGTCTATAATTATATAATCAAAGAACCCATTTTGCTTAAAAATGAAAGGAAATATTCGGTAATTCATTGCACTAAAATGATGATGTTTTTCCTTTTAAACTTTTAATCATTACATAAAATATCGGATCCGTCACTGATTAGGCATCAATAAAGCATGATTAACGAGTGCTCATGTACGTGTATGGTCCACGCTTTCTTTAATTCATCACTAATCAGCCACTCAAAAAAAATTTGTTTAAATTAATATCATCAAAAGTTTAATAATCTCGGAGTTTCTCTATATCAATCACTCATTTTTATAATTTCTAATTATCGTCATCTCGCAATACAAAATACTAAATACATGAAATATTTAATTAAATAAAAATAAAATGTAGAGTGAAGTTTAAATTTAAAAGACGAATGATTTATCTTATCTTTTTCTAGAAAGGAAATCAACTGTCAGAGCAAGTATTGTGAAATGGTTTTCAAATGCAAAGCATATAGTATTGTGTCTCATGTGCAAAGTCATTTAACAAAAACAATTTAATTAAGCATTAGTGCCTCTAAGTATCGTAGTGTACAAGACTTGAGTCCAACATCTACTTTATGGTCCTACTTGGTGCAACTTTCCTTAAGAAACTTCTCCGGGATGCAGTTTGACGTTCGAGTGTCCCTTGGCTCAACCGAGGAGATCTCACTGTTGTTGGTGGATTGTGAAGCAAGCTCTCTATCAGAAAGTGCGTATGATTTCGAACTGAGCAATTTATCAGATTCTAGCGATTGAAAAATGCTTATGCTAAGTTCACATATCTATTTTAAATGAACAAAGTTCTCCCACTTTTTATTTCTAGTACTCCAAAGAAGTTAGACAATTCTGGAAAATTTTGTCTTTACAGTACAAAAGGTGAACCCAATTGCTATCATATATATTAGATGGCAGCTGATAATAAAACCAAAACATGTTATGGCTGGAAGTCATATATCCTTGGAGGCTGACACTATAAACTGTGATCTCATGATTTAGTTTAATTATATTATAGGAAAATGCTATAGACACAAAGGGATCTCACACGCTGATGTGGCTAGCTAATAATGTGCCAGATGTTCTTTTCTTTTTTTTTCCTTCCTCCCCCTTATCTCCCTGTGCCTTTCCACTCCCCTCC
Organism: Carya illinoinensis; assembly: GCF_018687715.1. NCBI lineage: Eukaryota > Viridiplantae > Streptophyta > Magnoliopsida > Fagales > Juglandaceae > Carya > Carya illinoinensis. Next base: position 34,439,233 of record NC_056762.1, on the reverse strand, counting down.
TCCCTCGTGCCTCTCTGTTCCCCCTCCCCGCACCAACCATGGTGGTCGGGGACCACCTCAGGGTGGACAAAAGCCACCAGTGGTGTAAGCAGTATCGTCCGGTGGTTAGAGTGGTACATCACAAGTCGCGAAGTGGAGATGCATGGGGTGGTGGCGGCGTGGCTAGGGTGGTTGCAGCATGCGTGGTCGACGGGCGTTGACCGGTGTCCAGGGTGGTCAACGATCCAGTGGCTAGGGTGGTCGGGAACTGCCGGCGCAGGGAGGAGGGGAGTGGAGATGCGCAAAAAAAAAAAAAAATTGACACATGGCATACTAATAGTATACCACATCAATATGTGGAATCCCTTTATGGAATTCCTTTGTGGCTCTAGCAGCCCTCTTAATTATAATTAAGTGGAAGTGGTTTTATGAGTAATGCTTGCCAAGAAGGTGGAGGATTATTTTTCACAATGGCTATAGATCAAGAAGATCAAGAAGATCAGAAGACTTGCCTTGTGGGAGGCTTTAGTTTTATCGGTAGGGTATGCAGGCAGGGACAATTTTGGTGGATGATGACTCGTCTGAACAAGATAACCCAGAAAGTGAAACCAAAGATATGCGGATCATGGGATTACCCAAAAAGAAATATCAATAAAATATGGGTGAAAGGGTATAACGCAATTGGCCGATCTCATGCCAGAAAGACTCCGAGGTTTGCGTATGCTGGGTTACAAACAGAACAATACATTAATCAAAGAATGGAAAGAGCAATAACATTGAGTCTTGATTCAATCACGGGAAAATTATGGAAGAAATCCTAGGTGCCCGTGAATTTCCCCTTTTTTCTCTCGTGTTTCAATAATTTTGCATGGCATTTTTCTCTTTTAGAAGCACTGTAAGAGATGTTCCAACTTTAGTACAAGAGCCTTGTAATTAACTTATATGAATGGTTCGAAATTGACACAACCGAACAATGAAGGGAGATTTAATGAGAACCAGTTCATAGAGGCCAAAGAACACTACTTTAGATGACTATGTAACAGTGAAAATAGTGCATTCCAAATATATTTAAAGCGTTATGCTGCTCACAAGCTGGCCTCAATTGTTATCCTCAGTTATCCACGTCAATTATGTGAATAGTACTATAGTGTGTGAGTAAGCGGATTTCCAAATAAATTTTTATTTAACCAAAAACAAAAGAGAAAAGCTAAACCCACTGAGAATCCATCCTGAGGACCTAAGAATCCATTCCGAGGATAACAGAGAAGCAAAGCAGATGGATGTAAAATTTCCAAATATATGATCATGTATTGCACATCCACAGCTTCTAGCACCTGCATAGATTTTCTATTGCCATTAATCCAACTATATTACAGAAATTAAAAATCTCAAGGAGAAGGAACAGAAGGTGAGATGCATGGCCAATGAGATTACATCGTGCATACAAGTTTTTCTTTCCTAACAATCTTCCTCTGAAATCCAAAACAAACAATTCAAATTAAACCAATTTCCTCTTCCTTATCTTGAAACTCATTGATCGGATAACTTCATCATCTCGTTTTAGTGTCTGCTCAAGAATTGCCAGGGACTCGGGTTTTGTGAAGTAGGTGAAGAGAAGATAGATACCATCCAAGTAAGTATTAGTCTCCCCAGCTTTGTTTTTCTTCTGAATGCTATAGGCCAGTGGAATGACCCCTCTGTTGAATACCTCCACATACATGCCACCCCCAGCAACAAGCAACTGGAAAACTCGGCACAATTATCAAATTAGATGGTGCTTACCCAGAATCCCAAATGTAAGAAGAAATTGAAGAATTCATAAGAAGCAGCTCTAGTAAGACCTCGTTATGCTTCTTCAAGACATTTAAAAATTAAAATCCATGGCCATATTTTGCCCAAGAACTTACCTTTCCCAGGTCCTCAAGCATCATTCTTCCATTTCACTTTGGAAAAAAGTCTTGCTGGTTTTTAAAAATCATGGTCTGAATAGAGGATGAATGTTAAACCTCGGTTTGGTTGGTTTACCCAGACATCCTAGAAATGTTAAACCTTAACTTCATCCATGGTAGACCAACAGAATGTTCAAACCATATTTCTCACAATCTTAACAATGTTAGCATATATCTTTTTTATCAGAGGTTGCATCGATCATCGGAAGAAGAATTAGGCGAAAAATTAGGATATATTCTGTGAGAATAAAATTTCCATCGAAGAGAAGCAAACAACGTTAGCATATGTTAACTCGAAAATTATACAGAAAGCCAGTCTTTCTTATCAGCATAAGTAATCGCACCAATGAGCAATGTTCCAGTAGTTTATAAGTTTCTACTAAAATATTTACAAGAATTAATTTTAGTAATTTATAAGTTTCCACCAAAATATTTACAAGAATTAATTTGCTTGTAAGTGTGCAAATTAATGTAATGCGATAACAATTAAAAAAAACGCTTCTTTTTTTGTTTACCTCCTCGTACTTCTGGGTGAGTGCGAGTCTTTCATCCTCGGACATGTCGGGCCTGAGGACCACCATGGTCTCGTATTGACGGAGGCCCGGTGGGCACTGAGGCGCCTCCTTTTCCTCGACATCCGTAATCACCGGACCTGGCGGGGATGGCGGGTCTTCATCGGACCCGAACCCGCCTTCGAAGAACGAACCAGAAAAGTCCAAGGTTTGGGCCTTGACACAGAAACCGACGTCTCTTCTGATCCGGCAAAAGAAAGGTGATTTGGGTTTGATGGAAGGGCAGGCCCTGAGGCCGACGCTGTGGGAGAATGAGACGGCGGGAGGACATGGAAATTGGCCAAGAGGAGATTGTAAAAATGGAGGATTGGAGGGACATTGAGGAGGGATGAGCGTGGAAGTGAGGGCGGAGGACGCCATTGGCACTGAGGTTGAGCTCCGTTTTGGAACCCGGAAGGGGTTGCGTCTTGGAGTCTGGGATACTGTGTCTGCGCTAACCGGATGGGGGGCTAATAGATAAGGGAGATTTCCACGCACCGATGCACATGTTATAAAACTACACCAGCTTTCGTGCCTTTTGCCGTTTACATATTATTCTAAACGGCACGAAGGAAGTTGTCGTTTATTACCGTACTATTTACGTCTGTAGACTCCGAACTTCTTTTTTTTTTTTTAATAATCTCCCCACGAATTTTTTTATAGGAAGATAATATTTTATTCATTAACAACCACAATTACGTCAAGGATTCAAATCAAATAATCAATGAAATACACTCTAAAAATTATCTCCATCAAATTACCAAATCATCTAAATATAAGGTAGATTTTGTCAATGTGTGAGCTATTTTATTAGCCAATTGACGTTTATATTGGATGGAACATCTTGGGAGCATCTTCATCATAATCCTTGCATCATAAACAATATTTCCCCTCAAAGACCTTGACTCAACTATCTCAAGCAATTCATTTACTATAAACAATGAATCACTTTCAATAATTAATTCATAAATACCTATGAGAATACATATTTGTAATCCTTTCAAAATAGCAAGAAGTTCAACTTCCATGGAGTCATTCACTCCATTTTCTTTCTTACTTTCAGCCATGATTATTTCACAGGATTCATTTCTTAGCATAACACACACCTGCTCTATTATGATCCTTAAAAATGGCCCTATCTACATTCAACTTCAGTGTACCTTGAGGAGGAGCCTACCAACTACAACTTATTAGCTTTCTGGTTTGTTTCTGATCACTAGCCTCTTTGTAGTCTTTAGCCAATATCAAAGCATTCTCAATTACTTGGTCTGTTGTCAAGATCTTATCTTAAAAAATCTTTTGGTTTCTTCTATGCCACATGCTCCAAGTTATAAGAAAAAACAAGTCAAGATCTCCTTGTTTACCTCTATTTATCACCTTCATAGCAATATGCATCAAATCCACCTTAGTGTATTTCTTCTACTTGGAAGCCCATTTCTGCAGGCTCTCCATGCAAAAGTTTTGACTCTATTATGCACTTTCATTCGCCAGAGTTTCCTCCATAGCTTCCTCTGATCTTCTATATTTGAACCCTTTGCTTCTTGCTTAGACTGCTTCTAAAAGAGATCATAGACACTCTTTACATTGAAAGTCCCAGACTTCTCATACTCCCAAATGATATAGTTAGTGTGACGACCCAAAATTCCGTTTGGGATTGGACGGACATTTGAAGCGTCGAGACATGCAACACAAGATTACCTGCCCCCGTTCATGACATATAAGATGCAATGTTCTTAACATGCATCTAACATTATGCAATATTCGCAGCGGATAATTTTTTTCTTTAGCAATATTATGCACCAAATTGAAAATATCTCAAATGCTTAAAACATACTTCATACATAAAGATCCATTAAACAGATCACAACACTAGTCCAAAATGGTTATGATCCAAAAAGTACTATAGATGCAACTTCATCGTACAAGTAGTAATTTACGTTAACTACTATATAAACATTGACGTCGCACCGTCGCTTAGTCAACTATGTCTAGTTGATCAGCTCCTGATTCTCCTTCAGGTCCTGTAACAAGATCTACCATTCGGGGGGAATAGTAGTTGGGACTACCAAAGTGATATTTGATTACAAATCTCAGTAAGTTAACAAAAAACTTTCACACAAGCTAATGATGCATGGATGACAGTAAAAACATAAATGCATAATCAAATTCATAAGTAATTAAAGCATAACTTGGCGTACAACATAACATAATTGACATAACTTAAATTGAAACATGAACTGAACTTGACTTGACATGAACTTAATCTGAAACTTAACTTAGCATGAACTTGCTCTGAAACTTGAATTGACATGAACATAATATGAAGCTTAACTTATCATGAACTTGTTCTGAAACTTGACTTAACATGAACGTGATATGAAACTTGACTTATCATGAACTTGTTCTGAAACTTGATTTAACATGAAAAATACATACTCCACAGTTGTTGTGGCTCCATGTATTCTACGTGTAAATACATACTCCACAGTTGTTGTGGCCCCATGTATTCTACATGTAAATACATACTCCACAGTTGTTGTGGCCCCATGTATTCTACACAAACTTGACTTAACATGAAAAATATATACTCCACAGTTGTTCTGACCCCATGTATTCTACGTGTAAATACATACTCCATAGTTGTTGTGGCCCCATGTATTCTACGGAAACTTATTCTTTAACTGCTTAAATACATACTCCACAGTTGTTGTGGCCCTATCTACGTGTCACAATTGCTGTGTCTCACGTAGTGTATGCATCACAATTGCTGTGACCCCATACATGAGTAATCAAGATGAAACGTGACTGGAATACGAAAGGACTGAAGTCCTGACGTAACATAACGTGACTTGAACATAACTTGAAATACATGACCAACTTGAGATAGAAATATTTCGTAACATGGCATAACATATAATAGACAACATATTTAACATGACATACTTGCAACAGTGAATATTACATGACTTGACATACATGTAATAGATGGCATACTTAGCATGATGTACTTGTAATGTACAGCAATACATGACAGAATATATTATGTAACAGATAAAAACTGATGACAGAATAAATTCTGTATAACAAAAAATTATGTGATGACTTGGCATGGCATGACATATATTATAATATACATACATACACTGTAGTTCCTTTACTTAAGTTAAAAGCTAACTTATCTCGATCTCCGCGTTTCTTATAAAACCTCAAGCACGATCACGAAGAACTGTAATTAGTGATTCTAAAAGTTAGCACTAAATTACTAATAACTTGAAATATGGAAAATACTAACTTAAAGAGTAAAATTTCAATTTTACTCTCTACATGTAGAAAAATGACCGTTTTACCCATAATTTAAGGATTTTGCATACTAACTCTAAAAGTCACCAAAATTTACATGCCTCATGTAAATTTTATCATCAACTCAAATATCAATTTAGAAGAATTTAAAACTAATCACAACTATTAAAACTCCATAGGGCCGAAATTCTCATATGCTATTTCCATTGATTTTTGTTTCCAACTTGTTTTGATCAACCTTTTGATCTATGACTTATAAATATGTGATCTTTAAACCAAATCATCACATGGTTTAAAAAGATGTCCTAAAACATATATAAGCTTCTAATTCAAGATCACATGGTTAAAAATTAACCAAAACATAAATTTAACCAAGAACATCCACACTTTGGCTTATTTGAATATCTTTTTGCATAAAATTTCATATCTTTGAAACTAACATCAAATATCTTCAAAATAATAATATAACATGTATATAAGATGCTTAGGATCCTCCAATAAAATTATCAAAGTCATTAGAATAGGTTTAGATCACCAAAGAGTTAAACTTTCTCAAAACAGAAACTGTTTTTCCTCTTCCAGTTTCTAAGTTTCTAAATCTAAGAAAATATTTCATCAAAACCTTTAATCATGCAAAAATCCTCAACCAATAGTCATATATACATGTTAACAATACTCCATAAAAATTTCGGACCAATATCTATCCATTAGTTTGGTCAAAAACTCCAAACTATAACATATTCTCCAGTTTATCTTCCAAAATGACATTTTTATAGTTTATATAATATTTTACTGACCAAATGATTTTCAAATGGGACAAATAAGATATCTACGTAAACTAGACTAAAAAAGGAACAACTTATATGAAGGAGATTTTATGATAAAACACTTACAAAAGCTTCGAAATGGGCATGCAAAAGAACTCCTAAAAGCTGTCCGAGAGAGAGTGTTTGATATTCTTTTAATGGAAAGTATAAATGAAAATAATTTCGTGGGGAGAGGTGGCTGGAGATACTTATGGAGGAGATATGGAAGAGATGAGGCTGGAGTGAGAGTTAAGTGTAGGACTTTCTTACCCGGAGTGAGAGTGGAGTGTAGGACTCTCTTACCTAATAATATCTACAAAAATCAATTCAAGATATTTTTATCCAATAATATCCATGAAATTAGATTAAGATATTTTTATCCAATAATATCTACAGTTTTGAACAGACGTTTTGTCCGAAAATATGAAAAAATGTTATTGCGCCATAAGATCTTAAATAATCCTCCGAGTCTAATGGCACAAACCATAATACATTTTGACACTTCTAACTATCTCCAATAATCAAAAACACACTTCTGATACCATAGTAAATAATAACACTAACTATGTAGTTAGACAAAAACCTATACGATTAATGGATTCGTGAAAACTTATGGAGTCTTCACGAGGTTCCTAAAGTTAATAGAAATTTCACAATTGAATTTCTAGCGGGCTATTACAGTTAGGCCTACGAATACCTCTTTTGTTATGGAGTGGGTAGTAATCTTCTAACATTTTCCACATTCCACCATCTAGTTTCTTCATCAATAAGGGTAGATACTTTTAGGGAATCATGATCATGCCTATGTGAGGGACTTGATATCAGCTTATGCACAGGCAACCAATAATCTGTCCAAACATTAATGGATTTTCCATCCCTAACTCTCCATCTGCATCCATTTAGCAAGAGTTTCCTTACTTCCCATATTCCTCTCCATACATAAGATGGACCATATCCCAACTTTGACTCATGGAAACTTGTAGCTAGAAAATACTTGGCCTTAAAAAGTTTGTGCATCAGTGTAGTCTCCTCTGTCATAATCCTCCAGGTCTGCTTTGCAAGAAGTGCTTGATTGAAGAGTTGTAAATCCTTGAATCTCATCCCTCCCTGTGTTTTAGCCTCACACATTTTCTTCCAATTAACCCATCTGGTTTTACTCTCTTCTTTCTTTTGACCCTACTAGAAATTGGCCATCATGTTCTTTAACTCACAACAAAGAGTACTTGAGATTTTTAAGCAACTCATTGTATAAGTTGAGATTGCCAATGCTATATCCTTAATCAATATTTCTTTGCCTCCCTATGGTAATAACTTTTCCTAGACCAAGGTATTTTTCATACTGATGGTAATGTTGGACACCCCAGAAAGCCATTATTTCTGCTTGTTGACTTCTTTGGACATTTTTGCTAAATACCATTAAGGTCTTCTCCTTGTTCACCATTTGACCCAATGTTTTCTCATATATGTTAAGTAGATGCTGAATATTTGTAATGTTTTCATGTAAAAGACCACATTGTCATCTACAAACAAAAGGTGATTAAGCTTAGGTGCCCCTTTGCATAGTTGTATGCTTTCAATCTGATTAGATCTCTCAGCCTGCTGTAGTAAAGTTAATAGGCCCTCAACGCACAATAGAAACAGGTAAGGGGATATTGGATCCCCTTGCCTCAAACCTCGAGATGGAAATAAAGGACTTTTAGGCACCCTATTAACATGTATAGAGAAAGAGATAAATTTTTTGCACAAAACATCACAAGTTTGATCCATTTGTCACCAAAACTCATTTTCTGCATAACAGCTTCTAGAAACCCCCATTCCACATATCATAAATTTTACTCATGTCTAGCTTTAGAGACATAAAACTCTTTTTCCTTACCTTTTCTGCATGAGGAAATACACCAACTCATATGCCACCAGATAACAATAAGCATTCCAAGTACAAAAGCACTTTGTGAGTTTGAAATAATGATTGGCATCACTTCTTTATTTTAGGTTTGGAGAGTGAGATGAGATTTTTTTTTAGATGAAAGTTTAAAACATTATATTTTAATATTATTATTTTTTTGAAATTTGAAAAAGTTAAATTATTTATTATATTTTGTATGGAAATTTAGAAATGTTGTAATGATGAAACGAGATGCTATGAGAATTTTAAAACTCATCCCATACCCTAAACCTAACCGACTATTGGCTAAGACTTTTGAAATCAATTTATAGATAACACTAGACAAGCTAATTGGCCTAAAATTAGATATCAACTCTGGCTACTTTTTCTTTGGGATCAAGGTTATGAAAGTGTGATTTATCTCCTGTGGAAACTGACCGTGATTAAGAGCCTTAAAAATAGCATTTGTCACCTCTTTCCCACCAGAATTTTTGATAAAAAATTGGTCATTCCATCATGCCCTAGAGTATTTTTTGGGTTCATTTTATTAAGGGCCAAATATACTTCATCTGTACTAAACTCTCTTACCATATTTTCATTCATAGCCCCATCAACTCTACCATTCAACCCTTTCAAGAAATCCATTTGCCCCACCCTCTGCATGTATTATGTGAAACTATTTATAAATATATACATTTATATATATTAATGCTAAATATAGTTATCAGATATATAAACGTTATGTATTTCTTATAAAAAGAGGGGATTCCACATTTAGCTACTAGACATATAGATTGATATTGTATTTTATCTTTCAAAATATAAATTAACTAATTATTAGATACTTTCATCTGGTTGTAACATGTGATATCAATTAAAATTTGTGTATATTTATTAAATTTTAAATTATATGAAGAGTATTATATAATCCATACTACGAAAATACATTTGTTGTTTTATAAGAGATTGATAATAAAAAGAAATCAACAGTATCCATTATTTACTTCTTCGGACGGGACCTATTTTTCGACATTCAACATGGATCTCCCCTCCGGATTGGATCTCAACAATACAACCTGGGCCCAATGTGTGTTGCTTTGTTTTTTTGTTTGTCTGAGAAAAAAAAGTAATACGTATAATTATAAAATTATAAATATCGTATAATCATTTAAAAAAAAAAATTTATTATTAAAAGTTAATTTTATTATAAAACTATCGAAAGGAGAGAGAGAGAGAGATAGAACTCAGAGAAGTTATGAAACTTATGAATTTCTTAAAGAATTCAACAATATATATAGGCGTACAAAGGGAACTATGCCAGTTACTATGCAGTACTATGCTGGCACTATGCACTGTGCATTTGACTTCTAACTCAAGGTGGTCATACAATTTTACAATGTTATTTTACAACACTCCCCCTTTGGATGACCACATATAATGAATATGCCTCGTTAAAACCTTGCCAAGGAAAAACCCTGTGGGAAAAAAACCAATGGCGAAGGAAAAAGAGTACAATATTCATGTGTACCATAAAATGCTTTAAGATTGCCTCATTAAAACCTTGCGAAGGAAAACCCAGTGAGATAAAACCTTAGCGAAGGAAAAAGAGTACAATCAGCATAAGTCTTCAAGACGTTACTCCCCCTGAAAAGTGCATGATAAAAGGTCTTCAAGTCTCCGCATTCCAATGTTCTGTACAATCTTCTTAAATGTTGCAGTTGGTAATGCTTTTGTGAATAAATCTGCCAGATTATCACTTGACCGTACCTTCTTGATATCAATTTCAACTTTCTTCTCATGAATTGCAATGATCTTCTTGTGTGTATCTGAAAGATAACTCGCATCTGTACATCCAACTAACTGTGGACTTGATCCATGTTGATAAAATAATCACAACTGGATCTTTCTGCTCATCACTACTCTTCTGGAGTTGTACTCTTCTGGAGTTCTTGTAAATAACACAGTTAGTGGAGAATTCATCAACATTAAACCGCTAACCTCATTTTTTAATAAAAACGGTGGCCAGCCTTTTAAGATCAGACAAGCACCGCGGATTTTCAACTCCTCTGTAGGTGTCAGGCGTGCTGTCAGGCATCGCAGCTGTCAGACGTGCTGTCAAGCGCCGCAGAGCTATGAAGCTATATTTCGTCTCTTTTATCTTGCTTCACGAGAGATGTTGTATCATAATTTTCTCTATAAAAGAGATATTCAGCTCATTTTCATTCACATCTCATCTTCTTCACTTTTCTGTAATCATACTGCATTTTTACTCTGCAATCTCTTTCTGCATTTTTACTCTGCAATGGCTCAGCGATCTTCTCATAGCCAATATATGAGGTACTCTGCACCTCGTTCATCAGTTGTTCCTGCCTCTACCACAGGTGCTATCATGCAATATAATGATCTGACCTGTAGAGCAGATAATGAAGCTATCTATGAGCTTGTGAGTCTCGTTACCCGATACTCATCATCCATTGTCGCATTTTCTCAGCGACTGCAATCCAGAACTTGTGGAGTTGACGATCTCCATGAGAATATTGCTATACTTCAGCGACTTCTTCTGGAGTCCAACATGAAGATAGAATCAATAAAGCAAGAGAATAAGAATTTAAAATCTTTGCTTAAGTCTTCTTTTCGATTGCCCACCGCTTTAGATAGGGATGCCATGCAGATTCTTGAAGAACAAGAGCATTTGAAGAATGAGGCAAAGTGCCTTAAATTTCTGTAATTCTTGTTTCAAGATAATAAAATAATATTTCACAAATATTCATATTTGTGTTTCTATCTTTTGGTAAATGTTCTGTGTGCTTTATTTCTTCTTTAATAATGCACATTTCATATCAAACCCATAATATGAATCTGAAATACTAATTGTATTAAAAGATGGTATTTCATGACTAATAACATCATCCATCTTCCCCTTGAAGCCGCAAGGGTTTCAGATTTATATTTTAAATATGTGCAGTTTTTATGAGCTCTTCTGGAGCCTCAATGACATTTAAATCATATATATAAACTGCAATAATAGCTTGTTTTCATTTGCATTTGGATTGCTTTAGATTATATAAAGATCTTTGAAACTTGATAGAATACATATTTCCAGATGTATTCATATTAGAAGCTTCAGACATTTCCTATCCTTCAGGGATTTTCATATATATATCATGATCCAATAATCCATATAAATATGCAGTTAATCATGCATATCCAAACTCTCGATAACTTTCAAGCTAATAAAAATCTTAATATGATTTAACCACTTTAAAATCATATCAATATTGTTTCATTTGTATTTGGACTTCAAGTCCATATTTATCACATTTTACTTAGTGATATCAATTCTGCAGGAATTGAGAAACTGACTCGTGATTTATATATCACATTTTTATTTCCTTTCCATAAATACCCACTGACATTCAACAAGCATCACCTCTTTAGGTGTTTGGACTATAAGTCCCGATGCATCATATTTTACTAGTGAATCAATTCTGCAGGAATTGTTTCTTTCAAATATTGGCCAATATTTTACGTCGGTCTTCTTCGACGGTTCTTGATTCACTTTCTCCATTATTTCTGGTAATGTCAATTGCCATCTCATATGGAAATACGTTGTCGACAACGATTTTATTTCTATCCATAATTTCTCCATTATTCGAGATCTCGTTATTTTCAGGTACCTGTCCCTCTTCAAGGGAAGACATTTTCATGAAAAACCTCTTCAGGAGGCACTTTTCAAGAGTTTATATAGGAGAATTTTATACAAAGAATTTGGATAGACTTTATTGCTTGTTTTGTGGGTATGGCCTCTTCAGGAGCACCAAATTATTTGTGCCTTTCTCTTTTGAGATACTCTATCTTTTGTATCGATAAGTCTCACATGCCTTTATACATGTTTTTAGACTGCTGAATTTCTTAATTGTCCTACAGGGATTTCAATCCTCGCTGGGATTTTAGCAGTTAGAATATGAGACATTTTTATCTTATTGCATCCAAAATTTAATTATCATCTGAACTTCTGGTTCACATATGATAATCAAGATAACGTTGAATAATTTCATCTTATTTGCTTCAAGCAAATTTTTCTTTTCACTTCTGGTGGTAGGACTTTATAGTAAAAGAATCTTCTGGTTCTTTTATGGACGTCCATATGAAAATCATTCGACTTATCATAATTGATTTTGGATGATCAAGATAACCATGAAAAGATACAAATATTTTGAATCATATCATCTTTTGATGCATCATAATATTTGATTCAATAATTTGTATAATATCATCTCAAAGAGAAAGCTTACAGCTTTTCCAATACGAGCTTCTGGCCCAAAAAGATATTCATTATCACGTCCAATCTCTTAGTTTCTTTGAATGAAACGCATCATTCTTTTTACTTCAGGGAATAGAATGATATAAATTCATTATCATTCACTTCAGGGAATGATATAGATCTAGTAAGACGTGATTAATGATTCTTATCAAAAACTCATTATTTTACTCAGTCACTGAAATACCTGACACAAATTTAGAATATATTGTGAACGTTTGTATTTCATATTACTACTTCAGGAGCATACTCGATATTGCTACTTCAGGAGCACATTCGAGACGTTCATTCAAATATATATTCTTTTCACAATTTCAATTATGCAACTTCAGGTGCATAAATCATAATGAGTTTTTGGTACAAGTATCACTCATATGAGATACTCAATAAAATTATTGATTTAGGGCGATCCTTCAGGGATGCTCCATTTCCATTCTCAGATAAATCATATCATCAATAATTTATAACAAGTATAAAACTTTCATTATTACAAAACATTGCAGAATATAAAAATATTTTATAATAAGATAAATGAAATACATTAATTAAACATGAACACTTTCATGATCAATTCTACCACTAGAATCCTCAAAGAAATCAGAAATATCAAGACTTGTAATATCTTCTCCATTTATAGAATTTGAAGCATATGATGGTTCAGCAAAATTTGTTTCAAATTTCTTTGTTTTTTCTTTTATAGAAGATTGGTATAAGTCAACCAAGTGCTTGGCTGTACGACAGGTACGAGCCCAATGTCCATTCATACCACATTTATGGCATCCATCTTCATCTTTTTTTAAAAATTTGTTTTGAGGACCTTTGCCCTTCTCTGAGTTGAACCACTTCTGGTGGTACGGTGTATATCTATTATTATCCCTTTTAGTGTGGTCACTTCTAGAACCTCCACTTCTATAGTTTTTCTTACCACGTCCACGTCCTCCTTTTCTTTGAAAAGATGCACCATTCGCTTCTGGGAATGATGTAAATCTAATACCATTCACTTTAGGAAATGATATAGAACCAGTAGGACGTGACTGGTGATTTCTTAATAAAAGCTCATTATTTTGCTCAGCTAATAGAAGACAAGATATAAGTTCAGAATATTTCTTGAACTTTCGCTCTCGATACTGCTGCTGCAGGAGCACATTCGAGGCATGAAAAGTAGTATATGTCTTCTCTAACAAGTCATCATCAGTGACTTTTTCACCACATAATTTCAATAGAGAGCTAATTTTAAAGAGTGCAGAGTTATACTCACTAACATTCTTGAAGTCTTGCAACCTCAGGTGCATCCAATCATGACGAGCTTTTGGGAGGATTACAGTTTTCTGGTGTTCATATCTCTCCCTTAAATCATTCCACAAAATAAGTGGATCTTTCACCGTTAAATACTCAGTTTTTAATTCTTCATGAAGACGGTGCCGAAGGAAAATCATTGCCTTAGCACGGTCCTGCAGGGACCCTTGATTTCTTTCTTTAATTGTTTCTCCCAGGTTCATCGCATCCAGATGGATCTCAGCATCAAGGATCCAAGATAAATAATTTTTCCCAGAAATGTCAAGAGCAACGAATTCTAATTTTGTAAGATTTGACATTTTTTACATATATAAATCAAGAATATAAAAATATATTGAAAAACTTACTTGAAGTAGAGGACTATTAGCTTCAAGATTGTCAGAACTTTCGTGCTGATAACGTGTTATAAAACTATCGAAAGGAGAGAGAGAGAGAGATAGAACTCAGAGAAGTTATGAAACTTATGAATTTCTTAAAGAATTCAACGATATATATAGGCGTACAAAGGGAACTATGCCAGTTACTATGCAGTACTATGCATATGTACTATGCCAGTTACTATGCAGTACTATGCTGGCACTATGCACTGTGCGATGTCGGCCATTTACTATGCCAGTTACTATGCAGTACTATACTGGCACTATGCGCACTGTGCGATGTCGGCCATTTACTATGCTAGTTACTATGCAGTACTATGCTGGCACTATGCACACTGTGTGATGTCGGCCATTTACTATGCCAGTTACTATGCAATACTATGCTGGCACTATGCACTGTGCATTTGACTTCTAGCTCAAGGTGGTCATACAATTTTACAATGTTATTTTACAACAAATTTTTTTTTATATAAATTTTATATTAATTCTTTTTTTTTTAAAATGACTTATACGGCAAATATCATTTCTCGGAAAAAAAAACAAATGAACCAAAAACAGTGGGAATTCCAAACTTCTTCGGCAACAAGCAAAGATAGAAAAAGCAGTCAGCTTTAAGCACATTGACGGGAGAGAAGACAAGGGGTAAAGTAGAAGGAGAAACGACATCAACAACGCGGAGTCACATAGGATGGATCCGAAGCTCGCAGAGGTCTCGCAGCTCTTTGAGCGCTTCAAAGCCGCGTTCGTCAGGCACGAATTCGATACCTGCAGCAGACTCCTCTCACAACTCAAGGTACACCATTCCGAAAAAAAAAACCTCAGTTTCCGTGTCAAATACCGTTACATGTCGCTTAATATCCCCCTGGGTTTTCTGGGTTGATGTGCCTCGTCTTTTCCAGTTGGAAATAACAGTTGATTTGTGTTTTGGGGGTTTGAGGGTAATGGCTATAACGGATTTGCACAATCTGGATCCAAATTTATATTAGAAAGCATTGGGAGCTTGGGATATAATTAGGGCTTTCGGTGTGGTGTTGCATGCATTATTCGCTCTATGTTCTATTTGATTGAATAAGTTGGAAGAATTGGTGCAGTTTGAGCTTATAGTTAATGCATATACCCTTTCAGTATTACCCAAGATTTTTGGCCGCGTTGTCCGCAGTTTTATCTATGGCCTAGTGAACTGTGGATTTCGGACCTAACCTATTCTTTATTTCGGTAGCCATATTTTTGTTTCAGTTTTTGCCTTTTGGTTGCTATGGTGGAGGTTGAAGCATTAAGTGTTGATGATATTTCTTTGTGTCATTGCTAGAAGGCCAGATGAGAGTGCCACTTGGGCTTAGTTTGGAGCTTTTGGAATTCTGTTGGATGTTATCTATGATGAGATCAAGCATGATAAGCTTGTTGTAATTTATTGAGCGCATGCATAAACTGAAACCCTTTTTTTCGATGGATAATATCTCAGTTAGTTGGATTTTTCTCTTGTTTTCATTTTCCAGGTCTTGCTGACACAATTCAGAAGCCTCCCACCACTGTTTGAAGAAGCGCCTAATGCGGTCCATGAATTAAGCGTAGCAAGTAACATCCTTTGGTCATTTCTCGTTGTTTTTTTTTTTTCTTCCTTGTTATTGGTATTGCATTTGTTTCGCTGTCCTATGGGTTTTGATAATGTCAATTTTTTGCCTGTGATGCAATCATGAAATTTATACACTTCAATATTTGGTGTCAATTTTCTATGTGAAAGTTTTTCTGCTTATTACACTTTATTTTTATGTTTCAATTATCTTTATATCCCTTAGGCTTTAATAAGTATAACCCTTAGGCTTTAATAAGAAAAGTTGTAATCTCTTAATTGCTGGTAATGTCGATGGGGTCATCCATAGTTGCATCATCACTTGAGTCATGAAAAGTATTAAGCTCTTGTACAATAGCACCATCTATCAGTTGAAAATAGAACAATAATTTTCTATGATAGATGTACCTAATGTATTGAATGCTTGATTATGTTATGTGGATTGGAACATTAAGTACAATTTACTGAACAGGAATACATGTTAATATAAAATTTTTAAATTAACATACAGTTTGAAGTCTTACTACCTTGTCAAGACGCGATGTTATTGAAGCATTGTATTTATGTAAACTTCTCATAATGTTGTATTTGATGAATCTATATATTGCAGATTATAACTTCTCTGTGTAGCTGTTTTTGATTATTCGTTTCTGAGTTATTCCTCGTGATTTATAGTGCTTGTGAATTTTCAGGGGATATATATGAGCATGCTGTTGTTCTCAGTGTAAAGACTGAGGATCAAGATGCATTTGAGAGGGATTTCTTTCAATTGAAGCCATATTACACGGATATTGGGTAAGTTTATATTGCCTTTAATTCATCTGTGTTAGTCTCAATCTGTATTTGGTACAAAAGTGTCTGGCAACCATCTTATGAATGTGGAGCCAGCTAAATTCATGGTAATAGGAAAAAAAAAAAAAAAAATACACACTGAAGTGCAATGCTCTTTTTATATACCATCAATCAATGTTTGTACCCACTCACATAACCTTATACACATTGCAAAGCCAGGAAAATAAAAATAAAAAATACATACTGAAGTGCAATGCTCTTTTTATATACCATCAATCAATGTTTGTACCCACTCACATAACCTTATACACATTGCAAAGCCATGACTTTTGTTTAGTGTGACTTTATGAAAAATGATTCTGTCATGTATGATGTGGGTCATTGATGGGTGAGAAATCATTGGAGCTTTGAGGTTTGTGAGAAGCCAATGGAGGATCTTAGAGCTATTTTGCACAATTGTCTTTTTCTTTGGATGAATGCTCATGATTCTTGTGTTTTTAGTTTTTGGGATTTTCTTGGCCATTTTCCTTTTGTTGTCTAGGTGCATTTCTTGTATCTTTTGTGTACTTGGGTAGCATTCTTATAGCCTTTGTTCAAGGATATCGGTATCCTACTTACCAAAAAGAAGAGGGAAAACCTTTAGAAGGCTTCAAGATATTTATTGCTAGGGCTAAGCACAGGGCATTTTAGCCCTACAACATATCTGTATCCATGGCAGTTCGTAAGGGGGGAGATACAGGCCGAGTAAAATTTTGGGTGTCGTCCGTGTAATTCATTACCGTGGGTGGACAGAGAGATAAAGGAGATTGAAATAGTACACCTGTTTTGCAAGTGGCAAGCTGGCAGCAGAGCGGTGTGGTGGCCCATAATTGTGGGTGTCTACGTGAAGACTAAACTTGAGAGGAGATAGAAAGAGACAACTGAAGAAAAAGAGGATTATATCTGGCATTGTGAGTGGCAGGTTGGCGTGGTGTGGTGGTGGCGGCGGCGGCTGCATGAAGACTGAAGCAGAGCATTGATCGAAAGAGAAAGATGTGAGGAAGAGAAAACTTTAAATAATCAAGAGATGTGGGGATTTATAAGTTTTTCTGAAGTTAATGAAAATTTAATGTATATCTTTATTGAAAATATTTTATATTATTATAGTATATTTGGCTAGTGGGTGGGTATATTATTTATACCCGCTGAACTTAGGCCGCAATCTGCCCGTCCACATACGGTTTTAAGAAAAGAGGAAAAATTCGCCCATTACCCTTGTGGGTGGATGGGGCTTGGATAATGGGCCCATTTTAAATGGACCATTGAGCAACCCTATTTGTTGCAGAGAAAGTTCCCTGTGGAACTAACCATATTGAAATATATTCCTAGTGGTAATTTTCAATTTGGGGAGACAAGGGCTCACCCTCATGTTCATGTGGCTTCTTGGTCCCTTGGACTGCCTGTAGATCATGTATTAAATGCTTGGCTCCCCCTCATGTACATGTGGCTTCTTGGTCCCCTGGACTGCCTGTCGATCATGTATTAAATGTGGGCGTACATAAACACACAATCAAATGTTAGATCGTAATAAACATCTGGATCAAACATTGTTACTGCTGTTGACTCCTTTCTTAGTTTCTTAGAACTCAGCCCTCCTTATGCTGTTTCATTTATTATTTAGTTCTTAAGGAATACCTATTTCACTCATTAATAAAAGTCTTGTTTACCGATAACAAAATTATTTACTTTTTTAAGGTATGCTTATGAATATTTGTTTCCTTTGGAGCAGCAACTGCCTTCCATCATCGCCTCAGGAGTATCCAATCTTAGGTCTCAACTTGTTGAGACTTCTTGTGCAGAATAGAATTGCTGAATTTCATACTGAACTGGAACTTCTTTCACCCACTGCTTTGGAGAATCCTTGCATCAAGCATGCAGTGGAGTTGGAGCAATCCTTCATGGAAGGGGCTTACAACCGTGTGTTGAGTGCTCGACAAATGGTGCCCCATGAGACTTACGTCTACTTCATGGATCTTCTGGCAAAGACAGTGAGGTAATTTAGTTAATTCCATCTTTGGTGATTGCTGGATAAGATGAATTAGAATTAGTGAGTGATTAAGAAAAAAAACTGCTTACAAGAAAGTTAAGAACGAACTCGTTTTTATATTGTAAGTTAATTACTCATTCTGAATTACATTCCAGTATAATTTACGGCTGTGAAGTATTACATGAAAACCAATCTTTAGAATTCTGGATATATGTGATTGATTGAACTGCTAAGCTTTTTCATCTAACTCCCATCAGTTTTTAATTTGTAGGTTTGTATTTATGCAGTAGAATATGTTTAATGTTTAGGCCTTTCTTCTTAGCAAAAACAATTTTGAGGCCTTTATTTATATATTTTTTCTGTCGCTTCCAGAGATGAAATAGCTGGATGTAGCGAGAAGGCATATGATTATCTTTCGATTAATGATGCACAACAAATGTTGCTGTTCTCTTCTAACCAAGAACTCTTGGAATACGTCAAAGAGGTACTCATTATTGTCAATGATTCATATTACTGATCAACTTGGTAGTCGTATACTTAATCTCTTATATCTACAATTTTCAAGTCGATGGTGAACTTGTTTCGCTTTCTGTGGGAATGCCATATCCAAACTTGCCATGTTACAACTAGTTAAGACGCCCTTTCTACCATAAATCAAATATATTTTCTTCCTTCAATTTTACACTCGCATAATCCGTTACATGAATGCAGGACCATCCTGAGTGGGAGATGAAGAATAAGCTTGTATATTTCCAGAAGGCAAAAGAATCTGCACCTTGCAAGGAAATACCTTCTCTGCAACTGATCAACCAGACGCTCAGTTATGCAAGAGAGTTGGAGCGGATTGTGTAAACAGAGCCAACTGCCAATGGTTATTAATCTGCTATGGATTACAATACCCCCAACAGCTGATACCGATTCTGCTATTTGAAATTTTCTTTTTACCAATACAGTGCTAGACTTTAAAAATTCTTTCAGTTTTGTATCTGAATCCGACCACTTCAGTGGCACATATTTTCAGCATGTCTCTTGGCAATGCCATTCATCATTGCTTAGGGTTCAGTACATTTTCATTTCTTAAAAGTGGATATTATTTTCTGAATTTGCAATTTCACTGGCTGGGAAAATATTTAAGATGTTGAATCGGTTATGGATGATTTACATCATAGAATTTATAAATTATATATCATAATATTAAATATTTATATCACCTATAAATCTTTTCCATCGTACCTATGTACCTAGACTCATTTATGGATGGTGAGCAAGATGCCCCACGAAAATGTAGGCTTAAAGAGAGATGCCTTATATGCACGTCAGATATTCTCTAGCTGAGTTCAATGGTCTATAAAGCTGGATTTGCTTATTAATTGGACTCACATGGACCTCTTAAATAGACTTCCCATCTAAGATAGATGGAGACAAGAAGTGTATGACCGACACCTAAATGCTGTTGAATTGTGGCCATTAAAAAGTGATGGTGACTCGCTATTATCTATATCGATTGAAGAAAATATCATTATACTTACATCATGTAAATCCAACCTACTGATATAGAATCGTTAATGACCCTATTTTTTATATAATATAAATCCAATCTTGAGGCAAACAATCCTCAACGACCCCATTATTGAATTTCATGATTTTCCTCTCACCTCATACTTCATATATACCCCTTTTTCCTCTATTCCAATCTTTTACCTAAACTGTTGGATTTCTCAACTTGGAAGTTTGCACCACTTTGTTAACTTCAAAAATCAGTCTAATCTAACATCATTAAAACTTCAAGACTACTTAAACTTTTAGCGCATTTTTAGTGATTAAATAAGTGAGTTTTTAATTCCTACAGGCATGACAACACTCAAAACTCAAAGAAGAGCTGCAGATTAATTAAAATCTGTGCAGGCAAAGCTGTTTAACTCCATGAATGATGTGATTATTGAGATATTCTTTTCCTTCAATAGGGGGGTCCCAGTTTTGAAAGTGGTCACGCAACGACATGGCTTAACATTTGTCTGGTCGTTATGTTGTATTTATTCAGGCCCTCCTGCCCCATTTCTGAATAACAGTTATTCTCTGCACTGCAGTTTAACAGAAATTACAGAGTACGCAGGTAAGACATCTGTACATATGCTGATTTATTACATTTACTTCAATTCAAATGGTTCTCATTGATCATCTGCCTTATCCTAGTCCGGGTGTTGATCTTCGTCACTTCCCTCAATAATTCACAAATTCGTACTCTCTCTCTCTCTCAGTGCAGTTTTGAGGAAAAAGTTCCCACTATCTTCTGCTGTTTATGCCTTTAGAGTTACTATGCCAGAGAAAAAGAAATAATATACCATGAATGATAATCCATGACTTATGCTGTGGTCTCTTTGAGCATTTGGAAGCCTATTTAGAGTCCCGAGCTTCACTTAGATTGCAGTCCTAGATCACGATCGAAGATGACCCAGGTCTATATATATACACACACACTTTTCATCTCATCTCTCGTTCTGGGTTCTTTCTTGTATTCATGTGACCCTTCTACCCTTTCTGCCAGGTTGATTAGAAAACTCAGAAAAACTTCAAAAATATTTATGTCTTTGTTCTTTGGTTTATATAAAGTGATTAGAGAAAAAAAAGGGGAACGCAGTCTTGAGTGAAGTTTCATTCTCTGATCTTTGCAGAAATAATATGAACATTTACCCTTTTTTACTGCAGAGTTGATGTGAACTTTTTTCTTTTCTGAAGAAAGTAAATATGCACTTATTGGGCCTCTGTCCCCCCACCTCTCCCCTATTCTCCAAATTTTATAGCTTGGCATTATGCACGTAGGATTGAAAGAGTGTATTAAAAGGTGGTACAGGACATGAATGCAGTATGGCAACAGTCATGGAGTTGGGAACCACCGGCATTAGGAACGACTGTGAATTTGATATGATTTTTTAAAAAAAATTTAGAGCTGTCATTATTGGTCAGTATCTCATTCGCTATCTAAATATATAGAGATATTTGCAGCATGAGTTAATGACTTTAATACGGTATGCACCAAATGAAATAATATTTTGGCATTATGTGGATCTCGAGAAAATACTTTCATCTCCAAGGGGCAACGGGCATAAAGTTCTGGGTCTTGAATTATTTCGATAGTATTTATTAAGAAGAACATTTTCTTAACAACCCAAGATTCATTATTTCAATTCATATTAGAAAACTAGACTTGCAAGCTTTCTATTTCTTGCTTGCTTGTTCAGAGTTGAGAGTGAAAGAACTACAAAGACGTCCTCCACTGTAGTCTTTAGTCTGTATTATAAATTGTCGAACTCAGCCAAACCAAATGGAAGTAAGGGAATCATGATGTTGACTTTCTAGGAGCACTTGTATTCCTTTTGTGGAGTAAAGACAGGTCAATCGATTTTAAGAGTTTTTTTTTTTTTTTTTTTTTTTGGTTTTTGTAATTTTGGCAGGCAAAAAATACTCATTTCATGGAAAGAGGAAATTCTACTTCTGTTTCTCCGCTGCAACAAACTTCCCACCATGATGAACTCTTCATGCGGCAGAGGTTGCTCTTTTCAGATAGTCTCAAGGTCTGTTCTCTATCAATCTATTCGAACTAAGCAGATATTTTAATGGGTATTCGAAGCACTTTTCGTACTCTTGTTATTGTTTACCCATTTAGCAATAATATGACCCCACAGGGTCACACTGTCATATTTGTTAGAAACTTGAACTGTTCCACTTAGCACTTAAGTTAGTGATCCTTGGATTTTCTTGAAAATAGCTTCCTGCAAAATTGGATTAAGAACTTCCATTTCATGCAATATATTTAGGAATTGAAGAATCTGAGGAAACAGTTGTACTCAGCAGCAGAGCAATTTGAAGTATCTTACAGCAAAGAAGATCAGAAACACATGTGAGTCAGTCCAAGTTTTTTCTGACTGTTTTCGTTTTCGTTTTCATTTTTGTTTAATGAATAGATACTTAATGTGCTGTGTGAGAGATTGGGTAGTGATCTTCTTTTGGCCTTTTGACTACTACATTGGTATGATTAAGTTGACTTTTTTTTTTTTTTTTATTTATTAAATAATGTCCATAGAGTGGTGGATACATGTCAAGATTATGCCATTAAAGCATTGGTCAATACAGTGGACCACTTAGGTTCTGTGGCGTTTAAGATTAATGGGCTTTTGGATGGAAAGATCTGCGAACTATCAGGAACTGAGCTTAGGTTCTCTTGCATTGAACAGGTACTCCTTTATTTCAATTTTTCTATCCTTCAGCACATGAATATTATATAAGCTTCCTTAGAAAAATGGAAAGAAATGAGCATCGTATGATGACAATGTTAGAGCATATAGAAGCGAATATGGTCAAGTGATTCAACTCTTACACGAAGTATTGACTTCATATTACTGGATCTAAAATCTTAGTTTTTGATTCCAGATTAAGATAGTTTTCTAATATGTTGTATCAAGTAGACTTCCCCGACGCATGTTTATCTCCCTAATACGCACGAGGATGAAAGAACCTGTTTTCCTGAGCCATAATTGTCACTCTATAGCCACTTGTCCTGGAATCACATTTTGGTTGGATTACAAGGTATGTTTAGAGTTAAGAAAGTTGCAAGTTTAAGAATCCTGAACAGATGCTTTTTACAATGAAGGCTATGAGAAGAACTTCTTCATTCACCTTCCTTGAACACGTGATCATTAGTTGTAATGTTGTATAAGAATTTGAAACATACATGAGCATGACAATCTATTTCTTTTATTCTTACAAGCAAAAATAAAAATAGCTTCTATAATATGGCAATACAAGGAACAATTTCTGATAGAGGAATTCAACCTCTTTCCTGTTTTTAATTTGCCTTTTTTCCACTTACAAATGTTTGCTGGAAATAGAGACTTCAAACTTGCCAATACTTCATTGATCGCGCGGGTCTTTTTCAACAATCATTGGCTCTAAAATTTCCCAAGCATCATAAGCAGTACATTATTCCAGGCAAATACGTTCTTCTTTGCTATTTAATTCTGCCTTAATTTACAACCCTTTGAAGCTTGTAGGCCTTAAGAACTTCATTACCTATTTGGAAAAGTTACGTGGTCGCCCATTGTTTGTTATGTTCAGCTAGGACAACCATGGATGCTGTTGGCCAATCTCAACCAAAATATCACAATGCTAAAGAAGACTTATGTCAGTTCAAAGGTGATACTATTTCATCTACCTTGTTGCTTCATCTAGCGTTTAGGAAGCATGCCAAATCCTTGCATTTGAAGCTTAGTTGGAATTTTGTTTATTACAATGAGAGGTGATGCAATTGGTAACTGAAGTGTTATGTTTTAATTATATGGGCCAAACACCTTAACATATTTAGTGGTAGAATTAATACTGCCCATCACAAAAGTTACTGGGAAAAAGCTGATTATATTGTCTTTATGAATTTATGGCAAAGTTGATCGAGCAACACTGAGTGACACCTCTCCAGCAGTAGTCAGGTAAATCATAAGTGTTCAGCACTGTATGAATTTATTTTTGCTTTGAATATTCCAAGGTCATGCTCTATCTATACCAAAACTTCAATGTAGAAAAGGGCACTCTGCACTGTGGTCTGCTCAATCCTCCTCAAGATCTGGAGCTTTTCAGTTCACAAAAGCTGCATCGAAGAAAGCACCGGGTTTGTACAATTGGTTTTGTTCTCATTAATTTTTTTTTTTTGTGTGAAGGGGGGGGGGGGGTGGTTGGAACTATCATGCCACACATTGTGATGCATGATTCAGATGCTTTTTACTGATTATTGTCTCTCTCTTTTGCCTCTCATAACTCAGAGAAACGAGCAGTCTCCCCACATCGATTGCCATTTATACGTTCTGGTTCTCTTGCTAACAGATTAACTACTATAAACTCTTCCGCAGACAGACCACGGGTAACGACAGAAAACTACAAATGCTGAATGTACTCTGGTTGAAATAAACATTAGGCAATATATAACAGCATTCACAACTATCATATTGCTTATAATATACACGTTGTTTGCAGCACCCATCGGAGCCCCGGAGACCAGTTTCATCGTTTATTCATGTTGAAAGAGAGGGAACAAAAGAAATTACAAAACATTCAAGCAAAAGCAAACCACTGTTTAAGGCCTTGCTTAGCATGCACAGGTCCATGAAGGAAGGCATGCTATACAAATAGTTGGAGGAACTAAAAGCAGTATGATAGGAAGCTGAATGGCCAACATAACATTATCTTTAAGCCTCCTATTTGTCTGTTTTGGTCTGAAACTCTCAAATTTGTATTTACACTTTGTTTCCAAGTTTATAGCTTTACAATGTGCAGTTGATAGCTCCTCGTCATGCCTGTCATACAAGATAACCACTACCACCATAGCTTCCTTTCTTTTGGAATTTTACAGAGCATTTTCCTCAAATGTTCAAGTCTCATGTTGATTAATTCTGGTTTGAATGAATTGAAAAACTGCATGAACAAAACTATGCATATTTTGTACGTGGAGACTTTGGACTCAGGACTATAATTATACAAACATCTGGGGTGGTTTAGAAGTCCATTCACCATTTGCCTTTTTGCTATGCCTCTAGCCATTCAATTGGTATAATAAAACCCATGTATATTGTGTTTGACTCCGATTTGGATGCTGAAGTCTTGATAATAGGGATAGATGAACATGGGCATGGCAAGGACTGTGACTGATATGCCATTTTTATCATCAACGCCTTTCGTATACGAGGATGTGATTTTAATTACATTGATTAATATCTTTTTTCAGAATGGTATAAGTATAATCTATAAACCATCTTTCAAATTTTCTCCGCCATCAAGATCTGGAATGATATAATAATATATGAACGATTCTCAAGTGAACAGTTAAGTTGTGAACTAAAATTATTGTGTTATTAGGCAACAAACCTCGCATCTAATTCTCGAAGCTTGACTCAACGAGTATTCTAAGTAAAGAGCTTTCAGTAACCATCAAGTCAAATGCACTCCTAGTCATCATGATCTTGGTGCTCTCTGGCAGAGGTAGGTCGAGATGGTTGATATTCATTTTAAAATCTCTGAATCATATATCAAGACAATTATCCATGTTGATTGTTGTGATTATCATGACATTTTCAAGCTGAATGATCACAACAGAAAGAATGTATATCAGAAGGTTGCAAATATAACAGTGACTCAATTGTTTTTTAGAGCAGGGATCACCAGAAGCAATGGGAGGAGAAGCGCATGGTCATGATCTTTGAATCAACTGGAATATGTACAAGGCATCACCTTTCTCCTTCTATGTATTTGCTGAAGTTCAAAATCCGAGATCAAAACTAGGACCTTCATCTATTTCCCCTGTGCATGCATACTCTGTTGAAGTCTTCCTCACATTATCAATAGGGCTAGCAGTTGAGCTCGAATCAGCAAAAGCAAAAGCACCATCACACCATTGAGTGTCAGCTTCGATTTTGATCAAACCAGGCTACACAAAACAATGACAACAAATATGCATTATTTTCAAAGCAGCTGAAGCAGTCACAAACAGGTTTGATAAAAAATGAAATTACTAAAAAGCATATATAAAAATTCAGAAAGAGATTAGAGCCTAACTATGACATCTCATGAGTATGTGGGTTCCAGACATACTCAACATTATAAAGCCTACAGTTGGGTTTGATTACATGAATCCTTTTCCACCTTTGATTCATATTCTTAAAGGCTTACTGCAACATTAGTGCTGGCTTCATCTAATGTAACAATCTGCATTCCATTCGGGCTGGACAGATAAAATATATTTATCCAATACAGCGTAGGCTAAATGGTGTAGGATCCACATAGAAGTAGAAAAGTTGCTATTAGAGAAAATAAGTAGAGTTATTGCCTGACCTGATGGGAGTTTCCAGGATCGACACCCTTGGACAATTCACTTGATATAGCTGCAGAATTCATTCAAGATCAAGTTATCTATCTCGTTATTTTTTAAAATTAAAAAACGAAAAAGGTAAAAGGCAAAAAAGTATACTAAAACTTGCCTTCAGAAGACATAAGGTCAGGAGAGTTCCCAATGTCTATATTTTCACTTGATTTCCTCGTGCTTACACTTTCACCTGATTCACGATGTTGTAGGGATGCTCTTAGTGATCGATCATCCTTAGGAGAATCCAGTATGACAGCGTCTGAAACTTGAGTCCCCTTGGGAGGGGCAGCCAGTTCCATTTTGCTTTTATCCATATAACCCGCAACAATGCTTTCCTGAGCGGTAGGTTTGTGGAGAACGGATAAAATCTGATGGGCTGCACGAATGGAAACCAGAGTCACTGGGAGATGGATATAGGGTACAACAAGGAGTTCAGATCAGAAATGTAGCTTGTTGAAATGTCAAATTGTCTTTAAAGCAATCCAAAGCTTAACATGACAGAACCTGAGTGACTGGGTAATGACGCTTGATGCCACTGGACATTCGAGGGCATGCAGACCAAACCTTAATACTCATAGAATGTATAATGCAATTAACAACTATTAAAGAAGTGAAAGGCAGAATCGGAAGCACCAAGGCCTCATAATTTAGTAGAACTCTTACTCCTCCAATTCAACTCCAAAAGCACTGAGGAATACAAGAGAGGTTTACAAAACTCTTTAAATATGGTAGCAAGAAGAATATAACGCAACATACCGTTTTGCTTAAATTCTATAAATGTGACTCGGCTAGCATAGGCATAGTTTTTAATTGCATTAGAAGTTATACATGTGGCCTTGGGCCTGAGAGTATATGAACCATTCACATTTTTTAACTTTGTAAAACTCTTAATTTAGGTAGGATGGAAAGATACCAGAAAACTGTAATTATGTAAACAAAATTAAGGAGCCACAAAAAAGAAACAAATGGAAAAGAGAAGAAAACTTTTCAAACTTCTTAATATCGTTTCAAATGATGCACTATGTAATCTTTAACGCACCATCACGTAATGGCTTGTTTGTAGGGCCTCTCCTGCTTAATTTGGTCTCATCAACAGTAAAGATTCTAAAATTTGAATCCCCCTCCTTTTCTGAGCAAGAATTATTCTGGAGTGCTCCTGCACATTCAGTCCAAAATATTTTCATTAGGAAGATCGAGACCTGTGCGAAAAACTTCCCCAAAATAAGATCTGTAGAAACTTCAAAATGAAAAATAAAAGAGAGGACTAGAGCCAAAACCGGAACGGCAGAACCAAACTGTACCTCTCTTGTTAATGTACAAATTACCATATTGGCATATTAAGTGTCAAAAGTCAGTCTCATTGAGTTGTAACAAATGGGGTGAGCCTGGTTGAAAATTGGAACAAAACTTGCAAAAATATGGAGTTCAACGGACACCTGCAAGACCCACCCTAGACCGAGTTTTACAAAAGTTTGTTAGACATCACGTCTAATCAAGCGCATTGCACAGGAAATTCGTGAGACATCACACAAGACTCTTGCCCGAGCGAAGATTCAAACTTTTGCGAGACGTTGGCTCATAGCCACTGCTGTGATGCAGTTCAAGACGTGGGCTAGAAGTTTAGAAATGCTATTGGCTTTAGAGAGAGGACAGACTATGCGAGATAAGCTCAACCTTTTTTACAACCAAAACTTCAGCAGCTCGGTAAAAAAAGTATAACGTTTCTAAATGAAGCAGCAAACTGACAAACTAAAATGGTTAGTTTAAAAAAGAAAAAATATTGAGCTGGGTTTTGCTGCATCTGGACTTCTCTCTGGTGCCCCGTACTTGTACATTCACTCTTTTCAAACTCCGAAATGAAATCTACTATAATACTACGTGGATGGAGTATTGCGTATAGCAATCATTGGTCAAATACCAAATGAGCATTATTGGTGTATTTCACTATTCATACTTACCGACCTTTTCCATGTAATGTCCTGGTTTCCTTGACAACATTGCAATTGTTTCCTTGAGCACTCAAATCGATTTGAGGCTTACGGTCTTCTTCATGTTCTCCAATTTCAACCAAATGAGAATCAAAAGGTATGGATTCACCAGATCTTATTACTTCGTCTTTCTTAAGGAATCGGCTATTTAAGAGTTTCCTGCTTTCATCAAACAGCATGACCTGAATGGAGACCCCAAAAAAGTGTGACATCAAAATTAAGTGAACCTCTCTGCAAACACATGCATTATTAAAATTATTATTATTATTATTATTATTATTATTATTATTATTATTATTATTATTTTAAAGAAAAACACATGCATTATTAAACAAGGATATCCAGTTACATTATTGAGTGACTTGAGGTTGGTGAAAGTCAATAAGATAAATTAAAAGATTTAAAATGGACCTAGAGAATGGGTGTTATATAATGTTTTACTTATTCAGGTCAACAAACAAGATGATTGGCTGGTGAAGAAGATATTAAAAAGAAATGGCAAAGCCAACCTGCCTCCCTAGGGATCCACGTGTTACAAGTTGTAAGCAGCCATCGTGATACTTTTTGGCCTTTTGAGTTACTTGTGTGGTATACAGAGCATGCCATTCTACATTGCAAAAGGGAACATGTTAACAGGTAAAACAAAACTAGGAAAAAGAAACAGGACAGAATGCAATGAATCCCTAGAAGCACGAAACATTAAGCAACAAGCATCAATTAGACAAACAATCAAACACTTCAAGTATAGCTAATGACACAATTATACAATGCTCCGGCATTTCATAAGACATTCTCCAAAGGGAAAAAGTCATATTTGAAATGCATTAAAAAATTTGTCCACTAAAGGTACATCAGCCAGATTTACAAACTAACCTGTTGTACTTGGTTTTGTTGTATCTGGACTAGTCTGCGGTGCTTGATACTTTTGCACTTCGCTCTTCTTAAACTCTGAGAGGCAAGCAAATTTCAGAGTATGCAGGCGATAGGCTCATATACACACAATGCTAATGTTAGGCAAAATGCGCTTTTTATCTGAGGAATATTTAGATGTGAGTGACTCAAACAAGTACCATTTTTACTGGAAAAGCAAATGATAGATTGAATAGCATCCGAGTTCCTGAGCTGGATATTTTACAAGAAGTTTACTTGGCAAATGCTGTCGTCTAACCTCTGATGATTTTGCGTGACGGGCTCAAAGTTTGCCATGCTTTGTTCTTCTTCTCCTCATAATTCTGCCTATCTTATGAACATAAGAGTAAAAATTGGAATAAGTTAGAGAAAGTAAAAAATAAAAAAGACCAAAAAAAACTTTGAGAAAGGAACACCAAAATATGACTGAGCTTTTTGACCCAAAAGCTCTTGAGCAAAAACATAAACAACTTTAAAGAATAGATTTAAGGTGATACCAGAAGAAACCGAACGGTTCCTTAACTTTTGTCGATGCATCAAACTAGGTTTCCCGGTGATTTTCATATCTCTTCCTTGTGAATTCAAGTCAGTTATAGGCTTATGACCCTCCTGGGCATCGAGGATGTCAATAAGATAAGCACTAAATGTCAGCGATCCACCACAGCTTACTACTTCGTCCTTCTTCAGGAGCCTGCATTCCAGGAGTTTCTCGTAATCATCATAGAGCATGACCTGTGTACCAATTCACAAAGTAAGCAATAAAGAAAAAAAATCTCATCCTCTAGATTCCTAGATTAACTCTTCATTTCAGTTTCTATAATCTTAATCACTACCTTCAAATTTTCAATGAAATGATTTGAATTGTTTCGTCTCAGCATTTATCATTCTCCAGAGAAACCTTAATTTTATATGTTGAACGCTGAGCTGATAAAATATAAACTATTTAACTAAATAATGGAAAGGGATTTAACAACTCTAAGGTGAATTTAACCTGAGAAATTTACAGTATACGACAATTTTACAAAAATATGAGAATGTTTCAAGGGGAGAAAAAGCTTATAGGAAATCGATTTAACTACAAGATAAATTCAATTTCAGATCGATTTAACTACAAGATAAACTCAATTTCAGATCTTAGTTTTGTTCCAGAAAATGAATTGCCGTCACATTCGAGCTCAAATTTTTCTCGTAGAGCAAAAATTTCATAATAATAATAATAATAACAATAATAATAGTTACAGTACGAAGAATTAAACGAAAGTGAAAGAATACCTTGTCGGTAGAGGTTTGGAGCTCTAAGAAACCGTCTTGGTAAACTTTGCGCTTCTGTGTCAATTGCTTCGTGTAGGTCACCGTCCATCTCTTCACATCCGCCATTGCTGTCGTAAAAAATTAGAAGAGAGCCAATCTTTCACACAATAAGTTCAAAACTCGAACAATCGAGAGAGAGAGAGAGAGGGTGAAATTTTTCGAAGTTTCCCAATGGCGGGAACAGCTTGCGTATAAGAATTCCCTTCGTTCGCTTGGTCGAATAGACGGCGTCGTTTAACTCCCGGTGGGGTTGCCCGCAGGGAACTTGGGCCTGGGCCGGGAACGCAATCTTTGGATTCTTTGCATTGCTGGCGGACCCTTCGGTAATTTGCTTCAAATCAATGACAATTTTTATTTGAATTTTGCTACACATAAGTTTACATTATATTTTTTTTTTCAAATTTTTTTTAAACTAATTAATTTTTTTACTCATTATCTATATACCAAACATTTGATAAAAGAAAAAAATTTAAAAAAATTTAAAAAAAAGTATGTTAAAAGTATGGTTGTGTGGTGTGGTAACATTAGACTGACTTAACAAGGAAACCGTCGTCGTTTTCCCGGACAGAACTCTGGGAGACAAAAGTGGTTCATCTCATATCCTTAACAACGAGCCTTGAACATGAAAGGAAATCTGAACCCTGTTGCTAAATGTCTGACGTATGCGCTTTCTGACCTGTATGCTTACACACATACTACTTAATCTCAATTAGTATGTGTTTGATGCGGATTTTTGGATGTCATTGTCTTGTTGTGGACCCCCCAATCAATTTCACATCAAAAAATCTTAAGAGTAATGGTAGATAGAATTTTTTCTAATGCAACCTGCTATGAGTAATATGCTTGCCTTGGAGTTTTAGCTCTGAAAAATCTCCATGAATCCTACATGAATCCTTTTCCACCTTTGATTCATATTCTTAAAGGCTTACTGCAACATTAGTGCTGGCTTCATCTAATGTAACAATCTGCATTCCATTTGGACTGGACAGAAAAAATATATTTATCCAATACAGCGTAGGCTAAATGGTGTAGGATCCACATAGAAGTAGAAAAGTTGCTATTAGAGAAAATAAGTAGATTTATGACCCGACCTGATGGGAATTTCCAGGATCGACACCCTTGGACAATTCACTTGATATAGCTGCAGAATTCATTCAAGATCAAGTTATCTATTGTTGACTATTTTGCTCCTTTAACTTAAGTCCCACATGGGTGGGAAGTGAAGGAGGAGCAAATCCTCAAATCTATAAAAATGAGGTTTAGCCTCATGGTTAAGTGCACCAGTTGAAAACTTATCTAGTAAGTTTTGACTTTAGTTAAATTCCTCTATTAACCTTTTGTAAAATGGGAAGAGGTGTAAAGTTAAAGTTTTACTAGTAGGGTAACTTTGTAGATGTGGTGAGGAGAAAAATTATGTGATTGTAACAATTTTTCACATAGTGAATTTTCTTCTATGAGTCTGATGGTTTTTCTCCTGTTTTGGAGTTTCCATGTAAATTTCTTGTGTTGTTATTATTTCTCTATTTTTCTTGTTATTTCTGCAAAGGGTAGATCCTAGGGGAGTAAATTCGGGAGGTCCAAATTCCCAACAATTGGTATCAGAGCCATTAGATTCTTTTTGTGGGGTGGAGCTTTGGTGTGGTAGTGTGGATATGTACAGTCTAAAGAGGTTCTGTCTAGGAGATTGAAAATTTTAAGTGTGTCTATTGTGACCCTCCAATCTTTCTTGGGAACTGACTTAGTGAGGTATTATTCATTTCTACGGTAAATTCATCAAAGTAATGTCAGAAAGTATGGTTTTAAATCCTATCAGATTTGAGGTGGAGAAATTGGTTTACACAAGGCGTTGAAGGGCAGATCAACCCCTGAAGTCATCAGTGATACTAGCGACTGGTGAAACGGCTAGTACAAGGAGTGGATTCGGCAAATGGCTCCAAATCAGTAAATGGAGATACTGGTATTGATGCTAATGTTGTGTCTCTCTCCATGGAAAAAGAGACATGTATATCCTCATGGCATGTCGCTAATTTCCAAAATTTCCATGATAGAAGATGTGTTAATGTTAGCAGGTCCACAAGTTTGCACACAGGCATTGGTTTGGCATTGATGCAAGGTGTGTGGTGGAAATTCATGTCGATGGCTGATGAACTTCCAGGAGAGCCAAACGTGAAAGTTACACCATAATTTTCAGCAAGGTTGTTTTCGACATGGGCCGAAGTGAAATGTTTGGAATTGGTTTATTCTGAGTAAGTATGTTTTTATGGTGAAGTATGATAGCGGAAGCTATGAAGATCTTCATTGAGGTGGAGGTTGACTGTGGGACCAGTCAAAGTCGCAAAGTGGAGATTGTTGACTATTTTGCTCCTTTAACTTAAGTCCCACATGGGTGGGAAGTGAAGGAGGAGCAAATCCTCAAGTCTATACAAATGAGGTTTAGCCTCATGGTTAAGTGCACCAGTTGAAAGCTTATCTAGTAACTTTTGACTTTAGTTAAATTCCTCTATTAACCTTTTGTAAAAGGGGAAGAGATATAAGTTAAAATTTTACTAGTGGGGTAGCTTTGTAGGTATGGTGAAGAGAAAAATTGTGTGATTGTAACAATTTTTCACATAGTGAATTTTCTTCTCTGGGTCTAGTGGTTTTTCTCCTGTTTTGGAGTTTCCACGTAAATTTCTTGTGTTGTTATTATTTCTCTATTTTTCTTGTTATTACTGCAAAGGGTAAATCCTAGGGGGTAAATTTGGGAGGTCTAAATTTCCAACAATTGGTATCAGAACCATTAGGTTCTTTTTGTGAGATGGAGTTTTGGTGTGGTAGTGTGGATATGTATAGTCTAAAGAGGTTTTGTCTAGGAGATTGAAAATTTTAAGTGTGTCCATTGTGACCCTCCAATCTTTCCTGGGAACTGACTTAGTGAGGTGCTATTCATTTATACGGTAAATTCATCAAAGCAATGTTAGAAAGTATGGTTTCAAATCCTATCAGATTTGAGGTGGAGAAATTGGTTTACACAAGGCGTTGAAGGGCAGATCAACCCCTGAAGTCAGCAGTGATACTAGCGACTGGTGAAACGGCTAGTATAAGGAGTGGATTTGGCAAGTGGCTCCAAGTCAGTAAATGGAGATACTGGTATTGATGCTAATGTTGTGTCTCTCTCCATGGAAAAAGAGATATGTATATCCTCATGGCAGGTCGCTAATTCCCAAAATTGCCATGATAGAGGATGTGTTAATATTAGCAGGTCTACAAGTTTGCACACAGGCATTGGTTTGGCATTGATGCAAGGTGTGTGGTGGAAATTCATGTCGATGGCTAATGAACTTCCAGAAGAGCCAAACATGGAAGTTACACCATAATTTCAGCAAGGTTGTTTTCGACCTGGGCCGAAGTGAAATGTTTGGAATTGGTTTATTTTGAGTGAGTATGCTTTTATGGTGAAACATGCTAGCAAAAGCTATGAAAATCTTCATTGAGGTGGAGTTTGGCTGTGGGATCAGTCAAAGTCGCAAAGTGGAGATTGTTGACTATTTTGCTCCTTTAATTTAAGTCCCACATGGGTGGGAAGTGAAGGAGGAGCAAATCCTCAAGTCTATAAAAATGAGATTTAGCCTCATGGTTAAGTGCACCAGTTGAAAGCTTATCTAGTAACTTTTAACTTTAGTTAAATTCCTCTATTAACCTTTTGTAAAAGGGGAAGAGGTGTAAAGTTAAAGTTTTACTAGTGGGGTAATTTTATAGGTGTGGTGAGGAGAAAAATTATGTGATTGTAACAATTTTCACATAGTGAATTTTCTTCTCTGGGTGTGGTGGTTTTTCTCATATTTTGGAGTTTCCACGTAAATTTCTTGTGTTGTTATTATTTCTCTATTTTTCTTGTTATTCTTGCAAAGGGTAGATCCTAGGGGGGTGAATTTAGGATGTCCAAATTCCCAACATCTATCTCGTTATTTTTTAAAATAAAAAAAGGCA
The DNA here is from genome assembly GCF_018687715.1 of Carya illinoinensis. Lineage (NCBI taxonomy): Eukaryota > Viridiplantae > Streptophyta > Magnoliopsida > Fagales > Juglandaceae > Carya > Carya illinoinensis. The sequence goes on along the minus strand of NC_056762.1, from coordinate 34,404,301 downwards.
AAAGGCAAAAGGCAAAACGCAAAAAGGTATACTAAAACCCTTAAGATGACATAAGGCCAGGGGAGTTCCCAATGTCTATATTTTCACTTGATTTCCTTGTGCTTACACTTTCACCTGATTCATAATGTTGCAGGGATACTCTTAGTGGTCGATCATCCTTAGGAGAATCCAGTATGACAGCATCAGAAACTTGAGTCCCCTTGGGAGAGGAAGCCAGTTCCATTTTGCTTTTATCCATATAACCCGCAACAATGCCTTCTTGAGCGATAGGTTTGTGGAGAATGGATAAAATCTAATGGGCTGCACAATGGAAAACAGAGTCACTGGGAGATGGATATAGGGTACAACAAGGAGTTTAGATCAGAAATGTAGGTTGTTGAAATGTCGAATTGTCTTTAAAGCAACCCAAAGCTTAACATGACGGAACCTGAGTGTCTGGGTTGTTAGGGACGTGTTTCACTTTCAATCTTTCACTGTTCGGCCGATCTTCACTGATGAAACTCGAGGGGGGCTCATCCTGCAAATACACCAATGCTAAAGTCAGTTAAGAGGTGATCGTATTCGAGTTTTTAATTATCAAAGATTACCTATATATATAGATACTTATCTTATTCAGGATTTATTGGAACGGATCAAGACTTATGATTTTGAATAATCGTATCCCTCCTTGCTATTTTTATCCTTCCGTTAAAGCTGGCGCAAGGTGGTGCCATGCATATCTCTTTTCAAATTCTTCTTGACTATTCCTCTATGACCCCTGGGCCCATCCTTTGGGCTTCTTGGTTTTTATTGTATTATGGACATTCTTATACATTCCAGGACCCTTCAGTTGGGATGGTCCCTCCAATTGTTATTATTATTATTATGGAATTTTTGCTCTACGTGAAAAATTTGAGCTCGAATGTGACGGCAATTCATTTTCTGGAACAAAACTAAGATCTGAAATTGAGCTTATCTTGTAGTTAAATCGATATCCTATAAGCTTTTTCTCCCCTTGAAACACATATTTTTGTAAAATTGTCGTATAAAGATCAGAATACTGTAAATTTCTCAGGTTAAATTCACCTTAGATTTGTTAAATCCCTTGCCATTATTTTAGTTAAATAGTTTATATTTTATCGGCTCAACGTTCAACATATAAACTTAAGGTTTCTCTAGAGAATGATAAATGCTGAAACGAAACAATGCAAATCATTTCATTGAAAATTTGAAGGTAGTGATTGAGATTATAGAAACTGAAATGAAGAGTTAATCTAGGAATCTAGAGGATGAGAGTTTTTGTCTTTATTGCTTACTTTGTGAATTGGTACACAGGTCATGCTCTATGATGATTACGAGAAACTCCTGGAATGCAGGCTCTTGAAGAAGGACAAAGTAGTAAGCTGTGGTGGATCGCTGACATTTAGTGCTTATCTTATTGACATCCTCGATGCCCAGGAAGGTCATAAGCCTATAACTGACTTGAATTCACAAGGAAGAGATATGAAAATCACCGGGAAACCTAGTTTGATGCATGGACAAAAGTTTAGGAAGGTCACCAAAAACAGTCCGCTTCGCACTAAATCATGCCGGATGGTCTAAGGCGATGCGTGATGAATTACAAGCTCTTCATGCAAACAACACATGGACTCTTTTTCCTCGATTCCCTGATATACAAGTAGTTGGATGCAAATGGGTCTTCAAGACCAAACTCACGGCAGACAGCACTCTTGACTGTCTAAAAGCATGTCTTGTCGCTAAAGGTTTTCATCAAATCGATGGTGTCGACTACAATGAGACGTTCTCCCCTGTTATCAAACCTGGCACCATACGAATTGTCATCAGCTTAGCCATTGTCAATCAATGGGATCTTCGCCAACTTGACGTAAAATATGCATTCCTCCATGGTTATCTCAAGGAGTCAGTCTTTATAGAACAACCTCCAGGTTTTATTGATCCCACTCTTTCTTCCTATGTTTGCAAATTAAATAAAGTCCTTTATGGTTTAAAACAAGCTTCTTGTGCATGGTTTGATAAATTTAGTACATTCCTTATTTCTTATGGATTTACGTGTAGTATGGCGGATCCCTCTCTTTTTATATGTAATTGCTCTCGTGGTATTCTTGTTTTACTATTATACATTGATGATATTCTCTTAACTGGTTCTAATCATGATTTTTTACATGACTTTACATGCACTATTGGTAGGTAATTTGCTATGAAAGATCTTGGTCCATTGCATTATTTTTTAGGCATACAGATTACTCGTATTTCTGCTGGGCTCACTATTTCTCAAACAAAATATGCTCTTGAAATTCTCGAACGAGCACAAATGCAAGATAGCAAGCCCATGGGCACACCTATGATGGCCCACACTAAAGGCCTTACTAGTGATATCCTGTTTCTCGACCCTTCCCATTATCGTAGTATTGTTGGTGCCCTTCAATAACTCACTCTTACACGACCTGACTTAGCCTATAGTGTTAATTTTGTCTCACAATTTATGCATGCACCAACCATTTCACACAATAAAATGGTAAAACGTATTCTTCGCTATTTACATGGCACTTTTGACCTTGGTCTTCATTTCAGTTCCCACTCTACACTTGATCTTTATGTCTTTTCAGATGTAGATTGGGCTGGTTGTTCTCACACCCGACGATCTACAATTGGATATTGTATTTTCCTATACGGACACTATATCTCATGGTCTGCTAAGAAACAATATACTATGTCTCGTTCTAGCACTGAAGCTGAGTATTGTGCCATGGCCCATACCACAGCCGAGCTTACATGGATTTCCTTTATTCTGCGGGATCTCGGTGTTCATCTCCCTTCTCCACCACTTTTATTTTGTGACAATCTCAGTGCTCTTTACATGACCGTCGATCCCCTTTTTCATGCTCGTAGTAAACATATCGAGATTGACTATTATTATGTACGTGAATGTGTTGCTCTTCGGCTACTTCCGACTTGACACATTCTTGCCGCTTTACAACTAGCTGATGTTTTCACCAAGCCTCTTGGACGACCTGCTCTTCAATTGTTGCGATCCAAACTTGGCCTTCTCTCTCGGCAAAGTTTGCAGGGGCGTATTGAAGATAAAAAAAGCAAAGTATCTATTGAAGACAAACAGGGCAAGGTGCCCAACGGCTAGTCCATGTACATATGGAAAGATTACAAGCAACGGCTACTAACCATAACTATCCACCTCAAGCTCTCAACACTCCCAACGGCTATCTCAATCTCATTTTAGAAAATATTTTATTTTCTTTCCATAGTAGAGAAAAATCTCTTTTTCTATGTAATATTTTCTTGATCTCATGTATTCAGCAGTGTATATATAAGAGAGAGGACTCTCAATACACTCTCACGTTGAGTGAGAATTTTCTCCAAACACCTTAAGTGCAATCTTCTTTAGTTAGACGACAGCATTTGCCAAGTAAACTTCTTGTAAAATATCCAGCTCAGGAACTCGGATGCAATTCAATCTATCATTTGCTTTTCCAGCAAAGATGGTTCTTGTTTGAGTCGCTCGCATCTAAATATTCCCCTGATAAAAAGCGCATTTTGCCTAACATTAGCATAGTGTGTATATGAGCCTGTCGCCTGCATACTCTGAAATTTGCTTGCCTCTCAGAGTTTAAGAAGAGCGAAGTGCAAAAGTATCAAGCACCGCAGACTAGTCCAGATACAACAAAACCAAGTACAACATGTTAGTTTGTAAATCCGGCTGATGTACCTTTAGTGGACAAATTTTTTTATGCATTTCAAATATGACTTTTTCCCTTTGGAGAATGTCTTATGAAATGCCGGAGCATTGTAGAATTGTGTCATTAGATGTACTAAAAGTGATTGATTGTTTGCCTAATTGATGCTTGTTGCTTAATGTTTCGTGCTTCTAGGGATTCATTGCATTCTGTCCTGTTTCTTTTTCCCAGTTTTGTTTTTACCTGTTAACATGCTCCCTTTTGCAATGTAGAATGGGAGGCTCTGTATACCACACAAGTAACTCAAAAGTATCACGATGACTTCTTACAACTTGTAACATGTGGATCCCTAGGGAGGCAGGTTGGCTTTGCCATTTCTTTTTAATTTCTTCTTCACAAGCCAATCATCTTGTTTGTTGACCTGAACAAGTAAAAAATTATATAACACCCATTCTCTAGGTCCATTTTAAATCTTCTAATTTATTTTATTGACTTTGTCACCAACCTCAAGTCACTCAATAATGTATCTGCATATCCTTGTTTAATAATGCATGTGTTTTTCTTAAAAAAATAATAATAAGAATGATAATAATGCATGTGTTTGCAGAGAGGTTCACTTAGTTTTGATGTCACACTTTTTTGGGGTCTCCATTCAGGTCATGCTGTTTGATGAAAGCAGGAAACTCTTAAATAGCCGATTCCTTAAGAAAGGAAGTAATAAGATCTGGTGAATCGATAGCTTTTGATTCTCATTTGGTTGAAATTGGAGAACATGAAGAAGACCGTAAGCCTTGAATCGATTTGAGTGCTCAAGGAAACAATTGCAATGTTGTCAAGGAAACCAGGATATTACATGGAAAAGGTCGGTAAGTATGAAGAGTGAAATACACCAATAATGCTCATTTGGTATTTGACCAATGATTGCTATACGCAATACTCCATCCACGTAGTATTATGGTTGATTTCATTTCGTATTCGAAGCTTGAAAAGAGTGAACTATAAAAGTACGGGGCACCAGTGAGAAGTCCAGATGCAGCAAAACCCAGCTCAATATTTTTTCTTTTTTAAACTTATCATTTTAGTTTGTCAGTTTGCTGCTTCGTTGAGAAACGTTATACTTTTTTTACTGACATGCTGAAGTTTTTTTCTTTACAATTTTTGTTCCAATTTTTAACCAGGCTCACCCCCATTTGTTACAACTCAATGAGACTGACTTTTGACACTTAATATGCCAATATGGTAATTTGTACATTAACAAGAGGGATACAGTTGGTCTGCCGTTCTGGTTTTGGCTCTAGTCCTCTCTTTTATTTTTCATTTTGAAGTTTCCACAGATCCTATTTTGGGAAAGTTTTTCGCACAGGTCTTGATCTTCCCTAATGAAAATATTTGGACTGGATGTGCAGGAGCACTCCAAAATAATTCTTGCTCAGAAAAGGAGGGGGATTCAAATTTTAGAATCTTTACTGTTGATGAGACCAAATTAAGCAGGAGATCTAGAGTCCCTACAAACAAGCCATTACGTGATGGTGCGTTAAAGATTACATCGAGCATCATTTAAAACGATATTAAGAAGCTTGAAAAGTTTTCTTCTATTTTCCATTTGTTTCTTTTTTGTGGCACCTTAATTTTGGTTTACATAATTACAGTTTTCTGGGTATCTTTCCATCCTACCTAAATTAGGAGTTTTACAAAGTTAAAAAATGTGAATGGTTCTTATACTCTCAGGCCCAAGGCCACATGTATAACTTCTAATGCAATTAAAAACTATGCCTATGCTAGCCGAGTCACATTAATAGAATTTAAGCAAAATGGTATGTTGCATTATATTCTTCTTGCTACTATATTTAAAGAGTTTTGTAAACCTCTCTACTTTTGGAGTTGAATTGGAGGAGTAAGAGTTCTACTAAATTATGAGGCCTTGGCGCTTCTGATTCTGTCTTTCACTTCTTTAATAGTCGTTAATTGCATTATACACTCTATGAGCATTAAGGTTTGGTCTGCATGCCCTCGAACGTCCAGTGGCATCAATGTGAAAGAATACCTTGTTGGTAGAGGTTTGGAGCTCTAAGAAACCGTCTTGGTAAACTTTGCGCTTCTGTGTCAAGTGCTTCGTGTAGGTCACCGTCCATCTCTTCACATCTGCCACTGCTATCATAAAAAATCAGAAGAGAGCCAATCTTTCACACAATAAGTTCAAAACTCGAACAATCGAGAGAGAGAGAGAGAGAGAGAGAGAGAGAGAGAGAGAGAGAGAGAGAGAGAGAGAGAGAGAGAGAGAGAGAGAGAGAGAGAGGGTGAAATTTTTTGAAGTTTCCAAATGGCGGGAACAGCTTGCCTATAAGAATTTTCTTCAGTTGGTTGAAGAGACGGCGTCGTTTAACTCTCGATGGGGTTGCCCGCAGGGAACTTGGGCTTGGGCCGGAAACGCAATCTTTGGAATCTTTGCATTGCTGGCTGACCCTTCGGTAATTTCCTTCGAATCAATGGCCATTTTTATTATAATGGTAACATTAGACTGACTAACATTAGACTCAACAATAAGGGAAATCGTCGTCGTTTTGCCGGACAAAACTCTGGGAGACATTAGTGGTTCATCTCATAACCTTAACTACGAGCCTTGAACATGAAAGGAAATCTGAACCCTGTTGCTAAATGTCTAATAGAAACAAGATAAAAGAGGAAATGTGAAAGCTGTGTATATTCTTCATGTTGATCTGTTTGTACAGTAGTGGTATTTATACACATAAGAATCTGATTATTGTTGTAATCGTAAGGGTCATATATGACAATACACAACATATTCTAGACTATTCTGCTCCTGAATACTGAGGTGGTGTAGAGGCTGAGTTGTCATTGCCATCTTTGGTGATATGGTTAACATCCCCTTGCGAGCCAAGCAGTCCTGGAAGGATTGTGAGGCTTGATCGAAGTGTGCAAAACCTTGAGACGGAAAGTGGCTTTGTAAAGATATCAGCAAGTTGATCCTTGCTTGAGAGAAATGATATTTGAAGAGTTTTGGCATGAATGCGATCCCGAACAAAATGAAAATCAATATCAACATGTTTCGTGCGAGAGTGCATAACTATGTTCACTGAGAGGTAAGTGGCTCCCAAATTGTCACAATAGAGAGTAGGTGGTTTGGGCAAAAAAATACCCAATTCAGATAGAAGTGACTGGATCCAAATTAACTCACACGTTGCATGGGCCAAAGCCTTGTATTCAGCCTCAGTGCTGGATCTTGCAATAGTGGCCTGTTTCTTGGAACTCCAGCAAACCAGATTTTTACCATAGAACACACAATACCCTCAAGTTGATTTTCTGTCATCTGGACACCCGGCCCAGTCAGCATCCGAGAAGGCAGCTAGTGTAGGAGACTGAGATGGTGTGATTTGGAGACCATAATCCAATGTATGCTTTAGATAGCGTAAAATACGCTTAACAGATTGCCAGTGAGATATACAAGGAGCGTGCATGTACTGGCACACTCGATTCACAGAGAAAGATAAATCTGGCCTGGTAAATAACAGATACTGTAAACTGCCCACCACACTCCGATATAAGGATGGATCTTCCATAGATGTAGAATCAAAAGCAGTAGGCTTAGTAGAAGGTGACATGGGACTACTCACAGAGTTACAGTCGAGCATATTTGTTTTCTTGAGTAAATCAAGAATATACTTTTTCTGAGATAATACAAGGCCATTAACATCTCGATGGCATTCTATGCCCAAAAAATAGTGAATCAGTCCCAGATCTTTAATGGGAAACTCAGCACTCAACAGAGTCACAAGTTGATCTAATGCAAATTGGTTTGAGCCCGTAAGTACCACATCATCAACATAGACTAAGAAGTAGATAATAACAGACTGATGCTGATAGATAAACAATGACGTATCAGACTGTGATACACGAAAACCCAATTCAAGAAGTTTGGAACTCAGCCGTGCATACCATGCACGAGGGGCCTGTTTAAGGCCATAAAGGGCTCGATTCAATTTGCACACGTAATGAGAAAATTGTGGGTGAATAAAACCCATTGGTTGTGACATAAAAACATCTTCATCAAGTGTACCATGCAAAAACGCATTTTGTACATCTAGTTGATGTATCGGCCAGCCAGATGAAATAGCAACAGATAATACCAACCTGATGGAAGTAGGCTTTACCACCGGACTAAAGGTTTCTGAGTAGTCCAATCCTTTGAGTTGGCTGTAGCCTTTGGCTACAAGGCATGCCTTTCGGCGTTCTATGGTGCCATCGGACAGGTACTTTGTCTTGAAAATCCACCGACAGCCCACGAGATTTTGAGAGGTATCAGGAGGAACCAATGTCCAAGTTTTATTGGAAAGCAAGGCATCGAACTCAAGTTGCATGGCCTTTCTCCATTAGGGAAACTTAGAAGCTTCGGTGACAGAGGTGGGTTCAGCAGGAATGACAGCAGAGGTTATATAAGCACGAGGGTGAGGCCATGAAATCGTCCCGTCGGTTCGTATTTTGGGAAAATGTTTATGGGATTTTGCTCTTGTTTGCATAGAATGAGTGTAAGAGACTATCGGCACAGGGGAGACACGGGTTTGAGAGGAAAGATTTTCAGAGGTAGGAGATGATGCCCTAGGTGAGAAAGGTAAAGGGCTAGAGTCGGGTGTGGGCTCAGTGGGTGGAGAAAGCTCAGTGTTTTGAGAAGCTGATGTGGGCTGAGCTGAGTGTGGGCCCGAAGACAAAACAGAAGGAATAAGTGAGTTTGAGGCAAGATTGGGTCCAGTGGGATTTAAGGACGGGTCTGAGGAGATGGTAGAGTAAAAAGAAGAGTGGGCCTGGAACTTGGATCAGAAGAGAGAGGCCAGGAAGTGTAGGAGGAAAGAGTAGCAAAGGGGAAAACACTTTCATCAAATAAAACATCCTGAGAGATGTATAATTGGGCAGTGGGAATATGAAAACACAGATATCCATGATGATCCGAACTATAGTCAAGAAATACACATGGGATTGAACGAAAATTCAGCTTGTGTTTATTATATGGTCTGAGATTATGCTAGCAAAGACAACCAAAGGTTTTAAAAAAAGTGTAATCAGGTCGATTGTGAAATAAAATTTCAAATGGAGATTTATTGTGTAAAACTGGTGTAGGCATTCGATTTATTAAAAAAACAGCAATGATAAAGGCATCGGACCAGTAAGTCTGAGTTGTGGAAGAATGAGCGAGTAATGCAAGGCCCGTTTCAACAATATGTCGGTGTTTTCTTTCAACGGAACCATTTTGAGAATGAGCATATGGACACGAAAGACAGTGAGTAATTCCAGACGAATGTAACAAGGTATTTAGAGATCGAAATTCTCCTCCCCAATCAGACTGTATTGCTCGAATTTTTGTATTAAGGAGAGTTTCTACATGACGCTTAAAAAATAAAAAGATAGAGACTACATCAGATTTACATTTTAAAGGAAATAACCAAGTAAATCTGGTATAATCATCGACAAAAGACAAGTAATAACGAAAGCCACCACGTGACAGAACTGGAGCAGGGCCCCAAACATCTGAAAAAAGAAGTTGTAGAGGAGCAGTTGAGCGAGATGCAGTAGATGCATAAGGAAGTTGGTGCATTTTAGCTTGGCAGCCAGAAGAACATAGACTAGAAGCTGATGGAGACGCTGACTTCACGGGTAGAGAGGCTTGTGAAATTATTTTCTGAACAACTGACATAGATGGATGGCCTAAACGCAGATGCCATTGAGATGGAGGGACTCGAACAACAGTGTGAGCTTAAGGTGAGAAAAGAGCAGGAGGGAAGATGTACATCCCATTGCTAGTAGGACCTTGAAGGAGTATTTTCTTGGTGCGAATATCCTTCACATAAAAACAAGAAGAGTGAAATTCAAAAAACACGGAGTTGTCCTCACAAAGCTTTTGGACAGAAATTAAATTTTTGGAAAGTGAAGGAACATGAAAAAGTTGAGGGAGTAGAAGATTGCCAGAGGTGGATGGAAGAGTTGAGCTGCCAACATGTTGAATGGGTAGAGAGTTTCCATCTCCAACACACACCTGTTCATCTCCTTTGTACTTAGATGGATTAATAGTTAGATTGGAAAAATTATGAGTAAAGTGATGAGTAGCCGCAGAATCTGGATACCAATTGCTATCAATTGAAGAGGCTGTGTCATTAGTGAAAGATGGAGCAGAAGTGAAGTGAGCTAAGAGAGATGGAGGTGGAGGTGATTGATAGCTATGATCAAATCTATAGTAGCAGGAAAGTGCAGAATGTCCGGGTCTATTGCAAACTTGACATGAAGGGTGATTTTGGGAAAAATAGGATGGGGTGAACCGACCATTATTTCGACCTCTTGCTCAGCCTCTATAACCTCCTCTGCCTCTAGACATACCACGACCCCTGGGAGTAAAGTTGAGAGAATTTTTTGTGGCAGCATTAACTGAAAATTCGGGTGAAGCAGTGAGGGTGGTCTGTTGGTGGGCTAAACGTGACTCATGAGTGAGCAAGTAACTATATACCTGTGAGGGACTGAGAGGTATGATTTGTGTAGTGATTGAGGTAACAACCGAATCAAAATCAGATCCCAAACCAGCTACCAAATAAGTGATAAACTCAGAGGAGGTTAGAGTTTTACCAGCAGCAGCTAGAGTGTCACGAAGGAGCTTAGCTTTTTGATAGTAGTCTGCAATGGAATCGGGTCCCTTCTTCAACGTGTTCAGTTGATACTGAAGTTGCATGACTCTGGCCTGCAACTGAGCTGCAAATAAGTCGGCCAAAATTTTCCAGACCTCACGTGAATTTGAGGCATCAAGAACATGAGCAATTAAAGACTCGGACAGAGATGAGATCAACACACTCATGATAGCCTGGTCTTGTTGTTTCCAGGCTAAGTATGCTGCACTCGGTGTTGTAGAGTTTTTGTCAAACATTTGAGGGGTGGTAATAGACCCATCAATATAACCATATAAATTCTGACCTTTGAGGTAAAGCATTAGTTGTGCCTTCCACAAAAGGTAGTTATCATGGTTTAGTCGAACATTGATACAATGAGTAGAGGAGGGGAGGGAAAAACTTGTGTTGAAGGTAGGTGTTGAATTCGGAGAAGGAGGTGTTTCTGTCATGGCTGAGTGTTGTTGGACGCAAGTCCTATTTGGCTCTGATTACCATAATAGAAACAAGATAAAAGAGGAAATGTGAAAGCTGTGTATATTCTTCATGTTGATCTGCTTGTACAATAGTGGTATTTATACACATAAGAATCTGATTATTGTTGTAACCATAAGGGTCATATATGACAATACACAACATATTCTAGACTATTCTGCTCCTGAATGCTGAGGTGGTGCAGAGGCTAAGTTGTCCTTGCCATCTTTGGTGATATGGTTAACAACGTCTGATGTATGTGCTGTCTGACCTGTATGCTTACACACATACTACTTAATCTCAATTAGTAAGTGTTTGATGCAGATTTTTGGATGTCATTGTCTTGTTGTGGACCGCCCAATCAATATCACATCAAAGAATGTTGAGAATAATGATAAATAGAACCTCTTCTAATGCAACATCCCACGAGGAATATGCTTGCTTTGGAGTTTTAGCTCTGAAAAATCTCCAGGAGAGATATTGTTTCATTAATTTATCAGAATTCTTTTAATTTTTTTGTTTAACTTGTAGAAAGAAAAGATGTTTTCAGCTGTACTAATTGTGAATGTATTGATATGATAAGATATAAAATAAACAATAAAATTTATCTCTTTCCATCTTTTAAACCAAGTGATTTTCACGTGATTTATGTATATATGACACCAAAGACCCGAAACAATGTATTCAACTTGATGACCCGATAGTCATATATAGCCGTCCCCACCAAAAATAGGAACCGATGGTTGAGTTGATCAACAGCTGAAGATAAATGTCAAAGACCAAATTGCACGGCAACAAAAGGGTAATCAAACGTTTACATAAAACCCAAAACTCTGATACTACTTGTTTAGAAATTGGAAGATGATGTATTGGTGGTTTAGGAATAATGAAAAAATGGTCTTGGAAAAGAGCAAGCACAACACTAATATTCAAAGGAAGACAACTATTTTTTGTAGCACTCGTCTTCTATTCAAAGGAAGACATTCCATGTATTCATTGGTCAACTCTACAAATTCTCGAATGGTTCCATGTTTTATCATTGCCTTCTCTCTCTGAGTTTCACTTTCTCCCACCATCTCTCTTTATAGAATTTTCTCTCCGTAATTTAAAACTCAATGAGCTGCTGTTAATTGACTCGAAGCCCGGGGACGGACTTTCACCAACTATGAATGGAAACCAAAGAATGTGTTGTCGGTGGTCCAAGTGAGTGTGAGTGATTTTGAGATGTGCAGTCAGGTTTGTTTTTACATAAAAAAAGGCTGTGAAGTGGTAAAATATGAGCTACACATTGAATCATTCACTGAAAAAAACATTTATAGCGTGAATTTAGGTACTGGATTCTATAAATCGTCAAAGAAGCACATCCAGTTTAAAACAGGCGATATCGGATATATATAGATCTATGTCTGAAGAAGAATCCTCTATCTCAACTAACAACATGAGTATGGTATAAAAATCCTTGCTCTAAATCAAAAAAAGTATTTTATTTTTTCTCCTTTGTTTTTGTCCTGAAGAATAGTAACTTCTAAACCTTTTTAACCCAGCTTAATGCATTGAATTTCTGACTGTACAAATTTCAAAAGAAACCTCTCCCCTTTTGCACCAAGTGATAATATCTAACGTGCTTCGAATGTTGAGATGCTGATTCCATTTGCTGAATAAGCTGCATTGTTGCTTGATGTAGAATCTGCTACCAATAAATCTGAATAGAAACCCGGCTGCCTTGGGATAGGCAATAAAATTTCACTGCTTAACATTAGAACCACAGAAGACATGTTTGGCCTATCTTCAGGTCTTTGCTGCACACATAACAGACCCACTTGAATTAGTCTTAACACTTCAGATCGTGTGTGTGCATCACCTACTGATTCATCGATCAGTTCCATTGCTCTATCTACAATCCATAGTCTCCATGCCTGAAACAAATTAATAACCATATTTTTGTGAGTTAAATTTCCATTAATAACAATATACTATCTTGGAGTATGGAGCTTTACTCTTATTATAAAGGTCCTGTTATCCAAGAATGCAATTCTTCATGCTTACATGTCCAAGAAGATTGAGGTGGTGGTCTGGATGGCAGAATCCCCTGTTCTTCTTCCCACTCAGTATCTCCAATACTAAAACTCCAAAGCTAAAGACATCAGATTTCACAGAGTACTGCCCATGCACTGCGTACTCGGGAGACATGTAGCCACTGCAAAGTATTATGCAAGGACAAGGAAAATGAAGTTCATAAACAGTCAAAGGTCACCAATAAGAGAAGATTAACCTACTTACTATGTTCCAACAATCCTATGGGTCTTGGACATAATTTGATCTCCCCGAAATGATCTAGCCAGGCCAAAGTCTGAAATTTTTGGATTCATGTTCATATCTAGTAAGATATTGCTAGCTTTGAGATCTCTATGGATGACCCTCAGTCTAGAATCTTCGTGAAGATAGAGAAGCCCTTTGGCAATGCCACCAATAATGTCGATGCGCTTACGCCAATCTAATAATTTGCTCTTTGTCTGGTCTGTCCAAGTTCACCTTTCATGTCAGTACAAACCTTGCTCAATTCTCAATAAAAATTTCATTAACTGAAAAAGATAACCAGACATGAATTTCCTGCTTTTTAGAAGGGTCAGAGCTCAAACCAAAAATAAAGGACTCCAAGTTTTTGTTAGGCATGTATTCATAAATCAAAATTTTCTCATTTTCTTCTGTGCAACACCCTAGAAGCTTTACAAGATTGCGGTGCTGAAGTTTAGCAATTAATTTGACTTCATTTATGAACTCCTTATGTCCTTGTCCAGAATTCATTGAAAGCCTCTTCACAGCTATCACTTGCCCTTCTGGTAGGGTTCCCTGAAAATCAAGAGGTTAGGAAATGCGTTCCAAAATAATAACTTCACAAATGGTGAGGATATTTTTGGTCTACCTTATACACAGGTCCAAATCCACCTTCTCCCAGCTTGTTGTTGCTTGAAAAGTTATTAGTCGCATTAGCTATGGCTATCAAATCAATTATCGATAACTCAATGTGTTCCTTCAGTCCTTCATTTTCACAATCTTTCTCGAGTCTTCTCTTTGCGATTCCTGGAATATTAGGAACTGAATTGGGCACGATTTTCTTGAACAGAAGAACTACTGAATGCAAGCTACTCAAATGCAATTCTAAGTTATGAACTAAAGAAATTTCTTAGCCTTATAAATATAGCTTTACCTTTGAAAGTAGACTTCTTCTTCCGTATGTATGAGATCACTCCAAGTGTTAGAATTCCACTGACTAATACTGCAGCGCCGGCCATGATTCCTGCTCGTTTTATCTTGCCGGTGTTCCTCTTTTTCCCATAATTTTCTGCCAACGGAGTTAGAGTTCTAATCAATCTTATATCTGACCATTCATCAAAACGCGGATTAATTTTGAACATGCTGACTAGGCGATGTTGTCCGAGCTATCCTCTATTCATTGTAAAAGAGCAAAATTCAGAGCAATTTTTTTTTTAATTTTTCAAAGAAAAAAAGAAGTAAAAAGTACCTAGTTCTGAACGGGCCATCTTTATGTATAGCTCTTGCCCACCCTGAGAGTACACAGCTATGTCACTCAGTTTCCCAAACCAAAGCAAGCAGCCACTCCCTTTTCCCCTAATATCTAAATTGGAATATGCTGTGCAAGAGCAGTTTTTCAAGCACAATCCCTCGCATTCATCGAGGCTCAATGTCGCATTAAACCAGGAGGAAGATGTGTCGGGCAAATTCAACCACGTGTACTTGAGGAAGCCATCTCCAATATTGCATACCAATGGAGTCCTTCGAACACATCCATCAGACCAATCTATTGATTTCCAATCTTTTGGAGACTTGGGTAAGAATCCTTCCAAGCATGCACATGCAGGAGACTTATCGCCATCGCAGGTAGCGTATGCACCACAGAATGCATAATTTTGACACGCGTCTGCCACGGATGCGGCGTAAAGCTCCCAACTGCGTGTTCGATCCACCCACATAAACCGCTGCGCAACGCCAGATGGGTTCATTATAGTTCTTGAAAAAACAGAAGTGTTTACGAGTTTGTACTCTAAATACACCTCGTTCCGATTCATCACGAATTCATACTCGAAGACTGGATTCCAACTTGAGCCCGGATATCCCGTAAAACGACGACCATTCCATGACCCTACTCTACCCTTTATCGTATTCCCCTTCATCAGAACTATTTGCGGAAGCCCACGAGGATCTAACCTTAGTGAAAAATCACCTCGAGCAGGATCTTCCGTGCTCTTCCAAGATGATATGAATCTATCTAGACCAGTTTTCAAGTTCCTTCCAAGCTTCATTTCCGGTAGTAATGTGTCACAAGGATAATCAAAACTCTGCCACAACAATCTCTCTGGATCATCAACATTTCTATCTTTCACAACAAGATTTCCAGTATCCAGGAGCTGTGCGACTGGATTAATTTCTGCTGTTCTTGATGTATTAGTTGACCAAACAACGTGATTTGTGCTATTGAGAAGGGTAAGAACTCCTTCATCGGTGACCGTTAAAACTCCGGAGTGATCTTTAAGCGGAGTGTCTCTGTTAGCCACCCATACGACTGTCCCAGAAGATATCGCGTACCATATTCCGACGTATCGGCTTTTTGAACTGCCTGGACTGAAAAATCCCATTTCAAATCTCCCACCGGCTGAAACTAATGTGTCGCCGTCTCTGATAGATTGACTGGAAGGAAGAGTGTCCAGCGCAATGGATGTTTCTAAGAGGGAGAACAATAGAGAGAATACAAAAGAATAGGTACAGGCTTCGGCCATTGGTTTTCAGTTTTCTTATGGTTTATCTCCTTCTGCTTGGGAGAAAGTATTGTATGGTAAATGCAGACAAGAGGAAATACATGGAGGGAACGGCAAGTTGCACCTATGTGTATACATCTCAGGAGCATTCACATTGACTTAGTCAAATGAAATGTTTGACCAAATTTTACATAATTTGACTCAAAAATCCTTCACATTAGATTGGATAAGTCTAAAATAATTTAGACTTTTGTTACAGTGATTAGCTAAAGATGGAAAATCACTACTCATTCATCAAACATTAAAATATTAATTTATCATTCCAAACAAATAAATTAAATTAATTAGAATATAATTAACATTTAACATTTAGAATATAATTATTATTAACATTTAATAATATTTTTTTAATATTAATTTAATTAGAATATAATTATTATTAACATTTAATAATACTTTTTTAAATATTAATTTAATTAGAATATAATTACTATTAACATTTAATAATACTTTTTTAATATTAATTTAATTAGAATATAATTACTATTAACATTTAATAATACTTTTTTGTAATATTAATTTAATACAATATAATTATTATTAACATTTAATAATACTCTTTCTAATATTAATTTAATTAGAATATAAGTATTATTAACATTTAATAATACTTTTTTAATATTAATTTAATTATAATATAATAATATTAATGTAATATAATATAATTATTAAATATAATATAATAATTATTATTAACATTTAATTGATAGAATTACAAAATGTGAGAAAATAAATTAAATAAAAAATTTATTAATTTAATAATATTTTATTATTATATAGAGAATAAATGGTTAATCCAATGTAGAGATTGAATTTTGATGGAGTGGGCAAATGTAAAAAAGTGTTGATATTGACCAAATTTGAAGATAAATTTGGCCAAACCAATGCTAATACATCTTAGAGCATCCACGTCCCCTTGAAATTTTTCTTAAATTTTAGCTAAAAGGTATGCTCTTTATAAATTTATAATAAATTTTACTTTTTATTAAAAATTCTCGAATTCTCGTACATCTTATGCCATATTATTTTTCTATTTTATTAAAATAATATTATTCTATTATTTCTTTATTATTATTTTTTTAACTTCTATTTTCATTTTTAATTACTAATTATTTTGTCTTATTCTTTTCTTTTCAAATATCACATTCTAAATTCATTTATAAATACTTATACGATTTTTTTCCTTGAATACAATATTATTTTTCAAACCAACATCAATATTAAAAATAATACTTTAATAAAATATATGAATTTTTCAATGCGGTGGTGTTTTGTTTATTTGATTTTATCTGCATATACTTGAGTAATATTTGATTTGCATTTGTCTAATGGTAACATTTTTTTCATTTTCATATAACAGTAATATTTTTTCAAGTTTCTTTAACAGCATCATGCATCTACATATTGTCTTGAGAATCTTTTTTCATTTCTCCAACGGTAACATTCTTTGTTCTCCCTGTATCAACAGTAATATTTTTTGTCCTTTCTCCAAAGGTAATATAATAACATTTTCAATTTCTACCTCCAACGATAACATATTTTATCCTTTCTCCAACGGT
The DNA here is from genome assembly GCF_018687715.1 of Carya illinoinensis. Taxonomy (NCBI): domain Eukaryota; kingdom Viridiplantae; phylum Streptophyta; class Magnoliopsida; order Fagales; family Juglandaceae; genus Carya; species Carya illinoinensis. The sequence continues at coordinate 34,387,085 of NC_056762.1, read as the reverse complement.
AACTTATTTGTCTTTTTTCCAACGGTAACATGTTTTGTCATATAAGTAACGGTAACTTTTTACTCTATAAATACGCATTCTAGTAGCATTCACGTTCTCAAACCCAAGTCTCATTTGATCTAAGAATTGAAATTTAACATTCCCCCTCGTCTCCAATTCCCTTTCATCAAATGGTTTATTCATTCTTTCACAAATTACTCACATACTTATCACCTGAAAATGAGTTAGAGGCTATTCTTAATGCCGAGGCCGATAGAGAGTCATCGAGGCATCGTGGCAATCGCTAACATCATAAATTTATTAGGCGTGATCATATTTAAGAACACAAGCACTTATTCCGTGATTATTTCATAGAAAATCGAGTATATCCCTCAAACCTATTTCAAAAAAGATTTCGGATGAGTCATCTCCTATTTCTTCGTATTCTAAATGAGGTAGAAGCTTACAAGCCATACTTCGTCCAGAAAAGAAATAATTCTGAAAGACTCAGGTTATCTTCTATGTAAAAGATAACTACAGCCCTTAGAATGCCGGCATATAGGGTTACTACAGATTTTATGGATGAATACATATGTATTGGTGAAAACACCGCAATGGAGAGCCTAAAGAGATTTTGCAAGACAATGTTAAGTGTTGTTTCAGATAAATATTTGTGTCTCCAAATGCTGATGATATTGCTCGATTGCTTGCGGTTGGTGAACAACGAGAATTCCCAGGAATGCTCGGAAGTATTGATTGCATGCATTAGAAGTGAAAAAACTGTCCCGCTGTCTAGAAAGGTATGTACTCTGGCTATATCTATGAACCAACTATTATTTTAGAAGCAGTTGCTTCATATGATCTTTGAATATGGCATGCATTTTTTGGTATGCTTAGTTCACATAACGATATTAATGTGCTAGAGAAATATTTTATTTTCACAAAATTTGCCCAAGGGCATGCTTCTCCAGTCAATTACACAATAAACGATAATGAGTACACTATGAGGTACTACCTTGCGAATGGTATTTATCCCAAGTGGGCAACGTTTGTGAAGACAATTCCACAACCCCAAGGAAATACGAAGAAAAATTTCGCCGTAGCACAAAAATCCGCAAGAAAAGATGTCGAGCATGCATTCAGAATACTTCAACAATGATTTGCAATCGTCCTTGGACATCCTCAGATTTTTATAGTCAATAAGCTTACAAATATAATGAAAGCATGTGTTATTCTACATGACATGATCATTGAAAACGAGTGTGATGATAGTGGGGGTCCAAACATGGAGTACAATCAACTTGATGATCAAATTCCAGAACTGTCACACAATCCAACCTCAGAATTTCTGAACTTCATTTAGCGCCATCATCAAATTAGAGACAACTCAGCACATCATCAGCTGCAAACAGATTTAATTGAACATCAATGGGAGATTTATTCCCAACAGTAGAAAGGAATTTCCTATCCATTTAATATCGAGATTAATGACAAGAAACATCTATCCATTTATGCAGTCTCCATTGCGTACTTGCTAAACATATAAATTATAAAATAGAACAAGTGCCAAATGTCCCCACGTTAATCATCAACATGCAATCTCAATATCTATCTATTCAACTAGGTATATAAACAATAAATTAGAAGTTATACAAATGTCCTTTGTGAAAAAAGAATAAATTACATCAAGCCCGATAATCATCCATCCAAACTAGTTCGTCTCGCCAATATCTCCATCTAAAGTTGCTAGAAATATATTTGCTGAATGCAGGGCAACGTACTCACATCGAGCAACATCATTTGCTCCTCCTGCTCTGAGTTGGCGATTTCCACCTTCTCTTTTTCCAACTGCAGTCTCTTGTCCTCTTGTTTACTTTTATCTCTCTCTCTCTCTCTCTCTCTCTCTCTCTCTCTCTCTCTCTCTCTCTCTCTCTCTCTCTCTCACACACACACACACACACACACACACACACACACACACACATGCCATCTTCTCGGCCTTAAGTCGAAAAAGCTCTTTCTCTTGATTACGCGACTCCTCCAGGAGAGTAAACTTATGCTTGCTCAGCTCTAGAATTTCATCTGATGACCTTTCTTGGGCCTTACGCTTTTTTTTCTCAGCTTTTCTTCCAATTAGCCTATCCAATTCAATGACATCATGCTCAACAACATTCTCGGCCTCTATATCACTAGGTGAATCAGTTGCAAATGCTGAGGTACGTGAATATGTCTGGGACATCATTGACCTTCGCTTGATCTCATCCTTTGTGCCACGCTGCATCCATTTCAGTTGGTCCTTCAATAGGTCCCAACAATGCTCGAATTGAAAGGAAGTTTTTTCAAGCAATTGGTACATGATCTTCACTTTGTTGAACTTCGAATTGAAGCAAAAAATAAAATAATTAAGATACATCAAAGGTAAATATATCAGAATGCATAAATATCATAATAAGTGTAAACATCTCCTGAGTCAAATTGGAGAGTCAGGAGAGTCATCCAAAGTTATGGGTGACTATTCACTTTGTCCACCATAAATGTGGTCAAATTCAGGCTCCTGAGTCAGGAGGCTTGTGAAGAACATATTTCTATGGTTGGGTGAATTCATCTCTTAAAAAATGTAGACACAAAAGAATTGGTACACATGTTAGACAATGGAGGCAGGTTACATAAAAGTGATTTTAGTAGTTGGCTCAGGAATCCTATGGTAACGTTTGACCACACTTGGCATCTTCCCTCGTATGCCTACAACAAATAGTTTCCAGTATTTATTAGCCATCCGGGTTACCATGCCATGGAGGGATACCCCAAAGTGCCAAACGTCTCCAAATGATGAGGATTTCTAATCATCATTGCCTTTTGGGTTAGAAAATGACTTGTGCTTTATGTGTGCTCAGAATGGTTAAAAGAGTTTACATTATGCGTGAGAAAGGAGCTCAACTAAGAAAATGATTGCAAAACCAAAAAACCATGGTTGCCTTTCATGAAAACGATCACAAAAGAGTGGGTTGGCCATCCGGGTTCGAATTACCCCGCCATATCAATAGAACCCCATTAAACACACTTGTTAAATAACCCCCTCCCATGGAGTGATTGAACCATCATCACAGCATGGCACAAGCACAAACCATGGAAACATAGTATAGCACAAACATAAGCCATGGACATATAACAAAGCACAAGCACAAGCCACACACACAAAGCACAACACAAGCATGGCAACACAAATATTGCTCATAGTACATAAATTAATTTGTATATAGAAATTAATTTGTATTTCTCATATATTGGACAACCAAAACCTAAGATTTCAACTGTTAAACCATTTTTTGATAGGCAAAAAAAAAAAAAATGGTACAAAAGTTGAAGCCCTACACAAAGGTAGCATGCAATCAAAAATACTGGTGCTACTCAAGAACACATGAATAGAAATAAAGCACAAGATTATTTAGACAATTGCAATTCTTTAGACAAGTACTGATAGTAGTCATAGGTGTAAATATATATTATGCTAAAGTGAATTTGGTCATCAAAGGCAAGCATTACAGGAAAGCATCCTGCAAGTAGAATCCAATTGATAAAGATATTGATTTCTACAACCATAGATATCTTGGCCAAATAGTGTCAAGAAGGCACAATCACATATTCACATATTTTGAAAAGAGAGACGAAAGTGGCCATTTCAATTAAGCACACTTTCCATTATTGATGCCGCTATGACGCAAAAAAGACAGCCCAAGGAATGTTAATTATCTAGCCTTGTATTGGTAAAAAGCTAATTATAGCACTACCCTATCCACAAAAAGTTCTCAAAAATCTTGATCTTGGTCCTAATTTGTTATCACTACTAATCATGCCATTGAAATTGACATTTTCTAATCTAACTTAAAAAAAAATAAAAAATTATAGATTTTCAAGCACGACAACATAGCACAACACAGAGCACCAAAAACCACAACACAGACCTTACAAGCCATGACAACCTCTATTCACAAGCCAAACACAGAGCACAAGCCACACAAGCCAAGAAATTTCAAACATTTTAAAACCCTAGAGCACAAACCTTCCGCTTCACGGGTTCACGCGAATATAGGGAGAAGCCCAAAGTTAGTGGCTACAGGAACGCGAAGAGAAAAAAAAAAAAAAACTCCAAATTCCCATCGGATTCATGCCATGGAAAGGGAAATCATATTAAAATCGTGCAAGAGATAGGACAGGTTCCACTCATGGGAGGGGGAAATCAGATGGTCAAATCGTGACAGGAATGAGAGGGATACTTACATGGGTACTGCTTTGCCGAGAAAAACCAAACAAAATCTTTCATGGTTGATGAAGGCAACATCAGAGAAGAGGGCAACAACGAGTGGAGAGAGAGGGATAGCGTGGGACCAACAGCCGAAGGGGATTGGGGATGTACAGTGGTTCCCTAAATATGGGGATTCACTGTACCACCCCTAAAAGAAAATCCTAAAATCGGGATCCGAATGGGAGGGCATTTTCCCCATCCTCCCTATATTTTTTTCCAAATTCTAGGCATTACAGTGTTATAAGCATCCAAATGGGGAAGCATCCAAATGGGGATGCTCTTAGTTTTTTTCATTGACATTAGTTTCCTAATTTTTGGTTCCGGTCGTAAACTAGTTGTGTTAGAGGCAATCTTCTAGCTCGTCGACTCCAAAATTTGACTGATGCTAAAAATATAATTTAAGTGCAAAATTTTTAAACTAATTATTACAAAATTTTCAAAGTTTCATATAAAAAATAAAAAATAATTCCAGTCTTTTCAAATCTCTAAACAAAAATAATATTAAAAAACTATATTTTTACAATATTTTAATTTTATAATATTTTTATTCAATTTTTTCTCTTTCCTTTCCCAAAACTAAAGAAATATTTAATTTAAATTATCTCACTACTATTCACAAACTATCTTACTATTATTTATAAAATTCTCATCTCATCTCACTCCTCAAACCAACTCTAACCCTCTCTTTGGTACGAGATCTGGACTCTTTCTTCCTTTCTCTCTTTTAGTCTAATGGTTTGTTTGGATATTAAGAAAATTTGTAAATAGTAATCATATAATTTGTAAATAGTAATAAAATAATTTAAGATAAGATGTTTTAATGGATTTTGAGAAAGAAAAGAGAAAAAGCTTAATAAAAATATTATAAAGTTAAAAAATTATGTGAATATAAATTTTTAATATAATTTTTATTTTTAAATTTAAAAAATTTTATTATTTTTTATATTTTTTTTGGAACTTTTGGAAAATTTTAATGAGTAGATAATGTTAAGATGAAAAAGTTAAAAATTTGAAATTGAAAAGTATTTTGTATTTAAGTGATGTCTGAAAATAAAATATTCTATAATATCTGAAAAATACCTAAGAACAGTTATATTTCCAAATAGGCACTAGAAAGAAAGGAAAACTCAAGTAGCGCCATGAAGATGTATGTATGCCGCCATTGCGGCTTTCTTCTACTGCCATGCAAAGCTCAGCCGTAGGTGTGTCTAGGGGTGCAACCTTTTGAAAAATTTTGAAACCGAATCAATATACATTGACTTTAAAAGTTTTTAAAAGCTGATATTGGCTGATTCATCATCGAAATTAGAACTTTCGATTTTTTGATTTACCGTTTACATTTGTAGCACTACTTAAATTTAGTATTATAATATTTTTAATGCTAAATTTAATTGTTAAATTTAGTATTTTAGAATTTAGTATTTATTATTAACAATTCCTAATTCATTAGTGTCTAACTTATTAATAAGATTAACTTATTAGTTGTAAGATTAATTGGTACCTTTCTCACTAAGCATAGTAAATTTATATGGATTATCTATTATTTTGACGGAAGATTGAGATTGCTTGTACACATAAACAACGAAAAAAAAGGTCTAATTCTAGTATAGGAAGCCAAGAAGTGTACACTTTTCACCAAACGCACCCATACGAACCTATAATAACATTAAGAAGAGCATTGAAATTGTTATTACCGAAGAGGTATGATAGGTGGCATTGTGTGAGTAACTTTTTTTGACAACCGAAGATAAGAAAATAATTCCACAATCAACTCAACATAAGAGTAGCATGATGATTATAGCTTGATCACTATGAAACCGATCAATCCAGTGCACGTTTCCAACATCTAGATTAACATTTTCTCTGATTGTTTACTTTCCGGGCATGCAGAAAGAAGCAAGAGATAGAGTTCTCTTTTCCCTCAGATACCATATGCGAATTATAACTTGTGGCAGAACGATGTTTTGAGAATGATATAGGAAGGAGGTAGATAAAGTTGCAAAGAAACTTAATATTGCTTCATGTTTCCCCAATGAAGACAAACAAGGGAAAGTGTTGATATTTTGGGAAGAGGTAGACATGACTTCATGCCAATTCAAATGAACTCACAATTTATTTTAGATTTGGTTGTATATCAAAACAGTGTCTTCACTCTTTTAGTTATATAAGTAGAGAAGAGTCTTATGGGAGTAGTTAAAAGATTTAAACATTGGTGACAAGCCATGGATAGTAAGTGGGCATTTCAATATAATTTGAAGTGATGATGACAAGCTAGGAGGTGTCCTGAGACCTTCAGCTGCTAAAGCTGATTTTAATAGTTTTATGTAGATTGTTGGAAGTACCATGTGAGGGTTCTAAATACACATGATGTAAAGATAGAATATGGGCAAAGCTAGACAGAATTATGGTGAATCCATACATGCTACAAATGAAGGGACAATTTCCTTATAAGTTACTCCCTCAACTTTGATCTTACCATAGCCACATACTGATATCAAAGTGCCCTAAGTTTGTCAAATATGGTCCTCCAATATTTAGGTTTCAAAGAATGTGATGTCTTCATGAAGACTTTAAAAAGGTAGTGTGAGAAATTTGGAACAAGACAAGTATGGTGTTGGTATGGTAAAACTAATGCTTAAATTGAAGAGTATCAAGGGAGCCCTTAAAAAATGGAACAAGAAAGTGTTTAGGCATTGAAAGAATGAAAATTAAGGCTTGAAGATCGAATCATGGAGCTCGAAGCAAACATTTTCTCCCAACCAATTTTCGAGCAAGAAAATAACCTTAAGGAAAAAATAGTTGAACTTAACAAGTGCATCCTCAAAGAAGAGGTACTACTTAAAAAGAAATTCCAAATCAAGTGGCTAAAAAATGGTGATGCTAACATGAAATGTTTTCATGCTAATACAACAAAGAATAAATAAAGCTATAATAAGCAAAATGTTCCTTGAAGATGAGAGAACATTGAACTCTGCCCTAAAGATACATAATGCAATAGTCTCACACTTTCAAGATATTTTAACTTCAAGTGCCTCTATGCAAGAGATTAACCTTGAGAATGTAATTAGCATAGTAGTGACAAAAGAGAAGAAGGTGAACTTGATTAGGGAGACTAAGGCATATGAAGTAATTGAAGGCTTGAAAGAAATCTTGACAAATAGCGGCTTGGGCCCTAATGAGTTTAAATCTGAATTCTTTCTAGATTGTTGGGAAGTAATAAAGGAAGATGTGGTCGAGCTAACAAATGAGTTTTTTAGGGGTGTTCCTATCCCTAGGTTTTCCACAACTTCCTTTGTTGTGTTCATACTAAAGGAAGACAACCTTAGAAACTTCTTGAAGTTCAGGCCAATTAGCTTGTGCACTGTAATATATGAAGTGTTTGCAAAAGTCATGGTCAATAGAATGACCTCTGTCCTTGAAAGGGTTATATCTAAAGAACAAGGAGCCTTTTTCAAGATAGAAGCGTCAACGAAAATATTTTCCTTACTCGAGAGATGATTCACAGTTTGAATAATAAAGTAATGTTGGGGAAAAGTCATGCTTAAAGTGGATATGGCCAAAATATATGACAGAGTAGAGCGAGGATTTTTTAATAGAGTATCAGTAGCATTGGTTTTTCAAATGTCTAGAGAACTCTATTAGCTAACTGTCATACAACCCCATGATTTTCCAGTCCCACGATTGGCATATTCATGGGTTTCTTTAAGTCTTCGAAGGGGCTAAGACAAAGAAATCTAGTATCTATCTACTTGTTTATCAATGCTGAAGAAGTCCTTGTAAGACTTATCACAAAGGTTATGGAGGCTAGGAAAATTGGGACTGTCCAAGGGATTAGAGGTTGTCCCATAATATCACACTTGATGTATGCTGATGATCTAGTGATTTTCTTTAATGGTTCTAAATCTTCATTGAAAGAACTTGCTAAGGTGCTCAAATATTATGAATAGGTTTCAAGTTAGTGTGTTAATAAAGATAAGTCTACAATAATTTTTGGTATGATGCATGGGATGGGTTTTTTTTTTTTTTTTTGTAAATCCTAAGTGCCCGTCTTGTTATCACAATATTTCTCCCCCATAAGTGAGGGCTTTAATAAAATTGGAACATGGTCACTATTTGACATGTGACCTTCGACTCTTAAAAAAAATATCAACTTTACGTAGTATATGTGTTGTTGTACATCAATGAATGAAGTATTCATTTCCCTCTATGAGTGTTTACATGGTATTAGTGCGTTGAATTGTTGTTGGGTAGTCTGTTTGTGTTGGATCAATCTAGATAGAGCTTGCCATTGTCTGGGCTCACCACTATAGTATTTTGGTGTTCAATTAGAGTAATTTTTTATGTTTGATCTCATATTTGTTGCTGAATCTAAGCTTAATGGCAGTTTTTGTTACTGGATTTGAGATCATCATCGTTTTATGAGCATCTTGATGGCTTCTCTCTTCATTGTTGGTGGCTGGTAGGAGGTTCAAGGTATTTCCATTGATTTTTCGGTGTCGTCTCTTTTTGTTACTGGATTTGAGATTTTGCACTCAAGTTGTTTTTCGGATACTTGAACTAAGTTTCTGCATTTCCAGATTATGTTTCTCAGATTTTCAAGTTGAATTATGGATTTTCTGTCTCCAAGTTCAATTTTGATATTTTTTGTATCCATGGCAACTAAATTTGAGTCACAGTTGCTTGATATGGTTGCCTCTTGTGTTGCTCTTGGTCGGCATGGAGGTTAAGGTCCACATAAAGGATGTGATGCCAAATGTAATCACACTCAAGGTCGAGAATCTATTAAATGCACCGATTGTGGTCGCACTAATCACTCGGTGGACTATTTTTAAGATGTACATGGTAGACCATCTGGGTCTACTAATTAGGCCATTTGTCAAGATATGATTAGCATATCAAAGGATGAGTATGATCAACTTTTGTATTGCACACTGGCTTCATCTTCCACAGCTAATCTTGCCCACTCAGGTACAACATCTACATGTCTTGTCTCATCCACACAAGATCCATAGATCATTGAGTCAAGAGCTAATGAACATCTAACCAGTTTGTCCTTTGTCTTATCTAAGTCAGATACTGTGACATCTTCAAAAAGTGTTACTCTTGCTAATATATCTCTTGCTAAAGTTACAAGCATTGGATCCACTAAACTCACTAACTCTATATCCTTGTCATCTCTTCTATATACTCTTAGTTTTCCTTTAGTTTAATGTCCATTAGTAAGATTACTCAAAGTCTTTAATGTTCAATGACCTTTTATTCCTCTTCATGCATTTTTTAGGATCTCAAGACAGGGAACAAAATTGGTATGGGGCATGAAGCTAGTCCTCTATATTATCTTGATGTTAAATAAGCACCCACTCGAGCCCTTACATCCTTCTCATCATCTTCTTATGGAATTGTCGCCTTGGTCACCCCACTCTATCCCTTTTGAAGTGTCAAGTTAGGAATTTAGGAAATGTGTTTTCATTTCCTTGTGAATCATGTCAACTTAGTAAACATCATTGTATATCTTTTGTACCTCAAGTTGATAAACGACAAGCATAGAGAAATTTTGAATTATTTCACTCTACTATATGAGGACCAATCAACATTGAATCAAACAAGTTACATTATTTTGTCACATTTGTTGATGATTACTCTTGTATGGCATGATTGTTTCTAATGAAAGTAAGATCTGAACTTTTTTTCATATTCAAAGTGTTTTGGAAAGAAATTAAAATCTAATTTAACAAAAAAGTTCAAGTTTTGCATTCTAATGATGCTAGAGCATGTCAATCTAATGTCTTTCCTACTTACTTAAGTAATAAACGAATTCTTCATCCAACTTTATGTTCTTATACAACCCAACATAATGGAATGATTGAACAAAAAAAATCATCATTTGTGAGATGTAACCTGAGCATTTTTATTGCACATGCATGTTCCTAAATGATTTTGAAGTGACGGTGTTCTTACTGTTTATCACTTTATTAACCGTATGCCTTCACTAGTTCTTAATGGTTCCTCTCCCTTATCCATCTTAGTCCATTCATCTCCCACATTTTCTCTTCATCCAAAAATCTTTGGTCGTGTTTGCTATGTCCATAACCTTGACCCCAAGTTTTGATAAACTTGATCCACGTTCTACCAAGTGTTTTATTTTTGTTATTCTCGGACTAAAAAAGGATATCGTTGTTATAGTCTTGTTCTTAGACGTTACTTCATGAGTGCTTATGTTACATTTTTTGATTCAATACCCTATTTCTCTAACACATCTTCGAATATAGAGTGTGATCCTCTACCATTACCTATTCTTACACTTTCTCCTTCACACTCACCAAACATTACTCAACCCTTCTCATTGCCTCCCCCAGTTCCTTTACAAGTTTACTCATGTCACTTGTGGCTATTGGCTCCCATGCTTCTACTTACCATGTCTCTATCTTTAGATCCAAAGTTACCTAGTACTTCAGACTCTTCACTATTGCTTGCTGTGAAGGTACTATTTATTGTGTTACTCAACATCCAGTTAGCCAATTTATCTTGTATCATGCCTTATCTCCTTCATTTTCATGTTTTACTTCTCAACTTTCAAAACATTTTGTTCCTCAAACAATTTAGGATTCGTTATTTGATCCTGGATGGAAGAAAGCTATGAAAAATGAAATGGATGCTCTTTACCATAATGGGACATGGGAACTTGTTCACTACCACCTAATAAACAACCTGTTGACTATAAATGGGTATATACAATCAAATTTCATCATGATAGTTCTATGGAATGCTTGAGAGCCCGCTTGGGTTCTAAAGGTTACACTCAAACATATGAAATTGATTATGAGTCCCCAGTTGCCAAAATATCCTCTGTTCGATTTTGATATCTCTTGTTGCTAATTTAGACGGGCTCTAATTTTAGTTGGATGTTGAAAATGTATTTCTACCTGGTGACTTCCATGAAGAAGATTCTATGGAGCAACCACTTGGATTTGTTGTTCAGGAGGAGTATCGAGGTACTGTATGCAAGTTAAACAATGCATTATATGGTTTGAAACAATCTTTCCAAGCATGATTTGAGAAGTTTTCTGATATTGTTTGGCATTTGGTATTCATAGATGCTAAATAGATCATTCGGTATTTCACCTACATAGTGATGCACGTCACATTTTCTTGGTTGTATATGTGGATGACACTGTAATTACTGGTAGTGACTGTGCTGGAATTGCTAGGCTGAAACAGTTTTTACATGATAAATTTCAGATAAAAGAATTGGCCAAACTTAGATATTTCCTTAGAATTGAAGTTAGTAGTTCTAAGAAAGGTATCAACATATTATAGAGGAAATACATACTTGACCTTTTGAAAGAAACTAGCATGTTGGTTGCACGGCCTATTAGCACTTCTATGAACCCAAATTGTAAATTCTTGAAAGGGGAATGGGAGTTGTTTAGATATCCAAGGAAGTATCAAAGACTTTTTGAAAAATTGAATTATCTCACTATCACTAGACCAATCATCTCTTGTGCAATGAGTATACTGAGTCAATTTTTACAAATGCTTAGGGTCTCACATGGGATGAAGTAATTCATATTCTTCGCTATCTTAAGTGAACTCCTGGCCTTGGATTGTTGTATTGACCAAATGGACATCTTAAGGTTGAAGCCTTTTTAGATGCAGGTTGAGTAGGATCCTTTTTAGATAGAAGATCTATTATTGGATATTGTACCTTTGTGGGAGGTAACTTAGTTACATAGAAGAGTAAGAAACAAGCAATAGTAGCCCAGTCTAATGCATAAGCTAAATACAGGGCAATGGTTCACACTACTAGTGAGCTGATATGGTTGCAACACTTCCTTCAAAAGATTGGATTTCTAGCTCCTGCCTCTCTATAGTTATTTCTAGCTCCTTCTGCAAATTTGTATTAGGGTCCGAGTTGTAATCCTTTTGAGCATCCGGAATGTCTTCACACTCCCCTTATAAAATTACCTCAAATCAATTAGCTTGAGCAATTCCTTTAGTCACACCTTCCACCTCTCGACCAGTGTGATCACCTTCTCCAACAATCTCAATAATCAACTTACCACTTTCCCTGGCCCCCACTTCAACCTCCTCAACTATATGCCCATGAGTAATTTACCCTTCCTCTACCACAACATTTTCAACATCGACCTCCTCTTCCACTCTCCCTAAGTCTTTCAAACCACTCGTGCTTCCTTAAATCATTACATTGCCCAAATTCTAATCCTATGTTTCAAAAAACCACCTCCTTCTCAATTTCAACACCCTTATCCCCCATTATTTGTAAATTCTTTTTCCTCCTCACTTCCTTCCACATTTTTTCCTCTCCCTCATTTTTTTGAGGTTTCGGTCCCTCCTTTCTAGCAACCTGAGCCTTTACCTGTTCTCTAGCCCGACACACCACTGCAGTATGCCCCTGCTTGAAACATTTTGTGCAGTAAAAATCTCTCTTCTCATACATCACCTCTTGCCATCGAGGTTCTTTATTACTAGCAACAAGCAAAAAACCTGACATTGGTTCATCTAGCAAATCAACATCCACACAAAGCCTTATCCCCATAGCTCTTGTTCAGTATAACATATCCTTATCCATCCCAAGGGAACTCCTAAAATGAGATGCAAGAATCTATAAGCAATCCAATCTATAGAATGCAACGACAATCTTGGGAGAAAGATCCATTGAGGAGCAATGGACGACTCTTTCTTTACATCAAAATCGACAAACCAATTAAACAACCAAAATTGACATCCAGCCACAAACCTCCCTTCTCTTGCCTAAGCATGCAAGTAGTCTTTTTCATTATTCAAACGGAGCAACACAATATATTTTCTAATAACATCAATCAAAGGCCTTACCAAGATGAATTTAAGAATCAAAGCGAACTTCAAGTCTTTTGCAATGCGATCCATCTCGACATCAAAAAAAATGAAACCATCTCCCCATCAATCAACTCTGGTCTACTAGGCGGAATCCAAAATTTCACTGCTAGTAAGGGACGTTGAAGAGCATCTAGAAATGAACGACGATCCCCTCCTGGCAAAGTATTCTCACCCTTAGCCCCATCACCCTCCGTAACACCTCCATCTCCTCCAAGAACAATCGTAGCCTCAGAACCACCAGAACCCATCTCAAGACCTGCCAACAACAAAAGGCCATCAAAGGGGGTGAGCTAGAAACGCCACAAGCCGCAACCCAGATCACCCAAAAATGTGATGCGAAAAACCCTAGCAAAGCTTTTAAGATGCACTTTTTTCCAAAGAGTATTTGTTTCTTTTCTTTTTTTTCAAAGAGGAATGAAATTGTAAAAAATTTAGAAAATATACTTAATCTGACCTAACATGCTAAAAGTAAAATTAGACTCGTAAATTTAGTGCTAAAATTTAGTTGTAAAAATTAATACTTAATAACATAATTTAAATCATTTTAATATTTTCTGTAAAATAAAAATTTATGGACTAATAATTTCAAATAAAATAACAACCCATCTCAAAATTGTTTTAGGGTCATGTTGGTATTAACGTAGATCTTGAGGGCGATAAAGGAAAATCTTAAGATAAAAAGACAAGGAACTATGAAAACCAGTGGAGAGGAGAAAACCATACTATCCAATTGGAGGCAAAACAGAGAGCTTACTAAGAGGAAAGGAGGAGGCGACGATGGGTGGATGAGCCAGGGTTGATAGTGGAGGAAGCTTCTAAGAGAGAGATGGTGCCAATAGCTTAGAGATGAAAATACAAGACCGAAAGGAAAGGAGAGAGGGATCTTGGTGTGGGCTTACCACAACGGCATGGGGGTGACGGGATGTGATTGACCGGCTATTTTTGTGGTTGTCCCGATGGTTTTCAGGGAGGGGTTATGGCTATCTCGCATTCATGCATGTGGGCTCTCTTTCAGTTTTTGATGGTTATTGAGGAAAATATCAATCACACATTCTAATGTGTTGATTATCTTATTAATAGAGAAAGTGTTCAATACAAATACAGTAACAGTAGGACTCATAACAAAATCTAAGATAGAGATTAATAACATAACAAATTCTAATAAAAGTAATCCTCTAGATGATTAAGTTTGATGGTAGTAATCTTCTAATCTCATTGGACTTCCTCGGCATCCTTATCTTTAACACACCCTCATAAGTCCAGTGAAGTGGAAACTACGTTGAGCTTGGAACGAAGTGTTATAAACCTTGATGAAGACAAAGGCTTGGTAAAGATATCTACTAGTTGATCTTTGGATGATAAAAACTTAACTCCAAGAAGTTTCTTGGCCACCATATCTCTAACAAAGTAAAAATCAATTTCTACATGCTTTGTACAAGCATTAAACATGGGATTTGCTGATAAATATATGGCTTCTATTTTGTCACACCACAAGATAGGAGGTATTGAGGCTCTAAAACTAAGTTACTGCAGTAATGATTGAAGCCATTGAAGTTCAGCCATTGTAATGACGAGAGCTTTATAATCTACTTCAGTGCTTGATCGAGCAACTGTAGCTTGCTTTTTGCAACTCCATGAGATATTCAACCCTAAGAACACACAAAACCCCCTATTAAGCATCTGTCATCTCAAGAACCTACCCAATTAGCATTTGAAAATTCTTGTAGAGTAGTGTTTGTTGATTTGCAAATGGAGAGGCCATAATTGATTGTTTGTTTGAGATAACAAAGTAGATGCTTTGTTGACTACCAATGGGATAATTTGGGCTTGTGCATAAGTAAGATAATTTGTTGACTATGAAAGCTATGTCTGGCTGAGTGACTAAAAGTATTGTACGGCTCCAACTGTGCTACGAAATAGGGTGGGGTCACTAAAATCCTCACTATCAAAGGCATTGAGATTGGTGGAGGTAGCCATTGGAGTGCTAATGGATTTGGCCTTATGCATTTTGGTCTTTTCGAGTATATCCAAAATATAACAGTGTTGAGATAATATGAGCTGCTCGTGAGAAGTAAGTGCCTCAATACCCAAGAAGAAATTCAAACTACCCAAGTCTTTGATTGCAAAGTCACAATACAGAGTATTTAACAAGTCATCAATGGCATGCTTGTGTGAACAACTGATCAAAATGTCATCGACATAAAAAAGTATATACATTGTGTACTTGGATGAGGTATGAATGAATAAGGGAGCATCTAACTGTGAACCATGAAATCCTAAGTCCAGTGGACGAGTGCTTAGGCGTGAAAACCAAGCCCTTGGGGCTTGTTTTAGCCAATACAGTGCTTTTTTGTAATTTGCAGACATGGTTTAGAAACTGTAGGTGTACATTCCCTTGAGGTTGGGACATGAAGACTTCCTCTGACAGTGTACCATGTAAGAAAGTATTATGCACATCAATTTTCCTAACTTCCTAGCCTAAAGAAATAGCAATTGACAAGACTGTTCTTACCGTTGTGGGTTTGATCACTAGACTGTAGGTGTTTGAGAAATCAACACCAGATTGCTGAAGATAGCCCTTGGCCACCAAATGGGCCCTATAGCGTTCAACCTCTCCATTCACTTTCCTTTTGATCTGATAGACCCATTTTGATGCAATGATATTCTGAGCAGCAGTGTGAGGTATTAGACTCTAGGTGCCATTTTTTAATAGGGCATCAAACTCTTGTTTGATAGCATTTCTCCATTGTGGATCCTTAGTCACAGTGGTATAACAAGTTGGTTTGGTGGGTTCGGTTTCAGCAATGAGGGATTTGGGAAGAAGATATTTAACGGTACCATTGATGTGCGTTTTGGGTTTAGAGATTTGGTTTTTAGAACAGGTGACCATGGGAGATGGCAAGGTAATGGCTGGTGGTTGAGTGCAAGATGTGTCTAGTGGGTTCGATATTGAGGACGTAGACGATGGAGAACAAGGCAAGATTTCAGGTTAGATAGGTGGGGACTAAGAAGACGAGTGGGTTGGGTGGGCTTGGGATTTGTTTCTTGCACTTTGTGATTGGGCCAGCATCAATACTGCTGCTACATGAGATGAGTAAGTGTTGGGCCATAATATGGGAATTACAAAAGGTTGAGGAGATTGAGATTGGACCGACTAGGGCTTTTGATGTGTTGAAGTAGATAAGACAAACTCAAGTTGAAATGGGAATATGGACTCCTCAAAAGTGACAAATCTTGAGATAATGATTTTTCCGGAATGTGGGTTTAGACATTTATAGCCTTTGTGATGTTGGCAATATCCAAGAAAGACACAACGAACGGACCGAGGTTGTAATTTGTGATGATTATGGAGTAGTAGGTTGGGCCAACAGGCGCAACAAAAAACACGAAGGAAGGAATAATTAGGATTACTGTGAAAGAGACGTTTGAAGGGTGATTGGTTCTGAGAGACTAGTGATGGCATGTGATTGATTAAATAGCAAGCAGTATCAAACGCATCATCCCAATAGTGAAGTGGAAGATGACTATGATTTAAAAGAGTCATACCAGTTTCAACAATATGGCAGTGTTTACGTTCAATTGCACCATTCTATTGATGAGTGTGAGGACAAGATTGGTGATGAGAAATGCCAAGAGATGCCAATAATGAAGATAGTGAACAAAATTCACCACCCCAATCAGACTGAATAGCTTTACTTTTACAATTAAATTGTCATTCTACATAGGGCTGGAAATTTTGAAAATTTTTAAGAACATCACTTTTGCATGATAGGGGATAGAACCACGTGTATTGACTATATGAGTCTAGAAAGGTAACATAATATTGGAGACCATTATTGGAAATAATAGGAGATGAGCCCCAAACATCACTATAAATTAATTCAAGTGGTGCAGAGGCACGATTACATTACTCAAAAAATGGTAATTGACGACTTTTAGAATTGAGACATGTGGGACATGATAGACTAGACTTAGATGAGATTATTGGAAGAGAAAATTGCACTAAGACATGATGAACAATCTTAAAGATTGGGTGACCCATTCGAAAATGCCATTGGTGAAGTGAAGCTCATTCTCCAACAAGAGCATATGTAAGCGAAGTTTTATTAGAAACAAAAAAGGGGTAAAGCCCATTCTTACTCGGCCCGTATAGTAGAATTTTCTCCGTTGCTCGATCCTTCACAAAAAAAAAAAAAAAAGAGGGATGAAATTCAAAGAAAGTATTAGTGGCTGAAGTAAATTTTTGAAAAGAAATTACAATCTTGGTAATTTAGGGTACATGAAGTACATTATGAAATAAAAATGAAAAACTAGGAGTAAAAATTTTAGATGTGCCACAATGTGTGATGGCTAAACCATTGCCATTACCAATGCAAACCTGATTAGAGCTATTATATTCTTTAGTAGAGATATTAAGATTGGAAAGATTTGACGTCAAGTGATCGGTAGCACCTGTGTCTGGGTACTAGTTCAAATTATTTGACTGAAATGGGCCAGTGCAATGGCTTGCATAGGAGATGAGTCATGTCTGTAAGTCTAATCATACCGATGATGGCAGTGTAAGGCAGTATGTCCTGCCTTATTGCAAACTTGAAAAAGGTCATGAATCAAATGAACTAGCATAGCTGCTACCACGACCCCTGCCACTATTTGATTGGCCAGCACCACGACCTGTAGGACTAGAACCAGAAGCACAACGAGAATGACCACCACGAAAACCACAAGTGCTAGAGGCAACATTAGCACCAAAAAGAGTAAGATCAAGTGTGGTCTGATGGTGTGCCATACGAATTTCATGAGCAATCATATGGCTGTAGAGATTTTCCAGCGATATTGGATCAACTCGAGCAGTTACATAAGTCACAAAGGAGTCATATTTCGGTCCAAAGCCAGCAAGAAAAAAAGAAACCAGCTCAAATTCATTGAGAGGTTGATTAGTAGCAACTACTGTATTAGTCAGTGTAGTGAATTTGTGAAAGTAATCTAAGATGGTGGAACTACCTTTCTTGAGAGTGGCTAACTAGTAATGGAGATTCATTTAGTGAGCACGGGATGTGGAGGTAAACATCCATTCCAACGTCGACCACACTTCACGAGAAGTTTGACATTTTGTCACATAGGCTAGCACTATTTCTGAGAGAGATGAATTGAGGGCAGAGAGAATCAACTGGTCTTGCAAAATCTACTAAATAAAGTCCTGATTAGCCACTGATTTGTTGGTGGTCGTGGCGATCATTGGTGAAGGACAGAGAGAGGATCCATCAACAAAGGAAAAAAGATGTTGGCCTTTGAGGTATGGGACGACCTATGCTTTCCAGAGAAGATAATTATCTTGTATGAGTTTAATTGGGGTGAAGTTTGGGAGGGAAGTAGCAGTTGTAAGGTGTTTGATCTAAAGAGTGGTGGGTGAATAAATGGAGAAGAGACATTGGTCTTTGAGATGGGTGTATTGGGATCAAACATGAAGAAGGTGATGTTAGTCACTGGCTCTAGATACCATGTTGAGGAAATATCAACCACACATTCTAGTGTGTTGATTATCTTATTAATAGAGAAAGTGTTCAATACAAATATAGTAGCAGTAGGACTCATAACAAAATCTAAGATAGTGATTGATAACATAACAAATTCTAATAAAAGTAATCCTCTTGATGATAAAGTCTGATTGGAGTAATCTTCTAATCTCATTCGACTTCCTTGGCATCCTTATCTTTAACAATGGCTCACAATGGCTGATTCTCATGGCCGTGATGTTGTTCTAAGGTTGAGGGCTGGGGAAGTGCCGTCACGTGGCTGTGGCATGGAGGAGACGGTTGATTGTAACATTCTTGATGATCAAGAACTACCAAGAACCACCCAAAACTTGCAGATTCTTCAAGATAGTTAACAACCCACAACATCAAGAACAAAGAAAGCAGCAAGAGAATTACGCAGCACACCAAGTAACTAAACTCTAGATTCCATGATGAATCTGAGCTGGGAATTCTCGAGGAACTCCCAACCTCCAAGACTCAAGATTCTCATTCAACAAAAGTACTTACATGCATGAACTCTGCTACTGTTATACTTGCAGAGTGAATTCAGTAATTCAAAATGCAACTAATACAACATATAATGCACAAAACTTCAAATTATCAAAACTCACCGTATCACTTAAACCAAACCCACTACAAACAACAACAAATCCCTTCTAATACAAAATTCCCCATATTGTTCACTACACATATCCTACCGTTAATGTCGTTATTCCTTACCAGCCTTCACACTTCTCTCCTTTTGCACTCAGAAACCTCTTCAAGGCCATTGCCCCCAACACACCCATGACAATCCCCACCTCATCAAGGCCTTGCCCCTAAGGCACACCCTTGACAATCACAAAACAATCCCGACTAAGTGAGTGTAAAAATTCTTGAGATCTCAAAGTAACTCTCAAGAACTGTCCTCCACAGCAGCTCCCACCCATTTAACTAAGACTTTAGTAAAAGCATAACTCCCTACCTTCTTCATTCTCCTCTCAAGAATTATTTCAGGCTCTAGCTAAACCAACCCATCACAATCAATAGATGGTAAAGTGGGTAGTGGAGAAATTTGGTCTCCCAGTTTTTCCTTAAGGCAGGAAACATGGAATACACGATGTATTTTTTATGAGAAGGGAAAATTGAGCTTATAAGCTATAGAACCAATCCTTTCAATCAGCTGGAACGGTTCAAAATATCTAGGAGATAACTTCAGGTTATGTCTTATAGCCACAGTTTTTTGTCTATAAGGTTGCAGTTAAAGAAAAACCCAAGTGCCAACTTGAAACTTCTTTCAATCCTCTTCTTATCTGCTTGCATCTTCAAATTTTCCTTCAAGAGACTTAATACTTCTTCTCGAGTTTTCAAATGCTAGTCCACTGCTTCATTGGCAGTAGTGCCTTGCACATAAGTCAGTAGTTTTGGTGGTTGAATGCCATATAAAGCTTGGAAAGGTGAAAATCTTGTGAAAGAATGGACAATGGCATTGTAACACCACTCAACCATGGGTAACCAGCTACATCAATCTTTTGGTTTGAACCAACATATGCCCTCAAATAAGCCTCCACACATTTATTTAAAGCTTCAACTTAACCATCAGATTGAGGGTGGTAAGTTGAACTAAAGTCTAGTGTAGTTTCTTGCATTGTAAACAATTCTGTCCAAAATTTACTTATGAATATCACATCTCCATCAGACACTATTGTCTTGGGTAAGCCATGAAGCTTAAACATCCCAGAGAAAAATACCTCAGCTACCCTGATAGCTGTGTATGAATGTGCTCAAGGAAAGAAATAACCATACTTGGTCAACCTGTCCACTACAGTTAGAATGACTGTCATGCCTTTTGAACTAGAAAGTCCCTCAATGAAATCCATGGCAATATCAAACCAAGGATTCTAAGGAATAGATAGAGGTTGCAGTAGCCCAGCTCAACAAACATTCTCACTTTTATTGACTTGGCAGGTTTGACATTCTTTCACCATTTTTCTAATATCCTTCTCATAGTTGGCCAATAAAAATTCAACTTTGCTTTTTGAAGGGTCTTATGATACCCAACATGACCTACTTCTGGGCTACAATGGAGATCCAGGGACAATCACCAATTTCTCATTTTGGAGTAAAAGTACTTTCTACAAAGAAAAATCTTGTGAAACTTGCTGACCCTATTGCAAGGCATTAATGACATTAGTAATCTCACTAGAAAGGGAATAACTTTGTCTCAAATCATCTAACCATAAAGGTATAGGAAAGGAAATTAAAAACAATGTAGCTGATTCATCCTCCATTTTTCTTGAAAAGGCATCAGCCACTTTGTTATCCCTGCCCCTTTTGTACTCCACTCGAAAATCATAACCCATAAGTTTTGAAATCTACTTCTGCTAAGCCTCAGTGGCTACTTTCTATTCTAAGACAAACTTTAAGGCTTGTTGAACTGTCTTGATCTTAAAAGGCTAGCCAAGTAAGTAAGGTCTCCACTTGCCAACTGCACTCGCCAAAGTTAGAAATTCTTTTTCATACGTGGACAGAAGTAATACTTTACCCTTCAAATCCTTGCTAAAGAAGGCTATTGGATGTCCTTCCTGCATCAAAAAAGCCCCTAACCCAACTACTAAAGCATCACACTCAATAGTAAATTCTTTGCTAAAATCTAGTAACTTCAAAACTAGAGGGTTAGCTACTGCATTCTTCAATTTGTGAAACGCTTCCTTTGCTTTTTTAGTCCACACAAATAAATTCTTTCTCAACAAAAGGTTTAAAGGAGTAGCTATAGATCCATAGCCTTTTATGAACTTCCTGTAATACCCAGTTAAACCCAAAAACCCTCTCAATGCCTTCACATTTTTAGGAATTGGCCATCAATCATAGCAGCTAGTTTTGTAGGATTAGCTTTAACCCCTTCCACAGATATAATGTGACCAAGATAATCCACCTTAGTGACCCCAAAATGACACTTGGACATCTTAGCAAAGAGAGTATGTTGCTATAAAACAGTTAAAACTATTTTCAAATGCTCAAGATGCTCATTCAAATTTCTACCATACACCAGAATATCATCAAAGAAGACTAAAACAAATCTTTTAAGAAATGGCTTAAAAACATGGTTCATCAATCCTTGAAAGGTAGCAAGTGCATTGGTAAGCCCAAATAGCATTACCGATAACTCATAATGGCCTTCATGAGTTCTAAATGTTGTTTTAGGGATGTCATCTTCCTTTACCCTAATTTGATGATAGCTTGACTTTAAATCAAACTTAGAAAAGTATTATACTCCATACAACTCATCAAGAAGTTCATCAATAACAGGAATTGAAAATTTGTCCTTGAAGGTTTCTTGATTAAGAGCTCTATAATCTATAGACATTCTACATGAACCATCAGCTTTCTTAACAAGGAAAACAGGTGAGGAAAATTGACTTTGGCTCGGTCTAATCACACCATTATTCAATAGATTTTGCACAATCTTTTTAATCTCTTATTTTTGATAATGAGTGTATCTATAAGGCCTCACAAAAACTGGTGTAGAACCATTCTTCAAAGCAATCTGATGGTCAAACACCCGAGGTGGAGGTAAGCCAATTGGTTCTTCAAAAACAGACTTAAACTGTTGTAAAATCTTCTGTACTTTTGGTTGCATCTCTTTTTTTTTTTTTTTAATCTCCTTGTGCTGCCACTAACTACAAAAGCCATCCTTGTTTCCTTACAAAAGAGGACTTTAACAGATTCCCTCCACTAACTCTTCAACATTGCCAAAAACAAGGCCTCGTAATAACAACTTTTTCCCACCTACCATAAACTCCACAAACATGTTGGTAAAATCCCATTGAATAGATCCTAATTTCTTAAGCCACTGGACCCCAAGAACAATGTCACATCCCTCCAATGTTAAAACATGAAATGGAACTATGAATTTAGAACCTTGAATGTTAACAGCTTCTACACACCATCCTTGGCTCACTATCTTAGCTCCATTTGCCACTCTCACCTGCAACCCCACATCTTTCTCTACTTTCAGATTAGCTGCCTCAACTACCAATGGATCTAGGAAGTTATGAGTGCTTCCTGAATCTACTAAAATCTCCACAAAAAAAGAGCCAATTCTACCTAACAACTTCATTGCATTACTATTAATACCAACCGCAATGGCACGTATGGATACTTCCAGAACTTCAGAACTCTGCTACTTTAGAATTTGGCAAGGTTTGTGTCTCACCTTCTTCCAAACTATTCACTTCTTCCTCATCAATTTCCCCACACATAAAATACACATAAGGGTTCTTACAAACATGAGATGGGTTCCACTTTTCCTCACAATGAAAACATAAACCCTTTTTTCTCTTTTCATTCATTTGAGAAGAATTAACCTTCTTCAAAGTAAACATACTTCTTGGCCCCATATTAACTGAATTAGCAGGCCCCTCAACATAGGTTTTATCAGTATTATGAACATTTTGCCTCCAAAATCTTCTTGAAAACAAAACATATTCTTCTTACAACTTGGCTAAGCCAAAAGCAATATCAAGATTCAGTAGGTTAAACATCTTCACAGGAATTCTAACCTCATCTTTCAATCCACTAATATAACAACTTAGCTTATGCCTTTCAGACAATCCTTTTAGTCTATTTGCCAAAGTCTCAAACTGTGATGTATAGAGACTAACTGAACTTGTCTATTTTAATCTTGTCAAAGCTTCCATTAGGTCATCAAATGTTGATGGCCCAAACCTCGCTTGTATTGCAACCACTAAGGATTCCCAAGAATTGAATTGCCCCGAGTCCAAGGCATTTTGATACCACGCTAGTGCCTCTCCTTCCATATGGTTAGGACTGTTCATCCGAGCTGGATAAAATCTGACCTGGTCCCGGAAAACCTGATTCCGGCTCCAGGTTCTAGCCTGGATTTAACTCGAGCCGAAACCCAGATTGCAAAACCCAGACCTATGGTCTGGGTATAAATTTAAAATTTTAATCTGGTACTCGGTTTCATTTATTATTTTTTTCCCCGGCTAAATATAACCCTCTCTCTCTCTCTCTCTCTCTCTCTCTCTCTCATCTAAGATTCAAACCCTAGCTACTGCCGCTTCGCCTCATTCTTTATCCCTCTCTGCCTGCTAATGCGAAAACGCCGAAAGCCATCTCATTTTCATCCTTACTCTCTCGTTTTTATTTTCTTTTCTCACTCTCTCTCTCCTGCTCTCTTATCTCTGCGCCGAAAGCCCTCTCTCAGTCACTCCGAAACCCTAAGCATTGTCCCTTTTTCAATCTCAGACTCTCCAAAGCCCTATCTTTAATTCTTCCCTCTCAAGAGCCCAATGTTTCTTCTTTGCTTACCCTCTACTTTATCGTTAAATCTTCTATTACTTGGGTCTTCACTAAATGATGCTTACTTGCTGTAATCTTATGCAAGATGAAGTGGCTAAGGTCTTTTGGTTTTATATTGAAGTGGGTTGTCTGTTTTCTATTTTCTGGTCTTTTGGTTTTATATTGAAGTGGGTTGTCTGTTGTCTATTTGATTTATTGGATAACTTCAGATTTGAAGATTTTGTAAAACTTGTAAGAGTTGAAGATCTATTTGATCTGTGTGCATTACTTTTAACCATAATTTCTTCATGAATTAACTAATTTTTATGTTAAAATGTTTCATAATATAGCAAACTTAGACATACTACCAAATATTTGTGAAAAATTCTTAACGAATATAATGTTCCTAAATATGGGTCAACAATTTTTGGTTCATTTATTCATTTCTGTAAATCTATACACCTCTTCAAGTTGGTTATTATGCTCCTAAATATGGGTCAACATATATATATATATATATATATATATTGAGGTTCATTGATTAGCATATCCAAGAAATGTAGCTCTAATAATGCCTTAAATAGCTAGTACCAACTAGAACCTGATCTCAATTAAGCCTCCACCCAATCTATTAATTTTTAAAAACAACATAGATTATGAACAATTACTCATTACATTAACACCAAAACTGCCCTGAAATCATTGGGTTTTTTGTTTTGGTAGAGCTTTTGTTTTGTTTTTTGTTTTTTTATAGGTCTCCTTGTATTAAATTATAGCTAGGTTGGGTGAAATTGGTTTGAGCAACGGAGTAATTAAAATGGCAATGGTGTTGGTGGGTCAAAGTTGGCATTAATATAGTTGGAGCAGCCCCTGGGTCCACGGGAGTTGGTGGGTTCATGAAATGATGACAATTCAGGGGGAAACCATCCAATTTTGGGTTCACCTAACATTGCTCAAGGGTGACCAAATCTACCACCATGAATTGAATTGTCTTTGTTTATTTTTTTCTCTCTTTGTTGATTTTGGATTTGTTTTGATGAGAATGTTTAAGTATTTTTATAGGTTAGATCTATAATGTTTTTATGAGTATGTTTGTTCTCTTTGTAATGGCGTGAAAATTTTGATGGGTTTGTTTGTTTTGTCAGATTTATCTGCACCTTGCTAACAATATGAAGTCTATTTTTGTAGGAATTACCTCACATTGCTTTGGCTTCCAAGGTAATATTGATGGAATGATATCCAAACAAGTTATTTATCATATATGTGCACACACAGAAAACAGAAAATTTAAATAAACAAATGATTAGGAGTTTTGTAGAAACAAATGATAAGAAGTTTGTACACATTTGAGGAGGAGTTGTAAGAAAACTTTTAACTAGAAGCTGAACAAATTGTTTGAAAAAACAGTATTGTTTTGGTTGTTTGGGAAGAAATTGTAAGGGGTTTGGACATTTTCTTGAGTTTTCATGGGACTTATTTTTGTGAACTCCATTAGGGAGATGGCAAATTGGAATATGTTTGGTGGTGAAGACAAAGGAAGTATTTATAATGTTAAGTACACAACATGTGAACTTGGGATTCATATTTTCTCAAGTAGGCTTCCTGATCTTATAAAACATTAGAAAAAATATAATTATGGTTTTACTTATATATTGATTATTTGTATTTATATAAAAAATTAGAAAAAATATAGTTATGGTTTTATATATTTGTTATCTGTCATATGAGTTGATATAATGTGTTTTTTATTACTTGTTCTCAGCTGCTTGTTTTTCTCCACTTTCAGGCAGTTTGTTTCTCCACAAGCATTTACATGATTTGGCAAAAAAGATGATTCTTTTGTAGAAAAATGAATAAAACCGTGACATCATTGTATAATTCTTTTTGTCCATCATTCTACAAACATCTTCTTGCTCGCTCCTTCAGCAAGTAATGGAACGCACATATGGGGAAGAAACTTGTGTCCTTGGAGTTTATGTCATTATTATGAGAGAGATGTAGAGGGAGAGAGATGGAGAAAAATAAAAAGATCTAGCTCTAGCCAACAAGGCTTAACTATGCCTAAGAGTAATGGTATTGACTTCATCAAATTCATCTTTAAAAGGAGAAAAGAAAAGAGAGAGAGAGCAACAGCTATTTTGTAGGATGTGTTGCTTTCAAATTTTGCCATTTTCATTTTATTTTATTTTTTGTAGGATCACTTTCAGGCCAATCACTTTGAAGTTGCTATTTGGTCTGGACATTAAATCATTGATTTTGTAATTCATATATTGTAATTTAGTATTTCGTAATGTAATGTATGAATAATAAATAATATAATATGTAGTGGATTGTATTGTAATGCATGCATACTTGCATAGATGAATATTGGAATTTTTTTTTGGTTTTACATGCATTTTTATTGTGAGGCAAATTAAGTGGAACTTTAATATAGGAGTTGGTGATATTTTTCAACCTCTAAAGTGCACAATCAAATTTATTCTTTTGTTTTTTATAAAAAAAAAAAATCAGAGCTATATATGAAAATATTGGATACATTTAGGCTTTTATATGGGTTTTTTTTTTTTAAAGAAAAAAAAACCCGGGTTCAATCTGGAACCCAGAATCTGGGTTTTGAAAAATTTGGATTCATCTGGGTTCCAGCCCGTTCTGACCTAGGCTAAGTCGGTTTGGGTTCCGACCCGGATTTGAAATCCGGGTTCCGCTTTGGGTCTACCCAAATTTTCGAGTCGGAACCCGGATGAACAGGCCTACATATGGTGCGAAGCCACCATTAACTTCTTATGGAAAGGTACTTGGAAACAATCGAAATACCGATTGGCTTTAAAAATCCAGCCAGAAGGATCAGTGCCACTAAAATGTAAAAAATCTGGTCAAAAACTTCTTTGAAAAACAAACCTCTCCTCTAGAATTCTTGGTTCATTAGAGACATCTCTATCTCTAAGTCTATCTCTATCTCTATCTTTATGACAAATTACATTTATAATTTCAACTAAACCACGCAACATATCAGAGACTTGATCAAACCTTTCATTCATGCCATTAATTGCTTGCTGATGATGGTCCAATTGCTTCTTAACCACATCTTGTTGATTCTTGTTGACTACAAGCACTTCTTGCTAATTCTTTAATGCTGCACGAGTACCGTCTGATGCCAATCTCCAGAATCAACTTCACTGATACCACTTGTAACATTCTTGATGATCAAGAACTATCAAGAAACACCCAGAACTTGTAGATTCTTCAAGATGGTTAACAACCCACAACATCAAGAACAAAGAAAGCACCAAGAGAATTACGCAACACACAGATTGACTAAACTCGAGATTCCATGATGAATCTAAACTGGGAATGTTTGAGGAACTCCTAACGTCCAAGACACAAGATTCTCATTCAACAAAAGTACTTACATGCATGAACTCTGCTACTCTTATACTCACAGAGTGAATTCAGTAATTCAAAATGCAACTAATACAACACAAAACGCACAAAACTTCTAATTATCAAAACTCACTGTATCACTTAAACCAAATGCACCATTTCACTAAACAACAACAAATCCCTTCTAATACAAAACACCTCGTATTATTCACTACACATATCCTATTGTTAATGTCGTTATTCCTTACCATCCTTCACACTTCTCTCCTTCTGCACTCAGCAAACCTCTTCAAGGCCATTGCCCCCAACACACCTGTGACATTGGTGTAGTGCTTGGCCATTTATAACATCTTCAGAGTGGAGGTGAGAACGTATGGCTCTATTTTTGGGTTGACATAATAGAGGTTGCCGTGTCCTTGGATTGTTCAAGGTGGTTGGCTGGCGTCAGTGTCATGGTGAAGGAAACTTGAACATGGGGATGTCATGCCTGCTAGTGTAATGCTCCATACCGGAGAGGGTTGGAAAATTTTTACCTGTCACTGATAATCGGGTCTCTCAATACAAATAAATCTCCAAAGATTTTAAAACAGATATAAATTCATCTTTATCAACTTAATGATAAAATCCTCCGTAAAGTCATCAAAATGAAAAGATCAATTAACATAAATCCTTGCCTCCACAATCTTCTAATAACCTTAACATCATAGACTAAAAATTTAGATAAGTCCCAATAGATCCAAATGACATAAAGAATTCCAAATACTCAAATCAAACCTTTCTAAATATATTGGTATCCTTAGGTACTCAACCCTCTATCCATAACTAGTCAAGCTCCAATTTCTATTCCTGACTCCTAACTGGGTCATCAATATCATCTAAAAAATATTGTGAAGATAAGTGGTAAGTTATCAACAACTCAATAAGCAAATGACATATACTAGCGTACAAACATTAGCATTTACAGAGTACAGTATGCAGAAAAAGATAATATTTTTCCAGAGTTATCGTGCATAACAAACATATTTTCAAAAGTAACAGAGTGGTGGTTTTAAGACATAAAACCCAGAATACTTTGGCATAACATAACCTGAGCATCATCATCACATCAAAATAGACATCTCACAAAGCAAAAACCATCCATGTTTTGCCCCCGTGGTAGGGTTGTGCTAACCTCAACGTCCAAACTGGGCAAAGATAGAGGTGAAATCTTTCCCTTATTATTCTCAAAACCCCAAGTGTCTACATAAGAAAGATCACATAAAAACTACTTTGTTTTCAAAGTGAGTACACTTAGAGACAGAGAAGTTGGTACCAACCCAAACAAAACAGAGCAGAGCAGAGACAGGTTCAGATACAAAATCAGTACACCATGCCAAAGGTTTTTCAGATGCCATATAAAAAAAAATAGAGTACCAAAACATATATAGATCATTCTCACATTCTGAAAACAAAAGTCGGAGCATCTTTCTATATAAATGCACAAATTTTTAGATTTTTCATATCACTATTTTTATAGCACATGTCTACACAATGCATGTCAAAAAATATTTTGCCTTTTTTCATACCAATTTTATGAGTAATGCAAAGAAACAACCGATGTTATTTTTCCCAAGTTCTCATTTCATAACAAAACAAAGTTTTCAGAAAGTCAATCTCAGTCTCAATAATTCGGGTTAAACCTAGCATGATAAGAACCCTGCTTATCTGGACTTTTTAGCTTTTTAGAATTTTCTCACAATAGTACTGAACGAAAATCAATCATCACCTATAAAAATAATCACGTAATTTCCATAAATACCCAAATTAACATATTTTCAAAACTTAAACATGAAACTCTAAGTAACCTAGTTTCATAAAAATCTAAATTCCTCAAAACCCTAAAATATAAAAAAATCCTCAAATACCTCGATATTCACTAACTGTAATAGTATAGCAAAATCGATTTAAGTAATCAGCAAAAATTCCTTTTAATAAAAATAAAACTTAATCAAATTTAAGTACTCAAAAATAAAATTGCGTACTTTCTATTTATTTTTAAAATTAAACTTTCAAGATAATTTAATACTAAATAATACAATTTAAATCTTATCTGTTTTCTTTATAAAAACATGTCTTTAAAACAAAGTCCATGCAACAAGAGTTTAATGTATAAAGGAAAGACAGGCCTCATAAAATTAGTGATATTTCAGGAAATTTGTCAAAGCATGGGCTCTGTTAACGAAAAAAAAAAAAGGATGAACTTTTGAAACTACCTCCAGCCAACGTGTGCAAAAGGTAGGATTGTTTCATACCGACGAGAAGGAGGCGCACGGCGGAGCAAGGGACTAAGCGGCTGTCGTGGGTGGTCAGGGAGGTGGAAGAGCACGCGAGAAGGATGAGGGACCTGGGGTGGCACGGGCAGCGGTTTCTATGATCTGTCTGTTCGGTGTCGCTGTATCTCCCATTCCGCAGCTAGTGGCACCGAACTGGGTTAAGGACAAGCTAGGGTTACTCTATTTCGATGGAGTAAAAACAGGGGCTGACTTCTATGTGGCTCCTGGTAGTTGGCGTCGTGTGTGGCGCGGGTACGGTGGTTCGCATCGCAGCTATGGTGACTGAGCAGGGGTGTTACGGTGGTGGTGCACTGGGGTAGCGGTGCCGCAAGACTTAAAGGAGGGTTGTGGCTATGGAAAAGCCGTAAGATGCAACGTCTGGGAGGTTGCATGGTGCACGGTGGGCTTTGGCTTTGGTGATGGTCGTTACGGTGGAGGAAGGGCCACGGTTCAACGGTAGTTGTGTTTGAACGTGGGACACAGCCATGGGTTCACATCCTTTGGTCCGTTCAGGTGCAGCGATGGAGGAATAAGGGCTGGTTAGTGGAACACCTTCGGTGATCGCGGTGTAGGGATGGCGACTGGAGAGGTTTGGCTTTGGGGAGACTTGAGTGATGAACAGAAACGGGATAAACAAGGGAACTCAAAAAGGAATGGAAGTTCAAACTGCCTAAACATGTAGATAAAAGGAGATTTGGGAGGAGGAATTTTCAGAAGTGCAGAAGCTGAAAGTGAAAAACCGTCGGAAAGATAAAATGTGTGTGGAAAGATGAACCTCATCTCAAATGACGTCTTGGGGGGAGGTTACATAGTGTTCTGGCTGCGTGAAAACAGTGGTAAGAAGCGTGAAAACAGTGGAAAGAAAGAGAGGAGAAAAGAAAAGAAAAGAATCCACTGGGCCTCGGGTGTTACAACTGGTGGCTCACGGAGCAACGTAAATAGACGTGGGTGATGGTTCTCTACTGGACGTTGGTGTGGCATAGGAAGGTGATGGAGGTCCAGGCCTTACTGCCTTGCGTGGGGGTGGAGAGGGAAAGGGTTGTGCATGTATTTGGGTGCTCTGGTTTTGATGGGTGTAAAACAGACACAATTCTTTGCTCTGTGCGATGGTGGTGGGGGTTTGCTTCGTGCTAGACGTGGGCATGAGGCCGTTGCATGCGGAAGTTACTTCGGTTTCCGTTGGACTGGTTTCCACGTACAACACAGCGTCTACAACGTGATTTATTCGATAAGAGTGAGGGAGGGAGGTGGAGAGTAGCTTAAAACACATTTATCAAATAAAATAAAATTAATAATAATAACAATAATGTTACTTGAAATAAAATTATACATGTTATTAATAAATTTAGTACAATTCATAATATTAATATATGTTTAAAATAAAATATTTTTAATTTATGCTATTTTAAAATTTAATTATACAAATAATATATGATCAAATTTAGGTATGGTTTGGTAGTAAGATGAGAATTTTGAATTTTTAAGATGAAATATTAAAATATTATATTTTAATATTATTATTGTTTTAGAATTTGAAAAAGTTAAGACAAAATTGAATTATTTATTATATTTTATATGAAGATTTGAAAAAATTATAATGATAAAATGAAAATTTTAAACAGCCAAACCAAACCTTAAGCTCAACATGACACAAATATCTATCTATAATAATAAGTGTCTATCACATTGCTACATGAATGAACAATGAATTCTAATTCCGTTTTTGTTTTCGTGTACGTAGAAGATTTACCCTCCGTTTACATTCCGTACAAAACACAACGACAAGGGTGGTCCCTAGCTCCATCGATCCCACGAACACCTTCATACAACTGCGCCGTGCACACCACCTTCTCCTGCTTCCCCAACAGGCTGTTTCAATCATGCAAGGTGCAAACCCTAACCTCCAACCGGCTTTTCGTGGCTAAGCCGATAGACGCCCAGTCGTGCTCCTTCGTTGGAACCCACGAATTCGTGGCACTGGAGGTCACGTCCGGTGGATTGCATGGGAGCGCCTTTGATTGGTGGGCATTCGAGATCTTCATCTACGAGATGATATACGGCCGCATGCCCTTCACGGCTCCATCGAATGAGGCCACTCTGCGCAGCATCATAAAAGAGCCCCTCAGCTTCCCGACCTCCACGCCCTCCTGCACGCTCGAGCTCCACGTGAGGAACCACATATCCGTGTTGTTGAACAAAGACCTGGTTCAATGCCTAGGATCGAAGCGCGGAGCCGCCAACGTGAAAAAATAGAGGAAAGAAACAAAATAAAATGAAGAAGGAGAAGAAGATAAACAACAGTGCACGGATTGATGAAGGGGATGAAAACAACGGAAATAAGGTGGAGGAACAACGGCACGCAGGAGAAAGAAGGAGAAGAAAAGAAGAGATGAAGCCCTAAGGGCTGAATCAAACGACACTGTTTGGGAGGAATTTAGTGGGCTGGGTTGAAGGCTCACGGGTTATGCTGGGTTGAAGGCTCACAGGTTGGACTGGGCCCAAAAGAAAAATAAAATACACTCAAACAGGCCCAATCCGAAAATAAAAGAGTTTAACAAAAGAAAAATACACAATAAAAAAAATAAATAAGAGCCAAATAAAAACACTACAACTTAATATTAATAAAATAAAATAATTAAAGTCCAACATTAAACTAATTTAAAGTAAAGATCAATTTAAATATAAAACAATAATTAATACTAAGAAAACACATCAAAATAAATTTCACAACTTAAAATTCATAAAATAAATTTTTTTATTCCTACAGTTTCTATACTATACATGAAACATTTCAACTTTAAATTATAATAAAATATTAATTATTTTTTTTTTTGTAAATTAATTATTTACACATTTATTCATTCTCTAATCCCATTAAATATTTAACATATAGGAGCAAATTTATAAAGACTGTTGCAGTACAGGTTTCAGAAAAACAGTGGATGATTCAACTTGCTACAAATCCAGAAATATTCAATTAGCAACAATACAAAAATTTCAATGTTCTCTCTATAGGCCCTGTGTAATATGGCCGAGAACTACAGTGATCATAAAAAAAAAAAAAAAAAAAAAAAAAAAAAAAAAAAAAAATCTATTTATATTTCTATTTTTTTGTTTAAATTTGCTTTGAACAAATTTTTGTATAAAAGAATCAAAAAATACAATCAAGCAAAACGTTTGGCCTCCACTAATAAATAAATAGTAGCCTATCAACTTATTTGAAAATTGCCCATTAAACCTGATTCAAGCCCAATAAGACCATCTATATTCCGACGAATAATAGGCTGGATTGTTACACTACAACAAAGTTGAAACACCAAGGTTAGAATTTAGTGTGGGGAAACTCTAGAGGTTTTATTTTGGGATAATCATAAATCGAATAAAAATAAAAATAAATACAAAAATACACAAAATATCTTATAGGTTGGGATGAGTTAGCTCAGTTTTCATAACAAAGATTGTTTATGGTAAATATTTAAAATAACAATTAAAAAATATTTGATATTTGAGTAATGTTTAAGAAAGAAAATATGTAATAATACTTTAGAACAATTGTATTACTAAAAAGACCATGTCTGAAGAAGAATCCTATATCTCAACTAAAAACATGATTACGGTATAACAATCCTTGCTCTAAATTAAGAAATGTATCCATCTTTTCTCTTTTTGTTCTTACTTTACAAGTTTCAGAAGAAAACTCTCCTGTTTTGCACCAAGTGATAGTATCTACCGTGCTTCGAATGTTGAGATGCTGATTCCATTTCCTGAATAAGTTGCGTTGTCGCTAGATTGAGAATCTGCATAGAAACCCGGCTGCCTTGGGATAGGCAATACAACTTCACTGCTTAACATTAGAACCACAGAAGACATGTTTGGTCTATCTTCAGGTCTATGCTGCACACACAACAGACCCACTTGAATTAATCTTAACACTTCAGATCGTGTGCGCGCATCACCTACTGATTCATCGATCAGTTCCATTGCTCTGTCTACAATCCATAGTCTCCATGCCTGAAACAAATTAAAAACCACATTTTTGTGCATTGGGTTTCCATTAAATATGCACATCTTGATCTATTACAATATATTATCTTGGAGTATGGAGCTTTAATCTTATTATGAAAGTCCTGTTATCTTTTCCCCCATTATATTATAAAAAGTAAAATAATTATAACTAATTAAATCAGTAAAAAAAGGAGATAGAGCTTTACTCTTATTATGGAAGTCATGTTATCCTATTCTCCATTACCGGTGACTTGTTACCATTATAAGAGCATCATAATACAAAGGCATCTCATGAAATTAGCAGTGAAAGGAACAATACTATTAATAACAGGTTTTTTTTTTTTTAAATATAAATCAGTAGAATGCCATTCTTCATGCTTACATGTCCAAGAAGATTGAGGTGGTGGTCTGGATGGCAGAATCCCCTGTTCTTCTTCCCACTCAATATCTCCAACACTAAAACTCCAAAGCTAAAGACATCAGATTTCACAGAGTACTGCCCATGCACTGCATATTCGGGAGACATGTAGCCACTGCAAAATATTATGTAAGGACCAGGAAAATGAAGTTCATAAACAGTTCAAGGTTATCTATACGGGAAGATTAAACGTACTTACTATGTTCCAACAATCCTATGAGTCTTGGACACAATTTCATCTCCCTGAAATGATCTAGCCAGGCCAAAATCGGAAATTTTCGGATTCATTTTAATATCTAGTAAGATATTACTAGCTTTGAGATCTCTATGGACGACCCTCAATCTAGAATCTTCGTGAAGATAGAGAAGTCCTTTGGCAATGCCACCAATAATGTCGATGCGCTTGCGCCAATCTAATAATTTGCTCTTTGTCTGGTCTGTCCAAGTTTACCTTCATGTTAGTACAAACCTTGCTGAATTCTCAACAAAATTTCATTAACCGAAGAAGATAACCAAACAAGAAATTCCTGCTTTAGAAGGATCAGAGCTCAAACCAAAAATAAAGGACTCCAAGCTTTTGTTAGGCATGTATTCGTAGATCAAAATTTTCTCATTTTCTTCCGTGCAACACCCTAGAAGCTTTACAAGATTGCGGTGCTGAAGTTTGGCAATTAATTTGACTTCATTTATGAACTCATTAGGTCCTTGTCCGGAATTCGTTGAAAGCCTCTTCACAGCTATCACTTGCCCTTCTGGCAGTGTACCCTGAAAATCAAGACGTTAGGAAATGCGTTCCAAAAAATAATCTTCACATATGGTGAGGATATTTTTGGTCTACCTTATACACAGGTCCAAATCCACCTTCTCCCAGCTTGTTGTTGCTTGAAAAGTTATTAGTGGCATTAGCTATGGCTGTCAAATCAATTATCGGTAACTCCATGTCTTCCTTCAGGCCTTCACTTTCACAATCGTTCTCCGGTCTTCTCTTTGCCATTCCTGGAACATTAGGAACATAATTGGGCATGATTTTCTTGAACAGAAGAACTATTGAATACAAGCGGCCAACCATCTACTCAGATGCATTTCTAAGGTAAGAAGAGCTAAAGAAATTTCTTAGCCTTAAAGGTATGGATTTACCTTCGAAGCTAGACTTCTTCTTCCGTATGTATGAGATCAATCCAAGTGTTAGAATTCCATTGACTAATACTACAGCACCGGCTATGATTCCTGCTCGTTTTATCTTGCTGGTGTTCCCCTTTTTCCCATTATTTTCTGAAAACGAAGTTAGAGTTCTACATATATCTGACTATTGATCAAAACTCGTATTAATTTTGAATATGCTGACTAGGCGATATAGTTGTCCAAGTTATCCTCTATTCATAGTAAAAGAGAAAAATTCAGAGCAACTTTTTTTTTTTTTAGTTTTTTAGAAGGAAAAATGTAAGTAAAAAGTACCAAATTCTGAACTGGCCATCTTTATGGATAGCTCTTGCCCACCCTGAGGGTATAAAACAATGTCAATCAGTTTCCCGAACCAAAGCAAGCAGCCACTCCCTTTTCCCCTAATATCTAAATTGGAATATGCCGTGCAAGAGCAGTTTTTCAAGCACAATCCCTCGCATTCATCGAGGCTCAAGGTCGCATTAAACCAGGAAGAAGATGTGTCGGGCAATTTCAACCCCGTGTACTTGCGGAAGCCATTTCCAATATTGCATACCAATGGAGTCCTTCGAACACATCCATCAGACCAATCTACTGATTTCCAATCTTTTGGAGACTTGGGTAAGAATCCTTCCAAGCATGCACATGCAGGAGAGCTATCGGCATCGCAGGTAGCGTATGCACCACAGAATGCATATCTTTGACACGCGTCTGCCTGGGATGTGGAGAAAAGCTCCCAACTGCGCGTTCGATCCATCCACATAAACCGCTGCGCAACGCCTGATGGGTTTATCATGTATCTTGAAAAAACTGAAGGGTTTACTAGTTTGAACTTGTAATAAACCTCGTTCTGATTCATCACGAATTCATACTCGAACACTGGATTCCGATTTAAGCCCGGATATCCCGTAAAACGAAGACCATTCCACGACCCTGAGCTAATCTTTATCGTATTCCCCCTCATCAGAACTATTTGCGGAAGCCCACGAGGATCTAACCTTACTGAAAAATCACCTCGACCAGGATCTTCCGTGCTCTTCCAAGATGATATGAATCTATCTAGACCAGTTTCCAAGTTCCTTCCAAGCTTCATTTCCGGTAGTAATGTGTCACAAGGATAATCAAAACTCTGCCACAAAAATCGATCTGGGTCATCAACATTTCCATCTTTCACAACAAGATTTCCAGTATCCAGGAGCTGCACGACTGGATTAATTTCTGCTGTTCTTGATGTATTAGTTGACCAAACAACATGATTTGTGCTATTGCGAAGAGCAAGAACTCCTTCATCGGTGACCGTTAAAACTCCAGAGTGATCGTTAAGCGGAGTGTCCCTGTTCGCCACCCATACGACTGTCCCAGAAGATATCGCGTACCATATTCCGACGTATCGACTTTTTGAACTGCCCGGGCTGAAAAATCCCATTTCAAATGTTCCACCGGCTGAAACTAATGTGTCGCCGTCTCTGATTGATTGACTGAAAGGAAGAGTGTCCAGCGCAATGGATGTTTCTAAGAGGGAGAACAAGAGAGAGAATACAAAAGAGTAGGTACAGGCTTCGGCCATTGGTTCAGTTTTCTAATGGTTCATCTCTTTGTAGTAAATTGCTTCTATGTATGCACATCTTAGCTTTCGTCATTCAGTTTTGTTTCCTGGTTTTGGTTCTGGTCGTAAACTGGGTCAAGTGAGTCTTGCTAGGAATGGCCCCGGGTGCGTTACCCCCGGGGCAGGGAGACGCAACTGTGACTTAGGTTCTTTCTCCTCCTCTTTGAAGACTTCGTTTGGATTCTAGAACCAGTTCAGTCCATTTGAATTGAATTTTATTGTAAACCAATTCTAACATATAAATAATTTTTAAATTACTAAATAT
This sequence comes from Carya illinoinensis, assembly GCF_018687715.1. Classification (NCBI taxonomy): domain Eukaryota; kingdom Viridiplantae; phylum Streptophyta; class Magnoliopsida; order Fagales; family Juglandaceae; genus Carya; species Carya illinoinensis. The sequence goes on along the minus strand of NC_056762.1, from coordinate 34,349,961 downwards.
TATTTACTCAAAACAATTTTACAAGTGAAACTCATTTTTTTTTCAATTCATTATTTATTTTCACGTGAGACTTATATTTTTTAACTTTTTATAAATATATCTAAACTTAACTTAAAATTTAAAAGCATCTAAACTCATCTTAATAAAACTCATTTTATTATCTCAATTCACTATTATTTATATTAAAATTAACTCATCTCAATTTAACTTAACATTCAAATAATATCTCATTAACGTGTTGACCAATGTTTTATTTTTCTTTTCAAATTTCTTAAATAAAATAAATTTAAAATAAAACTAACTCTCCCTATGGTACGGAAGGAAAACGCAAGCGGCGGCATGAAGTTGTATGTAGGTTAATAGTTGTACGTAGGAAAACCAATCATGGACTCTTTGTTCCTGACTTTAGGGGTGGGCAGTAGGACCCCAGAACCCGCTGCTCCTCCCCGTTCGCCCCGCCCCCGCATATGCGGGGCGGGGCAGGGCATTTGCATTGCAAGTGCGAGGTACGGGGGCCCCTACCCATATCAGACACCCCTAGCGGAGGCGGGGGACGGATACGCCACTACCCCGGTCCAGTTTTCCCCAGCCCCACCCCGTGTTACGTATATATATAATATATATTATATTATATATTTATATATAATAAATACAGATTATAGATAAAAAGGTACCGTTTCATCTATGAAACGGTTTCATTAAGCCACTTAAATGAAACGGCGTCGTTTTGTTGCTGTTTTATTTAGTTTTAACCCTAACAGGTTAACCCTCCCCCCGGCGTCGCCCCCTCCCTTCGGCAGTGACTTCTCGAAATCTCTCTCTCTTTCCTACCCCAGTACCTCGTTCTCTCCTACCCCAATACCTCATTCTCTCCTCCCTCTTGCAGTCTCGGTTGGAGAGTCCTTTGAGTCGCTCTCATTCTCTCCTTTCTCTCACACGACGCACAATGCCGAACGCACGCCGCACGGTACACGGTAAGTTAGCTCGTTCTCTCCTCTCTCTCCTTTCTCCATTGTTTTTTATTTTTTTTTTTATTTTTTATTTTTTTAGTTTTGATCAAAGATTGGAGGAAGGATGGGTTGAATCGGAGATGGAGGATGGGATTTGTGACTTGTGTGTTGTGGATTCGTGATCATTGTGCATGTGTATTCAGTGTTAAGGTTTTCTTGTTTCGATTTTGTTGTAAATTTAATTGTATTGAAAACTAAATTTATTTAGGGGTTTCATGATTGAAACCCCTAAATCAATTTAGGGGTTAGGGTTTAAAATAATTGAGGGGTTTCATTGATTGAAACCCCTAAATTGATTTAGGAGTTTTAATCAATGCAACCCTAATATTGGTTTAGGGTTCGGATTGAAACCCTAAATTAAATTAGGGTTCCAATCCGAAACCCCTAAATTGATTTAATTTAGGGATTTCAATCAATGAAACCCCTAAATTGATTTAGGGTTTCGGATTGGAACCCTATTTTTTTTTTTTTTTTTTTGAATTTGAGAATACAATTTAGTGCCCAAACCCTAAATTAATTGAAAATTTAAAAAATTAGGGTCTTTTGTTAAAGTAAATTAGTTACTTTTATTATAATCTAATGTATCTTATAAATTTATTTAATTTCGTAAATTTTGTTAAAGTATTTTTCTATATATAAACCGTACTTAATTTCATTTGGATTGCATATGAACCTTTTCATATAATATACAATCACCTGTGTGAGTGTCTATAAGATGAAATGGTTACTATCATTTTATAATTTATTTATTTATTATTTTATATTTTATACTCTTTTATACATGATATTAAATACTCGAATGACATTATATATGATTTTTAATAATTTTATGCATGCATGCAGGTTAATTTTTGGGGTTTCAATCAATGAAACCCCTAAAAAAAAATTAAAAGATGTGTGGGTCTACTGTTTGTATGCAGTTTTTGATGATTGCGTTGGATTGCACTTTGAATTTTTTTATTTTTATTTTTATTTTATTTTATTTTTTGTTGGAGAATCAAGAATGTCTTCGGATTTCAGTGATAGCTCGCCTGCACCAGCCAATACTCCTACCCCAGAACCTAACCCTACTCCTACCCCTATAAGGAGTACACCTTGTCCTGCCCCAAAACCCACACAGGAAAAAAAACCTGTATCCATAGTTTGGCAACACTTTACCAAACTAAAGGGTGGTGACCCCAACAACCCACAAGCTAAATGTAATCACTATGGAAAAATGTATGGATGTCACTATAGGAAACATGGTACATCCCAGCTGAAGGTCCATTTAGAAGAACAATGCAAGAAGAGTACAATTTTAAAATCCTTAGTAGAGAAAGGTCAATCTAGACTAAATATTAAAATGGCAGATGGGAGTAGTGGGGCCGGGGGCCAACATTGAAGGGGTATACGAAATATAATCTCGATGAGTGTAGAAGGAAGTTAGCTCGTATAATTGTCATGGACGAGCTACCTTTTCAGTTTCTGGAGGGTAAAGGGTTCCAAGAATTTGTCCAAGAGTTGGGACCGAGATTTGTACTTCCTTCTCGTCACACTGTGACAAAGGATATTAAGAAGATGTACTTCCATGATAAAGATGTATTGGCGGGTTTGGTAGTTTGCCTCACTACCGATACTTGGACTTCTATCCAAAATATAAATTACATATCGTTGACTGTGCATTTTGTTGATTCTGATTAAGTTTTGCACAAAAAGATTATTAAATTTTGTCAAATAACTGATCATAAGGGTGAGACGATTGGGAAGGCCTTGGAGGCCGCAATAAAGGAGTGGGAGTTGGAAAATGTTTTGTTTGTTTCAGTTGATAATGCGTCATCTAATGATGTCACCTTTGGATATCTAAAGAATTATCTTAAAGATGCAAATAAGACATTCTTGGGTGGTGAATATTTGCATGTTAGATGTGCTGCACATATTTTAAATTTAATTGTGACTGAGGGGTTGAAAGGTGTTGATGACTCGGTTGCACGAGTTAGAATGGCTGTAAAATTTGTGAGGTCTTCTCCTTCTAGATTGGAGAAATTCAAAGTTGCTGCAAAGGCTGCGGGCATAACATCGAAGAAGGGTCTTTGTACTGATGTTCCTACTAGATGGAACTCAACCTTCTTGATGTTGGAGGTGACTCAAGAATATAAGGCAGCCTTTCAATTATTGGGTGATGAAAGCATCCAATATGTCAAATACTTTGATGAGCACGGGGGATTACGAAAGCCTAATGATGATGATTGGGTGGTAGTTTCTACTTTTGTTGATTTTTTTTTATTATTTTACGATATCACATTGAATATATCTGGTTTTTTGTACCCTACATCCTATGGGTTTTGTCAACAAATATGTAGGGTAAAAGAAGAATTAGAAGATATGCGTAGGGGTTTCAATGAAAGGATGAGGGGGATGGCAATGAGCATAATGCTAAAATATGACAAGTATTGGGAAGATTTAACTAGAATGAATATTTTGTTATATGTGGCTATTATTCTTAATCCCCATCTGAAAGTTTCAGACTTATTATATGGGTTGAGACTTGTTCACGATCAGGTATGGACTGAACTTATTGGTGAATTGGTCTGAGATACCCTGACTAAATTGTATGATGAGTTTAATACAATTAAGGGTGGTACTACATCCAAGACACATACACATACTCCAACGCCTTCTACAGACACCGTGATCGGGCCTCCTACAAAGAAGTGTAGAATGCTATGTACTAAGACCCTTACACAGAATCTCACACTAGTTCATCAATCTACGGAGGTGGTTTCTGAATTAGACAACTATTTGTCAGTGGATATGATCCAAGATGGTAATGATAATTTCGATATATTAGGATGGTGGAAGAATGCCTCAAAGAAATATCTCATTATTTCTGAGATTGCCCGCTGTATTTTGGTCATCCCTACTAGCACCATTGCCTCAGAGTCAGCCTTTAGTACCGGAGGTCGTATATTAGATCATTTCCATAGTTTATTGTCTTCTACAACTGTAGAGGAATTGATATGCACACAGACTTGGACGATAGGAAAGGATATTCATGTTTTGGATATTTTAGATTTTAAGGAGATTGATGAGGGTGGTGATCAGTCTGGATTTGGACCACCTGGTAATTATTTTTTATTTTATTATTTTAATTTATTTATATTCATTTCAATTTCATCGTTATTAATTTTTATAGTAACACATGAGACGACGTCTAGCACCTCTGTAACATAAAAATATGCTCAAACCTGAGCCGCCCTAAGTGTCACAGACTCAGTCAAAAACAAGCCACAGCTGACAGCTCCCTCAGTCTATCTTTAGAATATTTAATTTTTAATTATTTGTTCATATTTCGTATTCAATGATTTGTAATGTTGATACAATGTCCCTTGGACACTTTTATGTTTGTAATTTTGTAATTGTTTAGCCTTTCAAGTTTATAATAGCTTAGTTATTATTATTAGTTCATTAGGTATTAGACTCTTAGACTAGTAACTTTTATTAACCATAAAATCAATTACCATCCATAACACTTTTTTTTTATTCTGGTTTTTAATTTTTTTTTTCTTTTTATTTATAATTTTATGGGCTGAAAATGGCCTACAAGCTTTTTTTGGGCCAAAAATACAAGCTTGTGGACCATTTTTGGCTCATTGCTGAGGTTTCTGGGCCATTTTTAGCCCAGAAATTGCTTCTGGGCCCAAGGGGTGCGGAGGGTGGACGGATTGCACCCCCAATCCGTACCCCGTCATGCGAGATAGGGTACCCCACCCCCCGCACACTGGGGGCGAGGGACGGGAAAAATTTTCAGTCTAATAGTTTGTTTAAGAATTAAGAATATTTATGAATATTCCCAATCGGGCAATATAAAGAAAGGAAAATGCAAGCGGTGGCATGAAGTTGTATGTATGTCGCCATTGTGATTTTCATTTGTTGCCATTCAAAGCTTAGCCGTAGGCGTGTCTAGGGTGCAACCTTTTTGATAAAATTTACAACCTAATCCATATACATCGACTTTAAAAATTAAAAATAAAAAATAAAAAAATTTGATATGGACTAATTCATCATCGAAATTAAAACTTTTAATTTTTCTAAGTTACTATTTATGCTTGTGGCACTACGTAAATTTAGTATTATAATATTTTCAACACTAAATTTAATTGTAAGAATATAGTATATATTAATGTCTAACTTTTTAATTATAAGATTAATAGACATAAATAATAAGATTAAAATTTCATATTATATTAATTACAAATCTCGCATATAATATATATAATACAATATAAAATATATTTTATATATAATATAAAATTTTAAAATATATATACCGGTCCGATTCAAACCAATTTTCAAAATATAAAAACCGGAACCAAACCGGTATAGGATCAGCTTCAATGCTTAGAATCGATACCGGACCAAATCAGTTATAAACCAAATTAAACCAATCGATTCAATCAGGTCAACTGATTTGGTTTGATTTTTTTTTACACCACTAGGTGTGTCTATCTGCCACCATTGTTATTATTTTATTTCTTTTCTACAGTGGTTCTCTGGTCTAGGAAGTTGCTATTGTCAATGTGAAGAAGACGCTTCCTCTAGCATGAGGACGCTAATGTCATCATGAACAAGTTGACACCATGAAGAAGTTGCTGCCAACATGAACACGACAATTCTATCATGAAGAAGGTACTCTTTCATTTCAATCAAGTTCAAAACTAGATTGGTTTGATTTCAGATAAGTTCTATGGAAACCCCCCTCCCTATATTCATTTAAACCCCAACTCTAATCACATTGAATATGATGCAAGGTTTGTTAATGATAAATATTGCTATTTTTTAATAGTTTGCTATTTGATTAAGATCAGACCAAAACTTCATAGACACAAGTCACAAAAAAATAGTGCAGCAAGATGAATGTGGCGTGCTTAAAATGCAAGGAGATTGGACTCTATTGATTTGCTTATTTCCAGGGTTTTAGTGTTCACTCATATAATTAAGCTTGTCTTTTTACAATGTAGTTTTGTGTCTACTATGTAGGTTAATTAACAATATGTCAATTTTTGTGAGCACAAATTAACAAAGTCTTTGAGTTGTCACAACTAACTATTATTTATTTTGTGTGATAGTTTTGTAAAAACACACCATTCGATGGGAAAAAAAATATCACATTAGGTCTTTCAATCCCGAGGCTTCAACTCAAGTATGCTCTAAGAGAATTTTTGTTATTAATTATAAATTCCTTCCATTGAAAAATGTAAGTTTGTGGTAATAAATTGCTTATATTTGAAATTGAAGGACATATCAAACACAACTCATCCAAATGATTCAAGCTATGTACAGGCCGTTCACAATTGAACTTATTTATTTGATATTATTTAGGTCTATTTGGCTAATTTTTTTCATTTTCTATTAGGCCTAATATGGGGCAATGCCACCTGCATTCTTTCCTCATTTCAACTATTGTCACCCATGGGTAAGTCATGATGTGTGAGGCAGAGGTCGGCCACCAACGAAGTGGAAAGTGCCTACAATAGAAAACTTTGCTAGGAGGTTGAAGATGGGAAAAAGAAGGCAAGGGATGCCAATGGTGTAAAGAAAAGGGAAAAAAAAGGTTATACTTGATTACTTATTTGTAATAGTTGTTTATTCATTTATAGAGAAATTTGTATTCGACGATGATTTTTTATAGCAGTTAATATAAAGTATTCATTATGCATTTATTTCTTCAAATAGCCATGTGAAACAACAAAAAGAGGTGGAATGGATGAATAATTGATTCCTGATGTTGCTAACTTGCAACAAGGTTATATGATACGAACACAACACAATGTCATAATTCAAGTTTGTATTCACAGCCAAACATTTTACAGTTTACTTGTTATTGTATTATTTAACAATGTATATCATTCATGGTTGATGCACTATATGAGATATGGAAGTCTTGAAAATTGAAGACATTGAGAAAATTATGCATTGCAATGATTATGAGAAAGTCTAATGTATCGCTTCATTATTGGTTGAATTTTGATGTAATTTTTGACATATTCCTTGAATTTGAGGTTTTGATGGAACATGTAAATTGCTTGATAATTATTTGCCAAGTTGTTTTTTTTGTAAAATGGCCATAATGATGCAGACCGATGCTCATGCTTTGGCATGTTCCAAATTAATGATGCAAATCAATGCTAATGAATTCCAAATTAGCACTAATGAATACAAAGTATTCATGATGGGGCATATTTTGCTTGATAATCATTCGACATGGATGCACACCGGTGCTCATGCTTTGCTGAAATTTAGATTTTTTTTTTTTTTGTCTTAATTTTTTGCTTATTTTCATTAGTACAGTTGCTTTTTTTTTTTTATGTCAAACAAACTTCATTGATCAAAGCCAATTACAAATAATTATCAGTCCGAATGATTTGGAAAATAAAATCTGGGTAAGCATCCCACCAAACATTAATATCATCTACATTCCAAGCATATCTAACAGGTTTATGAGTTGCATTATTGCCCATTCTCCGTGCGTACTGAATTTGACATCTTGGAAATCTCAGCATCAGCCCCTGAATGTCCTCCGTAAGATTTTTTAATAGTGATGTTGATGCTCTTGATCCTTGAATACCTTGAGTGGGGTGTAAGCCAATGGATCTAGACCGAAAAAACTAACCAGACCGACCTATTAAGATTGGGCCAAACTCTAGACTGGTCAGTCTCGATCCCATAAATTGTGGACCGAAACCATTCGGTCTGGTCTCATTTATAAATGTTGGACAGACCGAACTCTTATATATATTTTAAAAGTACTTTTAATAATTTAATATATTAATTTTATATAATAATTATATAAGTTAATGATGTAATTTTTATCTAATTTATTATCATTGACCATATAAAATATTTCTTTAATAAGTTAGTTACATAATCTATATTAATAATTCATTTAATTTTAATTTAGTAATTTAAATAATTTTTTATTAATTTATTTGAAAAAAATAAAAAATAATAATTGGACCAGACCTGATCGATAGCTATCGGTCTGGTCCGGGAAAAATGATGGACTGAAAATTTTGGTCTATCACCCCTCCGAACCGAACCGGACCTATTTACACCCCTACCTTGGACCATAGAAGTGATCACTTTCTACAATAAGTTCTTGCAGTCCCTTATGGATGCACAACTGTTGTCCTCTTAGCAAAGCTATAAGGTCAATGTCTGAGGGCTCACTAACAATGTGCTCTTTCTTACTAGAGGCCATTAGTACATTCCCTAAACTGTTGCAAAGAATAAGTCCCACACCAACACATTGTCATCAAGGAACATAACCCCATCTACATTCAATTTTATGCATGTTGTGGTGGAGGCTCCCACATACAGCACTTCTTGATGTTTCTCAATGGCTCCTTTCTAATGATTTTAAAAGCTTTCACCATTTAGAGCTTGCAGAATAGCAGAAGTGACAGATTTGCCCACAATGTGCCAATATCTTTAGTAGAAAACAAGTGACATGCCATCAGGTCTAAAAGTTTTGTGGGTTCATCTATTCTACTGCTTTAAAAACCTAAGCCTCAATAAAAATTTTTGTGAGTTTCCTATTCATATCTTCAGTAATCTTTCCATTCAGTTAATGCAGAAAATCCATGTCACTTCTTTGGGAAGAGGAAGTGTATAAGTTTTGAAAATACTGCATAATAAGTCTATCTCTTCCCCCTCCCTCTTTCCAACACCCTTCTCCATCCTTAATTCTGTCAATTTGATTCCTATTTCTTATTTGAGATGCTTTATTATGGAAAAAAAAAAAAAAAAAAAAAAAAACTTAGTATTTTGGTCACCTGATTGATTTTCACTTCATTCGAATTAAGATACTAAGTGGTGACATTTCTACACATTTTTTGAAGTCTGCTGATAAACTTGCATATATGTTTACTAAGTCATTTGTTGTATTCAGTCAAAACTTATTTGTTTCAAGCTAGGTTTATATCATATATGACCGAAGTGTTAGAGGACATAGTTGTGATAAGTGTAACTTGCAAAGGTATAATCGTCAATTGCATGTAGTATATATATTGTTGTACATCAATTAATGAAGTAAGAATTTCCCTCTCAGTGTTTAGAAATTGCATATACAGATTGTTCGATAATTATTTCTAGGAAGACACAGCTAGGAAGATAGAAACTAAAATAAAATGGGTTGCATGGGCTAAGGTTTGCAAACGGATCAAGGCATAAAAGATGTAGAATTAATCAAGAAAGCCTTGCATATGAGATTTACCTGGACGATCTTATTTGGATCATATAGAGGTAGCCTTGAAGAGAAGAGAAATAGTGGGAGAGAAATATTGTATTTCTCAATGGTGTATTTCTATTTTCCTCTGAATAAAATTTTCTATAGCTCCATGGATGTGCACACGTTGCTAGGCTTCGTGTGTGTTTGATTCCATTTTTAGCTTTACATTTTTCTCTATCCTTCCCTACAAATACCTTCCCCAACAATAGATATCGCAGTGCCAAGGTCAAGGTTTTAGAGAGAACTATGGCCGAAGAAAAAGTGAAGCTATCTAGAATTGAGAAGTTATATGGCACATATTTCGAGTTTTAAAGAATATAGATCGATGATTATCTCTACAAGAAGAGATTTCTTCTCTTTATTGGGGAAGCAGCTAGACAGCATTGAAGATGCTAATTGGAACCTGTTACATTGAAAGGTTCTGGGCATTATCCGATTGACTCTATTAATGTCAGTTACACACAACGTTATCAAGGAAAAGACCACTACAAGTCTTATGGATGCTTTTGTTTAGTATGTATAAGAAGCCATTGGTAAATAACAAGTTGCTCCTGTCATCCTTAAGATCAGACAAAAACATAAAGGATGATCTTTTTCTATCACTCACATGCATGATTCACAAAAGAGTAATGTTAGGTATAAGTCCAAATAAACAAGTCTCGTTTAGGACTTTTGTAAAAATGTGGATTATCTAAATTTATGAAATGATAATTATCTACAACACAAATTCAATGCAAATATCACTGACATGCTTATCAGAATGAAAAGGTATTGATCCTTGGCTCTTAAAGTCTCCCGTGGACTCTTCTTTGTAAACTTCCTTTACCATAATGAGTTCTCCCGTCCATTTTAAATCTCTGCTACATAGTCTTCATCATCTATGATTTCATTAAAACCACCATCAATGATTACAACAACATCTACATTGAGGAATGCCTATTCTTTGCAATTAGCAGAGTTTTTACAGTTACAGATGCTCCTATCCAAAGAATTCCCTTGAAATAAGTATGTCACAGGCTCTAGAAAATAGAAGCTATAAAGCACAAAAACTCAAAAAAAGAAAAAAATGCAAGTTACAAATAGAGAAGTCAGAAAGACATTACTACTTGTATGGTACCTTTCTCACTAAGCATAGTAAATTTATATGTACTATCTATTATTTTGATAGAAGATCGGGATTACTTGTACACATAAACAAAGAAAAAAATGTCTAATTCTAGCATAGGAAGCCAAGAAGTGTACCTCTTTTAGCAAAAGCACCCATACGAACCAATAATAACATTAAGAAGGGAATTGAAATTTTCATTATCAAAGAGATATGATAAGTGGCATTGTGTGAGTAACTTTGTTTGACAACCAAAGATAAGATAAGAATTCCACAATCAACTCAACGGAAGAGCAACATGATGATTATAGCTTGATCACTATGGAAACCGACCAATCATGTGCACATTTCCAACATCTAGACTATCATTTTCTCTTCTTGTTTACTTTTGAGGCATGCGGAAGAAAGCAAGAGATGGAGTTCTCTTTTCCCTCAGTTACCATCTGCGAATCGTAACTTGCGATTTTGCTTCAAGTTTTCTCAATGAAGACAAACAAGGGAAGGTGTTGGTATATTGGGAAGATGTAAACTTGACTTCATGCCAATTCAAATGAACTCACAATCTATTTCAAGTTTGGTTGGATATCAAAACAGTGTCTTCACTCTTTTAGCTTTATATGTAGAGGAGTCTTATGGGAGTAGCTAAAAGATTTAAACATTGGTGACAAGCCATGGATAGTGAGTGGCCATTTCAATATAATTTGAAGTGATGATGACAAGCTAGGAGGCGTCTTGAGACCTTCTACTGCTAAAATATGGGCGAAGCTACACAGAACTATGGTGAATCCATACATGCTACAAATGGAGGGACAATTGTCTTACAAGTTACTCCCTCGAGTTTGATCATAGCAGAGCCCCATGCTAATATCAAAGGGATCTAAGTTTTTCAAAATATGGTCCAACTATATTCAGGTTTCAAAGAATGTGATGTCTCCATATGGATTTTAAAAAGGTAGTGTGAGAAATTTGGAACCAAGACAAGCATGGTACTGGCATGGTAAAACTAATGCTAAAATTGAAGAGAATCAAGGGAGCTCTTAAAAAATGGAACAAGGAAGTGTTTGGGCATGTGGAAGAAGGAAAAGTAAGGCTTGAAAATCGAATCATGAGCCTGAAGCAAACATTTGCTCCCAACCAATTTTCATAAAAAGGTAGTGTGAGAAATTTGGAACCAAGACAAGTTTGGTACTAGTATGGTAAAACTAATACTAAAATTGAAGAGGATTAAGGAAGCCCTTAAAAAATGGAACAAGGAAGTGTTTGGGCATGTGGAAGAAAGAAAAGTAAGGCTTGAAGATCAAATCATGGAGCTTGAAGCAAACATTTGCTCCCAACCAATTTTCAAACAAGAAAATGACCTACTCTTTCACTTTCTCCTCTTCACTCACCCAACCTTACGTAACCCTCCTTAACGCCTCCCCCAATTCCTTTATGGGTTTACTTGTGTCGCTTGCGATTGCCGGCTCCAATGCCCCCACCAACCATGTCTCTATCTTCAGATCCTAAGTTAACTAGTGGTTTAGACTCTCCATCTATTGCTCCCCGCAAAGGTACTCATTTATGGGTTACTCAACATCCAATTAGCCAATTTCTCTCATATCATGCCTTATCTCCTTCATTATCATGTTTTACTTCTCAACATTCAAAACATTTTGTTCCTAAGACAGTTCAGGATGCTTTATTTTATCCGAGATGGAAAACAACTATGAAAAATGAAGTGAATGTTCTTCATAATGGGACATGTGATCTTGTTCCACTACCACCTGGTAAACAACATGTTGCCTGCAAATGAGTATATACAATCAAATTTCATCCTGATGCTTAGAAACGCCCAGGATCTCACAATGGGATGTTGTAATTCAGATTCTTTGTTATCATAGGCGAGCTCATGGCCTTGGATTGTTGTATCGACCAAATGGACATCTCAAGGTTGAAGACTTTTCAAATGTTGATTGGGCAAGATCCTTTTCAGCTAGAAGATCTACTACTAGTTACTATACCTTTGTAAAAGGTAATTACTTGGTTACATAGAGGAGTAAGAAACAAGTAGTAGTAGCTCAGTCTAGTGCAAAAGCTGAATACACAGCAATGACTCATATTACTAGTGAGCTGACATGGTTGCAACACTTTCTTCAAGAGATTGAGTTTCCAGCTTCTATCCCTCTTCAGCTATTTTGTAATCGTCAAGTTGCATTGTATATTGCCTCTAATCCTGTGTTCCATGAATACTAAACACATAGAGATTGATTGTCGCTTCATTCGAAATAAGATACTAAGTAGTGACATTTCTTTGTGAAGTCTGTTAATCAACTCGCAGATATGTGTACTAAGTCATTGTGTTTTAGTCAATTAAAGCTTATTTGCTTCAATCTAGATTTGTTTGATATATATGACCCAGCTTGAGAAAGAGTGTCAGAGGATATTATTGTAATAGGTGTAACTTGTAAGAGTATAATCATCAATTATATGTAGTATATATAATGTTGTACATCAATTAATGAAGTAAGAATTTCTGTCCATGAGTGTTTACAAACAAATTGTTGGTTAATTTTTTCTAGGAAGACAGCCGAGAAGATTAAAAAAAATGGGCTGCAAGGGCTAAAGTTTGCAAACCAATAGATGAGGGGGATCCAAGCATAAGAGATGTAGAATAAATGAAGAAAGTCTTGCAAATAAGATTTACCTGGAAGCTCTCATTTGGAAACTCCCTTTGGTCAAACTTAATGAGATAAAAGTATAAGATTTAAAGACTTCACGCACCTGAACAAGAAGTAAGAACAAGTTCAAGCTTTTGGTGAGCTATTGCAGAGCATGTCCCAAAAGTCATCAAAAATACAAATGGATTGAGAGGCAAGGTAACATTCCTTTTTGGTATTATAATTGGTCGAGACTTAGAATATTAGCAGATAAAGTGGAGACTATTACTGAACCTAATATAATGGTTAATGACTCCTTGACTAGTCAAGGTTGAAATGAGCAACTCCTTTAGGATCTCCTACCAGCACAAATAGTATCATCCTTATTGGGAAAGACAATATGGATTAAAGATGAAGAAGATACACCTGCATGGAAAATTTCTTCTAATGGGAACTTTTCAATCTCAAGAGCCTGGGATTTCATTAGGAACCATGAGCAGCAAGTGGGTATGGAATAAGTGTATTCCAAGCAAGTTTCTATCCTTGTGTGGAAGTGCTTTCATAAAGGGCTCCATTTTGCTACAAACATCCAAAGCTATCATATTGGTTCAGTTTGGCTATACAAAATTCTCATCTCAAATTTAAAATTCTCATCTCATCATTACAATTTTTTCAAATCCCTATACAAAATATAATAAATAATTCAACTTTTTTTAACTTTTTCAAATCCCAAAATAATGATAATATTAAAACATAATATTTTAATATTTCATCTTAAAACTCAAAATTCTCACCTCAAAATTCTCAAGTGGCCAAACCGAACCACGTCTAGGTGTGACTATTGCCAAACTCCTACAATATTATCCTTAAACTATATTCTTTGTATTGAGCAGCTTGCCAGTTATGTTTGGAATCATTTTGGAATCCAGTTTGGGATGAGATGTATGGAGAATCAGGGCTAGAATGAAAAGTTTGTTCTATAATATCAAAAACCTCATAAGCACTTGAACTAGGCATTATCATTGGTCTACTACATTCTCTAATTACTTGGAACCTATGGGTTTTTAGGTGTAAGGCTCAAATGGAAGGAAAAGAAAATTGAGAAGAATTTAGTCTGTCATTAGATCAAGCAAATGCTCCATGAAGCTATGGGGAAAATGACTTGGGTAAAAAGGTAATTGCCTCAGGATGAGCTATTACTAAGTTAAATGTAGATGGAAGTTGTCGAGGAAATGCGAGGCAGTGTGGTGGAGGCGGGATAATTAGAGATGACAAATGATCATTTATTGCCACATTCTCAACCTTTCATGGAGTGGGAACTAAGATAAATGCCTTACTTGATGACTTAAATTTAGCATATTTACAAGTTGGTCAACTAGAAGTGATTCCGTATTGGTTGCAAGTTGTATGAAGGAGAAAAATAAGATTCCCTAAAAAGTTAAAGAAACATGGGAAAGGATAACATAGATGGAGTCTCTTGACATTAAATGTTGCCACGTGTTTAGGAGGCAAACTAGGTTGCAGATTAATTAGCTAAGAATGAAGCGCGCGCGCGCTGGGATCGTAGGGGGGTGTTGTTGTGGGGGTAACGGAAGAGTACCACAACTTTTACTCAGCCCCTCATGAAGTCAAAGGTCTAAGAAACACTGCGGGCTGAATTTCCTGCTGTTCAAGTTCGATAAATTTGGATTTGTTTATAACCTTCTCTTAGCTTTTGCTATAGGACATAAATAAGTTTTATGATGCCTTGGTTTTGGATGGTTTCATTTGTAACTGCCAAGGTGTCCTTGGGTTTTGATTATAATGTCACTGCAAAACAATCATTAGTTGTAATTATGGTATTCCTCCATAAAGAGTGAGGATCCTTTAATAAATTTCGGGGTGTCATCCTATTTGCCAAAAACAAAAAAGCATTAATCAAATAGTCATAATAATCCAACAATACATAATTGCAAAAAATCCTCAATAGAATAAGATTAGGAGATTCTTGTTAATGTCATCCCACCCATTTCCTTACCAAACATCGCTCAAATATAAACACTTTCAAACTCATTATTACAACATTTTCATACTTTCAAACAAATATAAAAAAATAATTCAACATTTTCAGATCCCAAAACAAGTATAATATTGAAAAATTATATTCTAATAATATTTTAATTTTATAATATTTTTATTCAACTTTTTTTTCTGATTTTTATAATATCAAACCATTTTACTACCATTCACAAGCTATGTCACTACTATTTACAAATTTTTTATCTCATTTCATTCTCCAAACATCCCCTAGGAATTATACTAACAATGCCATCATCCAAGAATGGGGAACCTACAACAATTTAACAAAGTTGAAACATCAAAGTTAGAATTTAGCGATGACGTGTGATGATGCGTTTCTTGATAGAATAGTGTGGGAAACTCAAAAGGTTTTATTTTGGGATGATCATAAATAGAATAATAAGAAAAACAATACAAAAAAATACAAAATTTATTAGGGGTTGGGATGAGGTAGCTCAGTTTTCATAACAAAGATTGTTTATGGTAAATATTTAAAATAATAATTAAAAAGTATTTTGTATTTGAATAATATTTGAGAAATAAATATTTGAGAATATTAGAAAACAGTTGTGTTCCCAAATGGACTATGTCCAAAGAAGAATCCTCTACCTCAACCAACAACATGAGTACGGTATAATATCCTTGCTCTAAATCAAGAAATGTATTTACCTTTTCTCCGTTTGTCCTGACTGTACAAATTTCAAAAAAACCACTCCCCCTTTGCACCAAGTGATGGTATCTACCATGCTTCAAATGTTGAGATGCTGATTCCATTTGCTGAATAAGTTGCGTTGTTGCTAGATAGAGAATCTGCTACCAATAAATCGGCATAGAAACCCGGCTGCCTTGAGATAGGCAATAAAACTTCACTGTTTAACATTAGAACCACATACAACATGTTTGGTCTATCTTCAGGTCTTTGCTGCACACATAACAGACCCGCTTGAATTAGTCTTAACACTTCAGATCGTGTTTGTGCATCACCTACAGATTCATCGATCAGTTCCATTGCTCTGTCTACAATCCATAGTCTCCATGCCTGAAACAAATTAAAAACCATATTTTGTGAGTTGGGTTTCCATTAAATATGTACATCTTGATCTATTACAATATCTTATCTTGGAGAATGGAGCTTTACTCTTATTACGAAAGTCCAGTTACCTTTTCCCGCACTATATTATAAGAAGTAAAATAATTATAACTAGTTGATTCAGTAGAAAAAGGAGATAGAGTTGCTAATATTTTTCATTTCATATATTTACTTATTCCTGCGGTTTGCACCTAACAAAATATAGTTTTGGAAGCACAAATTTTGCTCTTATTAAAGTCATGTTATCCTATTCTCCATTACCGGTGACTTGTTACCATTATAAGAGCATCAAAATACAAAGGCATCTCACGAAATTAGCAGTAAAAGGAACAACACTATTAATAATAGGTTTTGTTTAAAAATATAAATCAGTAGAATGGCATTCTACAAGCTTACATGTCCAAGAAGATTGAGGTAGTGGTCTGGATGGCAGAATCCCCTGTTCTTTTTCCCACCCAATATCTCCAATACTAAAACTCCAAAGCTAAAGACATCAGATTGTTGAGGGACCACCCCATGTGTGCCGTCCACATCATTGGTGCCCATGTGTTGGTGGTTTCCAATTCACATGATTGTGTTCCTCTCATGTGCTTGCATGTGAAATGGACATTGAGCATCTCCAGCTTGTGTCCAGCGATGTAATATGGAGGGAGATGAGTTCAGCCTCTCCTATAAATAGGAGAGGTCATCTGAAGGTAAAACCATCTCATTGAGAGAGTGAAGAAGTGAGAAGTGTGTGTAGTGCCATTTGAGATAGAGTTGTTTTCAATATAGTGTTTCCGCTCAGTGGATGTAAGCAAATTGCCGAACCACTTAAATATTGTCTCTATCTATTTTGTATTTATTTTCAGGGCAGCTCAAGGCACAACACAGATTTCACAGAGTACTGCCCATGCACTGCATACTCAGGAGACATGTAGCCACTGCAAAATATTATGTAAGGTCAAGGAAAATGAAATTCATAAACAGTTCAAGGTTATCTATAAGGGAAGATTAAACGTACTTACTATGTTCCAACAATCCTATAGGTCTCAGACACAATTTGATCTCCCTGAAATGATCTAGCCAGGCCAAAGTCTGAAATTTTCGGATTCATTTTCATATCCAGTAAGATATTGCTAGCTTTGAGATCTCTATGGATGACCCTCAGTCTAGAATCTTCGTGAAGATAGAGAAGTCCTTTGGCAATGCCACCAATAATGTCGATGCGCTTGCGCCAATCTAATAATTTGCTCTTTGTCTGGTCTGTCCAAGTTCACCTTCATTAGTATGGACTAGCGGGATGGTGGGGGTTGGTCGCAGGATTGGAAGCCATATCTGGTGCGGGTTCAAGTTCAGAATCGGAATGAGGAGGGGTTTCACTCATTGCTCTGATACCATATTGAGTATGGCACAGATGAGGCAGAAAATAAAGGATACGAAGGTTGAAGAAAAGTTCATTTCATTCATGTACGTTCCATTTACAAGGTAATCAGTCACTTATATATCACATTTACAAAGGAATAAAATAAATAAAATAATGCATGCTAATTCCAGCTCACATAACAAACTATAACAGAATGTATGCTATAATATTTAATCTGGTGCAGCTGTGAGCATCGAAGATGAATTTGTATCCTTTATTCTCAATAATGTTAGTACAAACCTTGTTGAATCCTCAACAAAATTTCATTAACCGAAGAAGATAACCAAACAAGAAATTCCTACTTTAGAAGGGTCAGAGCTCAAACCAAAAATAAACGACTCCAAGCTTTTGTTTGGCATGTATTCGTAGATCAAAATTTTCTCATTTTCTTCCGTGCAACACCCTAGCAGCTTTACAAGATTGCGGTGCTGAAGTTTGGTAATTAATTTGACTTCATTTATGAACTCATTAGGTCCTTGTCCGGAATTCGTTGAAAGCCTCTTCACAGCTATCACTTGCCCTTCTGGCAGTGTACCCTGAAAATCAAGACGTTAGGAAATGCGTTCCAAAAAATAAACTTCACATATGGTGAGGATATTTTTGGTCTACCTTATACATAGGTCCAAATCCACCTTCTCCCAGCTTGTTGTTGCTTGAAAAGTTATTAGTGGCATTAGCTATGGCTGTCAAATCAATTATCGGTAACTCCATGTCTTCCTTCAGGCCTTCATTTTCACAACCTTCCTCCGGTCTTCTCTTTGCCATTCCTGGAATATTAGGAACAGAATTGGCCAATTGGGCACGATTTTCTTGAACAGAAGAATTATTGAATGCAAGCGGCCAACCATCTACTCAGATGCATTTCTAAGCTAAGAAGAACTAAAGAAATTTCCAAGGCTTAAAAGTATAGCTTTACCTTTGAAACTAGACTTATTCTTCCGTATGTATGAGATCAATCCAAGTGTTAGAATTCCATTGACTAAGGCTACAGCGCCGGCTATGATTCCTGCTCGTTTTATCTTGCTGGTGTTCCCCCTTTTCCCATTATTTTCTGAAAACGAAGTTAGAGTTCTACTCAATTTGCATATATCTGACTATTGATCAAAAGTTGTATTAATTTTGAATATGTTGACTAGGCGATAAAGTTGTCCAAGTTATCCTCCTCTATTCATTGTAAAAGAGCACCGTTCAGAGCAACTTCTTTTTAATTTTTTAGAAGGAAAAAAGAAGTAAAAAGTACCTAGTTCTGAACTGGCCATCTTTATGTATAACTCTTGCCCACCCTGAGAGTACACAACAATGTCAATCAGTTTCCCCAACCAAAGCAAGCAGCCACTCCCTTTTCCCCTAATATCTAAATTGGAAAATGCTGTGCAAGAGCAGTTTGTTTAGCACAATCCCTCGCATTCATCGAGGCTCAAGGTCGCATTAAACCAGGAAGAAGATGTGTCGGGCGATTTCAAACCCATGTACTTGCGGAAGCCATTTCCAATATTGCATGCCAATGGATTCCGAACACATCCATCAGACCAATCTACTGATTTCCAATCTTTTGGAGACTTGGATAAGAATCCTTCCAAGCATGCACATGCAGGAGATCTATCGGCAGGTAGCATATGCACCACAGAATGCATATCTTTGACACGCGTCTGCCCCGGATGTGGAGAAAAGCTCCCAACTGCGTGTTCGATCCATCCACATAAACCGCTGCGCAATGCCTGATGGGTTTACCATGTATCTTGAAATAACAGAAGTGTTTACTAGTTTGAACTTGTAATACACCTCCTTCTGATTCATCACGAATTCATACTCGAACACTGGATTCCGATTTAAGCCCGGATATCCCGTAAAATGAAGACCATTCCATGACCCTGCTCTAGCCTTCATCGTATTCTCCTGCATGACAAACATTTGCCGAAGCCCACGAGGATCTAACCTTGTTGAAAACTCACCTCGACCAGGATCTCCCGTGCTCTTCCAAGATGATATGACTCTGTCTAGCCCAGTCACCAAGTTCCTTCCAAGCTTCATGTCCGGTAGGAATGTGTCACAAGGATAATCAAAACTCTGCCACAAAAATCTCTCTGGGTCATCAACATTTCCATCTTTCACAACAAGATTTCCAGTATCCAGGAGTTGTGCAACTGGATTTTCTGCTGTTCTTGATGAATTAGTTGGCCAAACAACATTATTTGTGCTATTGAGAAGGGCAAGAACTCGTTCATTGGTGACCGTTAAAACTCCGGAGTGATCGTTAAGTGGAGTTTCTCTGTTAGCCACCCATCTAACTGTCCCAGAAGATATTACGTACCATATTCCGACGTATCGGCTTTCCCAACTGCCTGGGCTGAAAAATCCCATTTCAAATGTTCCACCGGCTGAAACTAATGTGTCACCGTCTCTGATTGATTGACTGGAAAGAAGAGTGTCCAACGCAATGGACGTTTCTAAGAGGGAGAACAAGAAAGAGAATACAAAAGAATAGGTACCGGCTTCGGCCATTGTTTCCAGTTTTCTAATGGTTTATCGCCTTCTGTTTGGGAGAATGTTTCGTTTGTGTATGGTAAATGCACAGATAAGAAGAGATATTTGGAGAGAACAGCAAGTTTCTTTTATTTATGCACATCTTAGCTTTTGTCATTGACCTTCCTGGTTTTTGGTTCTGATCGTCAACCGTGTCAAGCGAGGGCAGGTATGGACGGTGGCATTCATAATTTTGATTTTGATTTTTGACGAAAGGTAAAATATTATTTTTTAATAATAATATTATTATTATTATTATTAAATTTAAAATAGTTAAATTGAGATTTGAAAAAATTAAATTATTTATTATATTTTATGAGATAATTTGAAAAATTGTAATCCATGGTAGAAGTTTGGACTTTTTTTTCTTGTATCTTTTTCAATGGAATGGTTGGTTTGGGCTTTAAAAATATCTCTGAATATATATAAATAATAGTAAAATAATTTATGAATAGTAATAAAATAGTTTAAGATAAGATGTTTTATTGAGTTTTTTAAAAAAAAATATTTAAAAAAATTTATAAAATTATAAAATTATTTGAATATAATTTTTTTTTAAGTTTAAAAAATTTTATTATTTTTTGCATGTGTTTTATTTGGAAGTTTTGGGAAATTGTAATAAGTAGGCAATGATTAGATGAAAAAGTTGAGAATTTAAAATTTAAAAATATTTTATATTTGAGTGATATTTGAAAAGAAAATATGTGATAATATCTTAAAATACTTGAGAACAGTTGTATTCTCAAACAGTTACTAAAAGGAAATGAAAACTCAAGAGGCGCCGTGAAGATGTATGTTTGCCGCCATTGTGATTTTCGTCTACCACCATCCAAAGTTTAGCCATAGGTGTGTCTATGGGTGCAATCTTTTGAAAAAATTTTGGAACCGAATCATTATACATTGGTTTTGAAAATTTAAAAAGTGATACACTGATTCATCATCGAAACTGAAACTTTTGATTTTTCTAGTTACCATTTACACGTATAGCACTACATAAGTTTAGTATTATAATAATTTCAACATTAAATTTAATTGTTAGAATTTAGTATTTATTATTAACAATTACTAATTCATTAGTGCCTAACTTATTAGTGAGATTAACTATTAGTTATAAGATTAATATACATAAATAATAAGATTAAAATTTCATGTTATATTAATTAACAATCTTGCGTATAATATATATAATACAATATAAAAGATATTTTATATATAAAATTTTAAAATATATTTACAGGCCGATTCAAACCAATTTTCAAAATATAAAAATCGAAACTGAAACGGTATAGGATTAGTTTCAGTGCCTAGATTCGATACTGGACCAAATAAGTTATAAACCAAATTACACCTACCGATTCAATTAGTTCAACTGATTTTTTTTTTTATTTTTTTTACACCACTAGGTGTGTCTATTTACCACCGTTGTGATTATTTTATTTCTTTTCTACAATGGTTCTCTGGTTTGGGAAGCTGCTATTGCCGATGTGAAGAAGATGCTTCCGCCAGCATGAGGAAGCTAATGTCGTCATGAACAAGTTGACACTATGAAGAAGTTGTTGCCACCATGAACACGACGATTCTTTCTATCATGAAGAAGGTTCCCTTTCATTTCAATCAAGTTCAAAATTAGATTAGTTTGATTTTAGATAAGTTCTTTGGAAACCCCCCTCCCTATGTTCATTTAAACCCCAACTCTAATCACATCGTATATGATGCAAGGCTTGTTGATGATAAATATATATATTGCTGTTTTTTAATAGTTTGCAATTTGATTAAGATCAGACCAAAACTTCAAAGACACAAGTAACAAAAAAATAGTGCAACAAGATGAATGTGGCGTGCTTAAAATGCAAGGAGATTGGACTCTATTGATTTGCTTTTTTCTAGGGTTGTAGTGTTTGCTCATATAATTAAGCTTCTGTCATTATAATGTAGTTTTGTGTCTACGTATATATGTAGGTTAATTAACAATATGTCAATTTTTGTGAGCACAAATTAACAAAGTCTTTGAGCCATCACAGCTTACTATTATTTGTTTTGTGTGATAGTTTTGTAAAAACACACTATTCAATGGGAAAAAAGAAATATCACATTAGGCCTTTCAATCCTGAGGCTTCAACTCAAGTATACTCTAAGAGAATTTATGTTATTGATTATAAATTCCTTCCCTTGAAACATGTAAGTTTGTGGTCATAAATTGCTTGTATTTGAAATTGAAGGATATATCAAATGCAACTCATCCAAATTATTCAAGCTATGTGCAGGCCGTTCACAATTGAACTTATTTATTTGATTTTATTTAAGTCTATTTGGCTAATTTTTTTCATTTTCTATTAGGCCTAATATGGGGCAATGCCACCTGCATTCTTTCCTGATTTCACCCTTGTCACCCATGGGTAAGTCACGATGTGAGAGGCAGAGGTCGGCCACCAACGAAGTGGAGAGTGCCTACAATAGAAAATGTTGCTAGGAGGTTGAAGATGGGAAAAGGAAGGGAAGGGATGCTAGTGGTGTAAAGAAAAGGGAAAAAAAAGTTATACTTGATTACTTAT
Source organism: Carya illinoinensis (assembly GCF_018687715.1). Lineage (NCBI taxonomy): Eukaryota > Viridiplantae > Streptophyta > Magnoliopsida > Fagales > Juglandaceae > Carya > Carya illinoinensis. The sequence goes on along the minus strand of NC_056762.1, from coordinate 34,327,316 downwards.
TTGTAATAGTCACTAATTCATTGATAGAGAAATTTATATTCAACGATGATTTTTTTATAGTAGTTAATATAAAGTATTCATTATACATTTATTTCTTCAAATAAAGCCATGTGAAACAACAAAAAGATGTGAAATGGACGAATACTTGATTCCTGATGTAGCTAACTTGCAACAAGATTATATGATAGGAATACAACACGGTGTCATAATTCAGGTTTATATTCACAGCCAAACATTTTACAGTTTACTTGTTATTGTATTATTTAACAATGTATATCATTCATGGTTGATGCACTATATGAGAGATTGAAGTCTTGAAAATTGATCGAAGACATTATGAAAATTATGCATTACAGTGATTATGAGAAAGTATAATGTATCACTACATTATTGGTTGAATTTTGATGTAATTTTTGACATATTGCTTGAATTTGAGGTATTGATGGAACATGTAAATTGCTTAATAGTCATTTTCCAAGTTGTTGTGTTTTGTAAAATGGCTATGATGAGGCAGACCGATGCTTATGCTTTGGCATATTCCAAATTAATGATGCAAATTGAGGCTAATGAATTCCAAATTAGCACTAAGGAATACAAAGTATTCAGGATGGAACATGTTTTACTTGATAATCATTCGACGTGGATGCACACCGATGCTCATGCTTTGCTGAAGTTTAGATTATTTTAGTCTTAATTTTTTGCTTATTTTCATTAGTACAATTGCTTTTTTTTTTTTTAAATGTTAAACAAACTTCGTTGATCAAAACTAATTACAAATGATTATCAATTCGAATGACTTGGAAAATAAAATTTGGGTAAGCATCCCACCAAACATTAATATCATCTATATTTCAAGCATATCTAACAAGTTTATGAGTTGCATTGTTGCCCATTCTCCCTACATACTGAATTTGACATCTTGGAAATCTCAGCATTAGCCCCTAATTGTCCTTTGTAAGATTTTTTAATAGTAATGCTGATGCTCTTGATCCTTGGATCCCTTGGACTAGGGGTGTAAGCCAGTTGGTCTGAACTGGAAAAATCGACCAGACCGACCCATTCAAACCATACAGAACTCTAGACCAGTCGGTCTTGGTCCCATAAATTGTGGACCGAAACCATTCGGTCCGATCACAGGCTTCATAAATTTTAGACTAAACCAAACTAAACTCCTATATATTTTTTAAAAATATTTTTAATAATTTAATATATTATTTTTATATAGTAATTATATAAGTTAATGATGTAATTTTTATTAATTTATTATCATTGAACATATAAAAATATTTTTTAATGAGTTAGTTACATAATCTATATTAATAATTTACTTAATATTAATTTAGTAACTTAAATAATTTTTTCTTAATTTATTTGGAAAAAAAAAAGAAGAAAAAATAAAAATAATTAGATCAGACCGGACTGGACTGGACTGACAGCTACCGGTCTGGTCTGAAAAAAATGATGGACCAAACATTTCGATCTATCACCCCTCCGAACTGGACCAGACCGATTTACATTTTTACCTTGGACCATCGAAGAGAATCATTTTCTGTAATAAGTTCTTGCAAACCCATATGAATGCACAGCTGCAGTCATCTTAGCAAAGCTATAAGGTCAATGTCTAAGAGCTCATTGACAATGTGTTTTTTCTTACTGGCGGCCATTAGTACATTCCCTTAACTGTTACAAAGAATTAGTCCCTCACCAGCACACTGTCATCAAGGAACATAACCCCATCTACATTCAATTTCATGGCATGTTGTGGTGAAGGCTCCCACGTACAGCACTTCTTAATGTTTCTCAATCCTTTTTAATGATTTTGAAAGCTTCCACCATTTAGAGCTTGCAGAACAGCATAAGTGACAAATTTGCCCACAATGTGCGAATATCTTTAGTAGAAAACAGGTGCCATGCCATATGGTCCAGAAGCTTTGTGAGGATTCATCTATTGTACTACTTCAAAAACCTCAACCTAAGTAAAATTTTTTGTGAGTTTCCTATTCATATCTTCAATAATCCTTCCATCCAGTTAATCCAGAAAACCCATGTCACCTCTTTGCGAAGAGGAAGTGTACAAGTCTTGAAAATACTACAAAATAAGTCTATCTCTTCCCTCTCCCTCTCTCCAACACCCTTCTCTATCTTTAATTTTGCTAATTTAATTCCTCTTTTTTCTTTGAGATGTTTCATTGTGAAAAGAACTTAGTATTTTAGTCACCTAATTGATTGTCACTTCATTCAAGTTAAGATACTAAGTGGTGACATTTCTACGCCTTTTGTAAGGTCTGCGCTGATCAACTCGCATATAGGTTTTCCAAGTCATTATGTTGTATTCAATTAAAGCTTATTTGCTTCAAGCTAAGTTTATATGATATATATGACCCAACTTGAGGAGGAGCGTTAAAGGATGTAATTGTGGTAAGTGTAACTTGTAAAGGTATAATCGTCAATTGTATGTAATATATATATTGTTGTACATCAATTAATGGAGTAAGAATTTCCCTCCATGAGTGTTTAGAAATTGCATAAAGAGATTGTTCAATAATATTTTCCAGGAAGACACAGCTAGAAAGAACAAAAAAAACAAAAAAAGTGTTGCAGGCACTAAGGTTTGCAAACTGGTCAAGGCATAAGAGATGTAGAATTAATCAAGAAAACCTTGCATATGAGATTTACCTGGAAGATCTTATTTGGACCATATAGATTTAGCCTTGAAGAGAAGAAAGATAGTGGGAGAGAAATATTGTATTGCTCAACAGTGTATTTCTATTTTCCTCTGAATAAAATTTTCTATAGCTCCATGGATGTACAACACAAATTAAATGCATATATCATTGACATGCTCTTCAGAATGAAAAGATATTGATTCCTGGCTCTTAAAGTCTCCCGAGGACTCTTCTTTACCATCGTGAGTTCTCCCATCCATTTTGAATCTCTGCCACAGAGTCTTCATCATCTATGATTTCATTAAGACCACCAACAATAAGTACAACAGCATCTACATCGATGAATGCCTAGACTTTGCAATCAACAGAATTTTTGCAGTTATAGGTGCTCCTATCCAAAGAATTCCCTTGAAATAAGTATCTCTCAAGCTTTGTAAAATAGAAGCTATAAAGCACAAAAACTAAAAAAAAAAATGCAAGTTAAAAATAGAGAAGTCAGAAAGAAATTACCACTTGTCTGGTACCTTTCCTAGTGAGCATAGTAAATTTATATGTACTATCTATTATTTCGATGGAAGTTTGGATTTACTTGTACACATAAACAAAGAAAAAAAGGTCTAACTCTAGCATAGGAAGCCAAGAAGTGTACATTTTTCAGCAAAATCACCCATACGAACCTATAATAACATTAAGAAGAGCATTGAAATTTTCATTACTGAAGACATATGATAAGTGGCATTGTGTGAGTAACTTTGTTTGACAACCAAAGATAAAATAAGAATTCCACAACCAACTCAACGGAAGAGCAACATGATGATTGTAGCTTGATCACTACGGAAACTGACCAATCCCATGCACGTTTCCAACATCTAGATTATCATTTTCTTTGCTCAATTACTTTCAAGGCATGAAGAAGGAAGCAAGAGATAGAGTTCTGTTTTCCCTCAGTTACCATCTGCAGATCGTTACTTGCGACAGAAAGATGTTTTGAGAATAATATAAGAAGGAGGGTAATAAAGTTGCAAAGAAACTTAATTTTGCTTTTTGTTTCCCCAATGAAGACAAAAAATGGAAGGTGTTGATATTTTGGGAAGACTTAAACTTAACTTCATGCCAATTCAAATGAACTCACAATCTATTTCAAGTTTGGTTAGATATCAAAACACTGTCTTCACTCTTTTAGATATGGGAGCAGCTAAAAGATTTTACCATTGGTGACAAGCCATGGATAGTGAGTGGGCACTTCAAAATGATGACAAGCTAGGAGGAGTCCAGAGACCTTCTACTGCTAAAGCTAGTTTTAATGGTCCTTTTTTTAGGAATGTAGATTGTTGGAAGTACCATGTGAGGGTTCTAAATACACATGGTGTAAAGATAGAATATGGGCGAAGCTAGACAGAACCATGGAGAATCCATACCTGCTACAAATGGAGGGACAATTGCCTTACAAGTTACTCCCTCGAGTTTGATCTTAGCATAGCCCCATGCTGATATCAAAGGGCCCTAAGTTTGTCAAAATACGGTCCTCCTATATTTAGGTTTCAAAGAATGTGATGTCTACATATGGATTTTAAAAAGGTAGTATAAGAAATTTGGAACCAAGATAAGTATGGGACTGGCATGGTAAAACTAATGCTAAAATTGAAGAGGATCAAGGGAGCCCTTAAAAAATGAAACAAGGAAATGTTTGGGCATGTGGAAGACTTGAAGATCAAATCATGGAGCTTGAAGAAAACATTTGCTCCCAACCAATTTTCAAGCAAGAAAATGACCATAAGGAAAACATAGTTGTACTTAACAAGTGCATCCTCCAAGAAGAGGTACAGCCCCAAACAAAAATTATGGGTCAAATGGCTAAGAAAATGTGATGCTAACACGGAATGTTTTCATGCTTTAGTACAACAAAGAATGCAAAAAGCTGCAATCAGCAAAATGTTCCTTGAAGATGGGAGTACGTTGAACTCTGCCCTGCAGATACATGATGCAATAGTCTCACACTTTCAGGATCTTGTAACTTCAAGTGCCTCTATGCAAGAGATTAACCTTGAGAATGTAATCAGCCTAGTAGTGACAAAAGAGAAGGTGATCTTGATTAGGGAGACAAATGCATATGAAGTAATGGAAGGCTTGAAAGAAATCTTGATAGATAGCGGCTCGAGCCCTGATGGGTTTGGATTTGGATTCTTTCTAGATTGCTGGGAATTAATAAATGAAGATGTGGTTGAGGCAAGAAATGAGTTTTTCAGCAGTGTTCCTATCCCTAGGTTTTCACAACTTCCTTTATTGTGTTCATACTGAAGGAAGACAACCCTAGAAACTTCTTGAAGTTCAGGCCAATCCGCTTGTGCACTGTAATATACAAAGTGTTTGCAAAAACCATGGTCAATAGAATGACCTCTATCCTTGAAGGGGTTATATCTAAAGAACAATGAGCCTTTTTCAAGGCAGAAGCATCAATGAAAATATTTTTCTTGCTCGAAAGATGATTCACAGTCTGAACAATAAAGTAATGACAGGGAAACGTCATGCTTAAAGTAGATATGGCAAAAATATATGACAGAGTAGAATGAGGATTTTTCAATAAAATATTGGAAGCATTTGGTTTTTCAAATGTCTATAGAACTCTATTAGCTAACTGTCACACAACCCCATGGTTTTCCATTGCCATGATTGGCATATTCACAGATTTCTTTATGTCTTTGAAGGAAGACAAGGAGATCCAGTATCTCCCTACTTGTTTATCATTGCTAAAAAAGTCCTTGTAAGACTTATTGGAGGCTGGGAAAATTGGGACTGTCCGAGCGATTAGAGGTTGTCCCATAATTTCACACTTGATGTATGCTAATGATCTAGTGATCTTCCTCAATGGTTCTAAATCTTCAATGAAAGAACTTGCTAAGGTGCTCAAGTATTATGAATAGGTTTCAGGTTATTGTGTTAATAAACATAAGTCTGTAGTAATTTTTGTTACTCATAATTCTGGTGCTAGGAGATCCATTAGGTTGAGAAATTTGGGTTACAAAGAAGGAGAATTCCCTACATATATCTGGGAGCCCACTGGACACTATTGTTGCTGACTTTGATACCAGAAAGAGTTGTTCCTTTCTTCTTTGGCTGTAAGCCTAGAAAGAACCTCAGATCCCATTATGAACAAAAAAGGTGACAGTGGGTCACCTTGGCAAAGACCTCTTGTAGGATTAATGAAACCTTTTGGGTGACCATTGATGATGACAGAAAAGGTTACAGTAGTAACACATTCCTTAATCCAATTAATCCAGGGGGAGTGGAATCCTAGGCAGTCAAAAATTTTGAGGATGAAAGTCCATTCCATAAAATCAAAGGCCTTTCCCATGTCAATTTTAATGGCCATTTCCCCTTTTTTCCCTTTTTTCTTTTTTAGATTGTGAAACACTTCGAGCAATGATAGTGTTCTCCTAGATGACTCTATCCGGGACCAAAGCTGTTTGGTGGGGGGAGATCAGACTTGGAAGCTTAAGCCTATTTGCCAAAATTTTTGATATGAACTTATAGCAAACATTTGAAAGGCTTATAGGCCTAAAGTGTTGGACAGGGTTTGGGTTATCATTCTTGGGGATAAGGGTGATGTTAGTATGGTTAACTTCTTTGAGCAACTTCCCGTGAGTGAAAAAGTTTTTGATCACAGCACACAAATCATCCTCAAGAATGTTCCAAAAATGTTTAAAGAAAATACCAGTTAATCCATCAGGCCCAGGGGCTTTTGAGTTATGAGTATTCTTAATGACCTCCCAAATTTCCTCATTATTAGGAATCTTGCAAAGATTTTGGTTCTCTCTGTAAGTGAGCTCATGAGGGAAGAGTTCTAAGATTTTAGGAGGAATCTCAGGGGAGGTGGTTGTATATATGCTCTTGAAGTGATCAATGAATTTGTTTTGGATGTCAGCAGGGTTCAAGGTCCACAGATTATTGTCAATCTTCAAGCTCTCAATGTAATTCTTCTTCCTTTCAATGGTGGTGGTCATATGGAAAAATTTTGTGTTAAGGTCCATGGTGGTGAGCCAAGGTAGCTCAGTTTTCATAACAAAGATTATTTATGGTAAACATTTAAAATAATAATTAAAAAGTATTTTGTATTTGAGTAATGTTTGATAATGAAATGTCTGAGCATACTAGAGAACAGTTGTGTTGCCAAACAGACTATGTTGGAAGAAGAATCCTCTATCTCAACCAATAACATGAGTACGGTATAATATCCTTGCTCTAAATCAAGAAATTTATTTACCTTTACTCCTTTTGTTCTGACTGTACAAATTTCAAAAGAACCACTCCCCCCCTTTGCACCAAGTGATAGTATCTACCGTGCTTCGAATGTTGAGATGCTGATTCCATTTGCTGAATAAGTTGCGTTGTTGCTAGATGGAGAATCTGCTACCGATAAATCGGCATAGAAACCCGGCTGCCTGGGGATAGGCAATAAAACTTCACTGCCTAACATTAGAACCACATAAGACATGTTTGGTCTATCTTCAGGTCTTTGCTGCACACATAACAGACCCACTTGAATTAGTCTTAACACTTCAGATCGTGTGTGTGCATCAACTACTGATTCATCGATCAGTTCCATTGCTCTGTCTACAATCCATAGTCTCCATGCCTGAAACAAATTAAAAACCATATTTCTGTGAGTTGGGTTTCCATTAATATGCACATCTTGATCTATTACAATATATTATCTTGGAGAATGCAGCAATACTCTTATCATGAAAGTCCTGTTATCAGTTCCTGCATTATACTACTACAATAGTTACATAATATGTCATTAAGTTCAAGTTATTAAGTAAAATAATTATATCTAAAAAGGAGATACGAGTTGCTAATATTGACACTAATTAGAAAGTTTATTTATTATTATCTTAGTTATACATAATATTTTTCATTTAATATATTTACTTATTCCTGCAGTTTGCACCTAACAAAATATAGTTTTGTAAGCACAAATTTTGCTCTTATTAAGTCATATTATCCTATTCTCCATTACCTGTGACTTGTTACTATTATAAGAGCATCATAATACAAAGAAATATAAATCTCATGAACTTGGCAGTAAACGGAACAACACTGTTAATAACAGGTTCTGTTTCAAAATATAAATCAGTAGAATGCCATTCTACATGCTTACATGTCCAAGAAGATTGAGGTGGTGGTCTGGATGGCAGAATCCCCTGTTCTTCTTCCCACTCAAGATCTCCAATACTAAAACTCCAAAGCTAAAGACATCAGATTTCACAGAGTACTGCCCATGCACTGCATACTCGGGAGACATGTAGCCACTGCAAAATATTATGTAAGGACAAGGAAATTGAAGTTCATAAACAGTTCAAGGTTATCGATAAGAAAAGATTAAACGTACTTACTATGTTCCAACAATCCTATGGGTCTTGGACACAATTTGATCTCCCTGAAATGATCTAGCCAGGCCAAAGTCCGAAATTTTCGGATTCATTTCCATATCTAGTAAGATATTGCTAGCTTTGAGATCTCTATGGATGACCCTCAGTCTAGAATCTTCGTGAAGATAGAGAAGTCCTTTGGCAATGCCACCAATAATGTCAATGCGCTTGCGCAAATCTAATAATTTGCTCTTTGTCTCGTCTGTCCAAGTTCACCTTCATGTTAGTACAAACCTTGCTGAATTCTCAACAAAATTTCATTAACCGAAGAAGATAACTAAACAAGAATTCCTTGCTTTAGAAGGGTCAGAGCTCAAACCAAAAATAAAGGACTCCAAGCTTTTGTTAGGCATGTATTCGTAGATCAAAATTTTCTCATTTTCTTCCGTGCAACACCCTAGAAGCTTTACAAGATTGCGGTGCTGAAGTTTGGCAATCAATTTTACTTCATTTATGAACTCAATAGGTCCTTGTCCGGAATTCGTTGAAAGCCTCTTCACAGCTATCACTTGCCCTTCTGGCAGTGTACCCTGAAAATCAAGAGGTTAGGAAATGCGTTCCAAAAAATAAACTTCACATATGTTGAGGATATTTCTGGTCTACCTTATACACAGGTCCAAATCCACCTTCTCCCAGCTTGTTGTTGCTTGAAAAGTTATTAGTGGCATTAGCTATGGCTGTCAAATCAATTATCGGTAACTCCATGTCTTCCTTCAGGCCTTCATTTTCACAATCTTTCTCGGGTCTTCTTTTTGTCATTCCTGGAATATTAGGAACTGAATTGGCACGATTTTCTTGAACAGAAGAACTATTGAATACAAGTGGCCAACCATCTACTCAGATGCATTTCTCTAAGGTAAAAAGAACTATAGAAATTTCTTAGCTTTAAAAATATACCTTTGAAACTAGACTTCTTCTTCCGTATGTATGAGATCAATCCAAGTGCTAGAATTCCATTCACTAATACTACAGCGCCGGCTATGATTCCTGCTCGTTTTATCTTGCTGGTGTTCCCCTTATTCCCATTATTTTCTGAAAACGAAGTTAGATTTCTACTCAATCTGCATATATCTGACTAATGATCAAAACTCCTATTAATTTTGAATATCACTAGGCGATATAGTTGTCCGAGTTATCCTCTATTCATAGTAAAAGAGAAAAATGCAGAGCAATTTTTTTTTTTTTAATTTTTTAGAAGGAAAAAAGAAGTAAAAAGTACCTAGTTCTGAACTGGCCACTTTTATGTATAGATCTTGCCCACCCTGAGAGTACACAACAGTGTCAATCAGTTTCCCCAACCAAAGCAAGCAGCCACTCCCTTTTCCCCTAATATCTAAATTGGAATATGCTGTGCAAGAGCAGTTTTTCAAGCACAATCCCTCGCATTCATCGAGGCTCAGGGTCGCATTAAACCAGGAAGAAGATGTGTCGGGTAATTTCAACCCCGTGTACTTGAGGAAGCCATCTCCAATATTGCATACCAATGGAGTCCTTCGAACACATCCGTCAGACCAATCTATTGATTTCCAATCTTTTGGAGACTTGGGTAAGAACCCTTTCAAGCATGCACATGCAGGAGAGTTATCGCGATCGCAGGTAGCGTATGCCCCACAGAATGCATAAGTTTGACACGCATCTGGCTGGGATGTGGCGTAAAGCTCCCAACTGCGAGTTCGATCCATCCACACAAACCGCTGCGCAACGCCAGATGGGTTTATTGTATATCTTGAAAAAACAGAAGTGTTTACGAGTGTGAAATCAAAATACACCTCGTTCTGATTCATCACGAATTCATAGTCGAACACTGGATTCCGAGTTACGCCCGGGTATCCCGTAAAACGAAGACCATTCCATGACCCCGTTCTAGCCTTTATCGTATTCCCCTTCATCAGAACCCTTTGCGGAAGCCCACGAGGATCTAACCTTACTGTAAAATCACCTCGAGCAGGATCTTCCGTGCTCTTCCAAGATGACATGATTCTATCTAGACCAGTTACCAAGTCCCTTCCAATCTTCATTTTTGGTAGTAATGTGTCACAAGGATAATCAAAACTCTGCCACAAAAATCTCTCTGGGTCATCAACATTTCCATCTTTCACAACAAGATTTCCAGTATCCAGGAGCTGTGCAACTGGATTTTCTGCTGTTCTTGATATATTAGTGGACCAAACAACATTATTTGTGCTATTGAGAAGGGCAAGAACTCCTTCATCGGTGATCGTTAAAACTCCGGAGTGATCGTTAAGCGGAGTGTCTCTGTTAGCCACCCATACGACTGTCCCAGAAGATATCGCGTACCATATTCCAACGTATCGGCTTTTTGAACTGCCTGGGCTGAAAAATCCCATTTCAAATGTTCCACCGGCTGAAACTAACGTGTCGCCGTCTCTGATTGATTGATTGGAAGGAAGAGTGTCCAACGAATTGGATGTTTCTAAGAGGGAGAACAATAGAGAGGATAGAAAAAAATAGGTACAGGCTTCGGCCATTGATTTTCTAATGGCTTATCTCCTTCTGTTTGGGAAAAGGTAATGTGTTTCAGTGTATGTATCGTAAATGCAGACGAAGATATATGGGGAGAACAGCAAATTGCTTCTATATATATATATAAAAGGAGAGGGGGTCTGAGTTGAGAGAGAGAACTCGGGAGGGAGACCAAGCCGAGAATGAGAGATGGATTCATGTGGCCTAAAATTGTTTTGGAAAAAATATCTCTTTTGGGCGGTAAAGTATCTATTATTTATTATTTTATTATTATTTTTATTTATTTTTTATTATTTTATATTACTGTTTATTATTATTTAATATTTTTTATTATTATTCATAAAATATCAGATACCACCTTATTATTCAAACACAACCTAACACAATGTTACGTCACCAAAACACCCTTATTTAAACTAACACAAGAAAAAATAAAAAGATAAAAAAGACAAATTGCCAAACACAGATAACACTGAAAATGGAAACAATTACTATAGATTACTGTAGAGCGGCGATCGCCGCTTATATAATAAGCAAGATATCTATATATAAATATATATCATATTATAGATATATAGGATATAAGAGTCAACAAGGTAGAAGGATCTAGATTCATCCCAAAGTAACAAATAAATACAAGAAAAAGGAAAAAAATATGACAATAACTTGACCTCTACCCATTTTTCACAAAAAAAAGTCACAAGAAACGATTCTAATAGTCTAATAAACAGACAATAATATTACAACTAAAAGCTATAATGAAATGTTTTATGCTGCATTTCGCTGATCTGGACTAGCTAAATGAGATTTTCACTATCTATTTTTCAAAATCTTTGGTTAAAAGTAGCAAAAATATAAGAAAATAACAAGAGAAAAATACGTCAAATTGCCTACGAATTACCCTCAAGGACTGTGGAGACACATAGGTCTCTATGCGCCATACTAGAAGAATAGAAATTGGTCGAATCTAAAAGAACCGAGGCCACTGGCCCCAAAAATGTTGTGCGTGGTGGCTACAGGTTCTCCTTAGTACAACGGAGCATGAAACATATGTGCTGCTTTGTTTGACATTCTGTTTCGGCCATCCAAAAGATCGGCGGTTAGGAAATCCTACAACAAGACGTGTGGTAGTTATGGAAGACTGAAAAGAAATAGATCAATGCTTCTTCTTATTAAGGACGGAAAACAAAATAAAATTAAGAAAAAATGAGTCAGATAACTTCAGGACAAGTCAGACGCGAGGAGGGTCGGTGGAGTTGAACCTCGACCCCCTTACGGATGAAGAAGATGGGATGTTTAGGTTTTTGGTTGAGAGCAAATCGTCTGGAGAAAGAAAAAAGGGTTAATCAATTTTTTCCTGCAATTGAACAGCAGATTGCTTGTATGTGTACACATCTTAGCTTTCATCATTGACTTTAGTTTCCTGGTACTTGGTTATGCTAGCTGGTCCTACGTGCACCAGGTCAAGTAGCCTCGTGTTGTGTTTAAATTCTTTTCATCTCGTTTAACTACAATAAATATCTTGTTTAACTACAATAAATATTGCTTATGTCTTTTTTTTTTTCTACTTGAACTTTTTTTTCTACAATAAATATCTTGTTTAACTACAATAAATATCTCGTTTAACTACAATAACCACATAGAACGTTATTTTGAACTTTTTGAAATGAGAAATGATTTGTGCAGTCGGCAAATACAGCCAGCGTGCAGTCGCTTTAAAAAAAATGAATTAATATGGAACCTATATGAAAAAAAATTATTTTTATAACTTTTTTTTATTCATTATGTACAACCATGAAAAAAATATATTTTTATAATTTTTTTTATTTATTTCGTACAGCCGACTGCATTTACCGATTGCGTCTAGCAAAGTTCTTTTGAAATTTATGAAAAGAAAATTATCTACAACACAAATTCAATGCAAATATCATTGACTTGCTCGTAAGAAAGACTTTTAGAATGAAAACATATTGATCCTTAGCTCTTATTATTCGGTTTTTTTGGAACCTAGTTTGGTAATTGATTGGAGATAAATAGAGAGTTCACTCGACAAATTGCTCGAGCAAATTTTAGACAAAAAGTTCACTCGATACTTACTCATTATTTGCTTGATAGTCGCTCAAGCGAATAACTGAATAATTGTTTCTATAAGTGTTTCCGCCACATACCTATATATGTATTGTAAACAATATCGTCGCAAAAATAAAACATTGTGATAGAAGATATACAAAAACAAACCAAATAGAGGCAACCTTGAAGAGAAAAGAGATAGTGAGAGAAACATTGTATTTCTACTTTCCTCTTAATAGTGGCGAAACCATATGCATCTCCGGCGCGGGGGGGGGGGGGGGTTGGCGGCCATGATTTTTGGAAAAATAAAAATATATCTTAATTTTTATTCATAATTTTATAATTATAGAAAATGGCCCCTTTAAAAAAATTTATAATCTCTATTTGTTCTATAAAATTTTAATATACTTAGAAATGTCTTTTTAATTTTTTTCCTATAGTCTCAAAATTTTTTATAATTCCTATATATTATTTATTTTCAAGAGTGTGGTCTCACCAAAATTAAATCAAAATTAAGTTTAGAATAAATAATAAGCTTACTAATATGGATATCAAAGTTTTTTGTTATTCAATATTAGGCTTCTTAATTTGAAATCCAAATTAAAAATATAAAAAAAATAATTTAAGATTGATGATCTATAAGAAAAATAATTGAGATGTGCTATCATCTAGACTTCATTGAGTAAGAAAAATCTTATTTAAGGTCTCTATTATAATATTATATACTTAATGTGACATGAAAATATCTAGAGTTTACATAAAATTTAATAAACGAGCTTACATATATAATAGAATGAAAGATGACATTATAAAAAATCACTTGACAGTTTATATGAAGTAAATAAATTCTAAATATTTCATTATAAAAATAATAATAGATGAATATTATTTCATGAAACATTATCATCAAAAACCTAAAACATATATTAAGATGTTTTATTTTTAGAATTTTATTTTTACTTGTATATTGCAATTTATCAAGATCTAATTTTATATATATTTATAATTTTATTATTTTTAAATTTCAATGTGTCGCACACTAGAAAATTTAGCCGCCCTCAGAAAAAATTTTTATTCTGCCACTACCTCTTAATAAGATCATATACACCTTCATAGACGTAGGCACATTGTCAAACAAAAACGTTGTTTTATACTTAAGAATTAATTATATATAATCATATATTAATTGGGCTGGACCGGGGTGAGGTATAATGTGGGTGGGCCCGCCTTCAGCCCCCGCTGCTTCAAATGAAATGGATGGGGCATCTTGCCCCCGCATGGTGTAGGCGTAGTAGCCCTCGCCGCCCAGGCAAGGCCGGGGCCGATAGACTAAAAGGATAAGAAAATAATTTTTTTTTTTTTTTTAAAACAACACAAATTTTATTGTGGGTTGGGATGAGGTAGCTCAATTTTCATATCAAAAATTGTTTTATAAATGAGAAATGTTACTGTAGCTTCATTTATACCGTTCATTTTGTCATTGATATGGCACTACCATATGGTGTTGTGTGGTTTATTAAAAATATTAAAAACACAAATATAAAAGAGGTAGAAGGAATATATGGTTTCAATTTTCATCTTGTTTTGTTTTCAAACACTATTTTTTTTAGTATATATATATATATATATATTTTATTTTTTATTTTTTATTTTTTTAATCAATCATGTGTCACCATATGGTGATACCACGTTAATGGTACAAAATAAACTGTATAACTAGACGACATAGTAGTAATACTCTTTAAAAAGTACATAAATAATATATGTACTTTTTAAAACTGTCAAAGTGCTAGTAAAATAAACATTTTCTATGCAGTTCCCACTCGGGGATTGTTCGTGCACGACTAGAAATGAATAGTTTCATTAATCATTTAGTGGAATAAACAACATGGAAGAAATCGGGCTGAACTCTCCCATAATTTGGAAAAAAAAAAAAAATCAGTTAACAATTTGGTCGGTAAAAAATAAAGGAATTTTTGGAAGCCAATGCATGCCTAGTGACTTGAAGCACTAAAAGAGTCCCATTTACAGCAAGCTTGTATAATTTAGATAAGAACAAGAAAAGCAAGCTTGTCGAGTCTTATCCTCAAGCAAATTGGGTACTGTCAACTCATATAATCAAATGGAAATGTGAGGAACATTACATAGGTCACGTATGCATGCATCCACTTGGACAAAACAACGATAACATAGGTTAAATGCATCCACTTTATCAATTTACATTCAGTTGAAGGTATTTAAGGGCTATATATATATATATATTTTAGGGGAGCTATATTCAATATAAAAAGGAATGTGTAGAGCTCGCATATTCTATGACTGTATTTAATATTGCTATCTACATAAATTGACCTCCTCGACATAATTATTGGTTCTGTCACTATATACATAATATATATATTTATATATATGCCAGAAACTAACACTACAAGAAAAATAAATTTTTGTGATTAATTTATTATAATGAAAAGATTATTCACAACTAAAATTAATTGCGAATAATCTTTTCATTACAATAAATTAATCATAAAAATTCATTTTTCTTATAATATAAGTGGCAGTCTATATCTTTCAATAAACCTCACATTAATTTAATTACAAAAAATCTTCTCATTACAATAAATTAATCATAAAAATTCATTTTTTTTTATAATGCAATTGGCAGTCTACATCTTTCAATTAGCCCCACATTAATTAATTAAGGCTAAGTGGTAGACTGGGTGTGGGAAGAAGACAGGAACTTAATTGGAGTTAAGGAAAGTGGGGGGCCCTCGGGGGGACATGTCTTTTGGTTGCATTGCATTGTAGTGTAAAGATAAAAATATAAAGCGAGTTTATTTTTTATTTTTTTATTATTATTTTTGTGAGCCAAAATCAAAGATATTTTTCGCCAGTATGGTAGCCAAATAAAATATGCCTAACAGGTGCTTTCCTCCTCCCTTCTCTCTTTATCTCTCGGATGGACTCTTAGGTGTGGATCAATCATGAGCTCTTAACTTTTGTGTTTAACATCATGTTAGGTTTTGTTTAAGTCAATATTTGACCAAATAATATTGTAAGTTTCAATAACATTTTCTCTTTTAATATTGACTAATGAACCACAAGTGTGGATATCTCATTTTGCAACCTAAACAATTAAAGTCTCATTTTGTTATACCTAACATTTCTTGTTTGAAGGGTAGAGATTTGGCGATTTGTAACGTCTTCATCGTATTCGTCATCTTCTTTGATTGATTGTTGTTAGAATCATACTCCAATATATTTATATGGGTCGAGAGCGACTTTCAAATTTGCTAACACCCCAAGAAATCCATAATGACCTTTTTCTTCTTATCCAAGGTACAATAAGGAGGTCATTACTTCTTATTTGGTCACTTTATTATCAATACATGTGTTTTACTATTTGCTACAATGATTTTTACAAGCTATTTGTTGAAGGGAAGGCCATACTGCAACTATTTCTTATGGGCAAGTATTGAAGAAGTAAAATAAAGAAAGTTTGCAATAGAAAGATAACTGGTCATCCAAAAGAGAGAGGAAGAAGTCCAGCATACTACTTTACGTTTATTGGGGATTGACAATTCTAATCCCATGTTGGTTGGTATGATCATGATCAATTGAAGATTAAGCTTGTGTTAGGAACTTCTTTCTATGTTGTTAATAGGTTTATATACTTTGTTAAGTTTTTTAGTGTTTGAGTTCAATGTAACCCAATTGTGTACCAGAGTGCTAAACTTTAATGTTTATGTTATAATATTCGTTGTAACTATGTTTTTAATGCAATCCAACTGTATTATGTGCTCTAGACTGTTTCAAATGAGTTTAATGGAAGATAGTTTCTTTGTTTGGAGAGTTTCATCTAAATGTTTGGCTTTTAACTATGAGATTGTTGTTTGTATATTACCAGGAAATACAATTTGTGACACTCAGACTTGTAAGTAATTTAGATTTGTATAATGGTTGGAACTAATCTAACATGCACCATGCACCACATTCTCAAATGGAAAAATCACTCCTCAATATAATGTAGGTTGAGTACATTTAGAATTCGCATTCACCTCTTTAGGATTGAGTTACCACAAAAATTCCCATATTGGCATTTTGCCAAGCTACAGAATGCACTAGACAGGGAGAGTAGTTAATACAAAAAATGGTTGGCATTTTGCAAGTTGGAAATACTCTCGAAATTGCAATTTTCATGGCCTTATCTTGATTTGTGATTATTGCATTTGGCGGTTGGTCATTCATACACTTCAACCATGACTCAAACAACCACTCAAATATATTTGTGTCCTCATTGGATATCAATTCACACTCGAATAGGATTGATTGTCCTTGGTGGTTCACACCTACAAACAGTGCAAAATGCATCTTATACGCATTAGTCAAATGTATTATGTCAAATATAATCACATCCTCAAATAATTCATATGTAGCTCTACTTTAGACATCTACCCAAAACACATTATTTAACCGCATCTCATTGTGAACGTCTATCTTATAATAAAAATCTGGATTTTATTTTTGCATATATTGAAAATAGTTACATAGAGCTACAGCACCTCCAACCCCAAGGCGAAGTTGTCGTGCTTTGTCAATGTAATTTCGACACTCATTCCCCTCGAATGGTACATTCTCATAACCCCTCACCTCAACAACCACAACCTTGAAATTTTTGGACAATCTTATTCCTGCCTCGTCATTTATTTCAAGCCTCTTAGCCACAAGAGTAACAAACTTCTTAAAACATCTGAAATGTCTTGCCTTTCTTAGATTACAAACGTGTGTGTGGTCCAAGGTCATTTAGATAGGGTATATCCACATTCATCATTTAGTATGGCATTAACCCTAGCCATACACCCTATCTTCTCTGTCGGTCTTGGTTTCATAACATTGGTAGCCTTATTCTTTGATGTGCCTCCTCGCACACCTGCCAAGCAAAACCATATGACATTCCCAAAATCATCCTATCTAGAATTCCTTTTAGACACTCCAAATCTCTTCTACTTACCATACTTCATATAGTAAAACCGAACTTCTTCTATAAATGAAAATCTCATTCTAACTATAGGTTCTTCAATAATTTCATCACATTCAATCTTCTTGTCAATTCCTACTTCATCACACTCATTATCTGAATGTTCTATATCGGCGTCCATTGTTTATCCAACGTTTGAATTGTCTACAAAGATATAGTACGTTTGAAAACAATGGAGATGCATTGTATATGAAAGAACATGCGAAAAAAGAAAAAAATACCATAATGTAGTTTGAAAAAAAAAATCAAAAAAACTTTCAAATATAGAGATTTGGGCAATCCTAACATCTCGAGTTATAACCACTTAATTCTTTCATTATTTAACGAGTAATGCTACATATAAAAATAATTTAATCTCATTTCTTTTCAAAAGGTTTGTACGAAATTTATGCATCTTAAGATTGCACAAATAATTTTATACAGACTATTTTAGAAGGCAACCAAAAAATTATATACAAAACAACTTTGAGATTTGATTCCCTAGCTCACCAGAATTGACAACTTACACCATCTAAAAAATAAAACAAATGGAAAAATAAAAATAAAAACTAACGTGATGCCAGAAAAGAAACAAAGTTCCATTCCATTGTGCACTTTATCCAATAATCAAATCAATAGGCCCACGCACACAATTTGGTAGGAACACCATCTTCTCCATTATCTTACCCTTCAAATCCAGCTAATCACCAAGAAAAACCAAGTGTGACAAGAAAGTACCATGCCATAATCTTGGCATCGATTTCAAACCCATTTTTTTTAGTTCAAAACCCACCAATTGGTACCCTATTCTTTCCATCATCTTATCCTTCAAACCCATCTAAACACCAAGAAAAACCAAACATGCCAAGAAAGTACCATGTTTTGCCACCGATTTCAAACCCACTTTTTTATAGATCAATACCCACTAATTGGAAGCCTATTCTTGCCATCATCTTACCCTTCAAACCAAACTAAGCACCAAAAAACCAACATGCCGAGAAAGTACGGTGCCATGATTTTGTCATCGATTTCAAACCCACTTTTTTATAGATCAAAAACTACCGATTGGTACCCTATTCTTGCTATCATCTTACCCTTCAAACCCACCGATTTAAGCATAATCAATTTATAGATCAAAACCCTGTTCGATTCAAGAAAGAGGAAAAGAAATCTCTCTCTCGGATTGGAGGTCGGATGGAGAAGAGCTAGAAGACGACTCCAGAAATGGATCTCTTCTGCTATGCCGACTAGATGCCTGTGCCAAACGAAGGAGCCAGAGGAAATGAGGGTCAGGCTTGTCGGGGTTAAGGGGTTGGGGCTTTTCGGATTCTGAAGAGGAAATGAGGTAACCACTATTTTTTTATGATTTATTTAAATTAAAAAAATACGTGGCATGCCACATCAAGAGGTGTTTGCAAGTGGAAGAACTAGATGGTGACTGTAGAATGACCGTAGAATGACCCATTTTCTAAATGACGCTGACAACAACTACTGGAGAATTGCTGGATGACATTAATATAAAAGTTGTGAAATCTATTTAGGAAAATTGGGCAGCCCCCACACATATTCTGTCTAAAGTATTATTTTATTTTAAGATGATAGAAAAATAGTAAAATAGTTGTTTTATCATTTCTCAATAATTAATTAGGCCTGTGCAAAATTACTTATAACCCAACCCCACCCGATTGATCCAATCCGACCCACCTGATAAAGTCAAGTTAAAATCAGAAGCAAGTCATCCAAACTAAACAGCAGGCGATAGGCATCCATCCCCAAAACCTACATTTTCTTTAGATTCTCCCTTCTCCATATTCTCAAAGAAAGAAAGAAAGAAAAAAAAAAAAACCTTAGCCTCTCTCCGTCTCTCTCTCTCTCTCTCTCTCTCTCTCTCTCTCACACACACACACACACACACACAATCATATATCTATATCGTTGGATAGAATAGAGATGCCGATAGGGTCATAAGTGTAGAGGAGCGTCTTGTTAGGGTTCTTGGCAGCAATGCTGAGGTCGAACTTTGAGTTAAGAGTGGAAAATGAGGTGATGATGAGGTAGAAGACTTTGAGGCTGGTGACCTAGAAAGACGGGCGGTAGACGGCATAGAAGATAGTGCCAGCAATAGCAATGAGGAGGATGAGAAAGAAGGTGAGGGGGAGCTAGAGGCAGCAGGAGTACCAGCAACTATAGCTGTGGCAACAGTAGTGGTGGGGTTGGGGGCAATAGAGGAGACAAGTGGCACTATAGAGTTTTGACTTGGCAACAGGGAAGGTACCATTGGAGCGAGCTTGGAAGAGGGATAGACCTTGTTTGTCATGGTGTGTATATGCATGTATGCGTCACAGATACAGAGAAGGAAATGAGGAAGAGAAAGGTGGTTAATTTGCTGGGTATTTAAGGAAGGTGTAAAGTTGTTTGCTTTGATGGTAAAGAGGAAAATGAAACTGGAGAAGGAGAGGCTTCTTTTGAAGCCAAGAAAACAAAGACAAAGGTGTTTGTTTTGGTTCCAAGCGAACAAATAAAGGAAAATGATGAGTTGTATCTCTTCTTCAGATTCTCCCTTTATATTCACATGTTTAAGATGGTCCGATGAGCATCAATGAAAACTCAACAAGTGAAGGATTTGGCACCTGACTCTTTATATTTGCAACCAATTTATGGCAGCCAAACAAATCAATCTATCTTAGCTCTCACAATTTCACAAATTAAGAATCATCAATTTAATAAATCTTTTGATACTCGGAGGAAGGTTGACAAAATTCTCAATTTAAGAAATTAAGCACTTAATTGGATAAGTTTTCTTTGTACGATGTTTTGGTACCAATATATACAATAAAGTTGATTTCGTTCAAAATTGTAAATGGGGTTTTTTTTTTCTTTTTTTAAATGAAATTTTACCCGGCACCAATTCGAATGTGTCGGGTCGGGTCGATACTGTACGGGCGTCGAATTGTGCCAGGTCGACCAAACAAAAGTCCTTGGCGGGCCAGGTGTAATTAATTTTATTGAGTCCAAGTCAAGATTTGGATGCGAAAAAGGACGAAGTTGCCGAGTTAGAAACGTTAACTTAAAGCCGACAGCCGAAAGCAATTTCCCAAACAACTTTGAATTTTCCAAAGTTACTTGAATGGTACATGTACATCGACTTCTTGTAACCATCAAGGCAAATCAATTAAGAGAATGCACTTTCTTTCTTACTAAGACGTTAGAAAGGATAATAATTGATCTATCACTCTTCTTTTATTACTAAATTCTTTGCATTTTCATTTTCTCTTCGCTAAATTTATAGAAAAAATACTCATATTGGTTCACTGTACTTACACGCTGCTCTAAAGATTCCTGAGAAAAATGATGTCGACAAACTTGAGCATGAGATTCACGTGTTGCCTATAGTAAGTACCAGTTTCTCTTAAATCATATTTGAATAATAAAATGAGATAATTTTATATAAAAGTTAAGAATTAAATAAAATATTATTATAATTTTTTAATATTATTATTATTTTAATATTTAAAAAATTAAATTATTTATCCTATGTTATATAAAAATTAAAAAAAAATTATAATAATAAAATAAAATAGATTGAAAGTATTTATATAACCAGACCTAGCCTTATATCGTCAAAAACAGATAAACTTGTTACAATGGCATCATTAAAAAGCAAATAGCAGTTGGGTTAATCTCATGTTTCTATATATATATATATTTTAATTGAGCCCCACAAGAAGGCCAACAAAATATGGTAGTTGGGTGAATCAGCAAATATTCTTTTGTGTAAAGTAAGATTAGCTTTTGTTAAGCATCACATTGATCATCCACATCATAGGCACTAACACTTGTTTCTCACATTTTCTTTTATTACTAGATTAATTACAAGAGTAATTATTTGTACAACTCCAAATAAATAAGTCTCATGCAATATTTTTGTAAAAATATTAAATCTTATTATGGAAAGGTATAAAAAAATATATTCTTTATTAGTATACCCCTTTTTTTTCAAGAAAAAAAAAAGGGACTTACACGAATTGTCTACTTAAAACTTTTACCTATCGTTAGTCTTAATTATAGACTTGTCTCCTTTTCTTTCTAAAAAGACATATTTTCTCATTTCCTTTACAAAAGAAACCCATCTCCACACGACAAAGCATTCGACCATTTTATAAAATTTAAGTAACGTAGATATAATTATGAGTTATTTAAACTTTGCACATTCTTTTTGAAAAGAATGAAATTTATTATTAAAAAAATTAATTTTTTTATATAATTTTTATATTTACTTATTTTTAAAAAAAAAAATACATAAAACTTGTGTAATCTATAATTATAAATGTTATTTCTATAAAGTTTTTGAAAAATAATATAAATATAATTATTTTTAAAGTCATTTTAAATCGATTAATAAAATATATATAAGCTTTTCACTTTATTAAAATTCAAATTTTATATTAATATCCTCTATTTTAAATAGAGTTGTAACGTGAATCGTAAAATAATTATATACATATAATTTTTTTATTTTTTTATTTTAATTTGGTTACACGTGAGATGCAACATAGGTTAGAAGCCCAATTATTTTATCTCCAGTCATGCAACTGGTACATGCTGTCGGATTCCAATGGATTACCTCACCCTCCTCTGTCATTTCGGTGAAAAGTGAAACTATATCCCGGAAACAGTGTGCGCGACGAAAATGGGCGGGCCGGAGGAACAGAACTCCGGCTTCCCTCCCAAGTCACCGGGACCAACGGTAGAGGTGGAGGAAGAGGAGGACAGATTCGAGGCGTTGGTCATGGACCTGGATGATCTTGATGGTTCCTGGCCGTTGGATCAGATCTCCTTATTCTCCCACCACAACCGCGAAAATAACGATAATGATCGCCTCTCCTGCTCCGACCGGGCCTTCTCTCCTCTCTGGGCTTTCCTCGATGGAAACGACGACGCAACGCATGCCTCCTCAGCTCTCCCGGACTGCTCGGGCTTGCTATCCGGTGAGTTTGGTCTCTCATATCGTTATAGGATTGGATTCTGATATTTTGATTTGATTCTATTGGAAATGTTGCAATACAAGTTTAGAAGTTTATTTTGCAGTGTTTGGTTTGGGTTGTTGATTAGAATTGGGTTTTGGTATCGATACTACTGCTTTTTGCTTCGAGTTTCGGATTTTTCATTGAGTATGCAAGTGGGAAAGACCGTAATTGCTGCTTTTTCTTTCTGGTTCTTTTAAGCTCTGTTTGGTTGAGGAGAAAGTGGAAGGCAAAAAGAATGAAGCAGGAGAATCCCCAACAAAAAAAGGGAAGATTAAACTAAGGAACTATTATGATATGGCCATGCATATCTGGTTGAGTTCATCCTTCTCTTAGCAATTGACAGAGAATATAAAGTATAGTAGGGTAATATCTTGTCCTAGCTATTCTCGAGCTAGAATACTTGCCGAGAGGGCTTTTGCACCTAGGATTAGCGGGACTTTTGTCCCAGAAACCCAGTGCCAGTAAAAAAGACATTCTCAAGCTAACAATAACTAAGATAAATTGGCCATTAAAGAAAACAAGGAAAGCGATCCTAAAAATAAAAAAGGTGCATATCTCAGAAATTAGTAAATGATAAAAATTTAAATTGGCCATAATAGAATCCTTAGAAAATGAGAATCTTTGAAATCATCTTGGTACCTTATACAAAAAATACTGGAATTTCCTTCAAATTATGAACATTTCACAATGCAATCCCTACCACAATTGCGTTTCTTCTTGGCATTCAAACCTAACGGAGGAGCATGTTGTGAATCTCATAGAATCAGCAGGTATCTTTTCACCTCCATATTTAAAAAAAAAAAAAAAAAAAAAAAAAAAAAAAAAAAAGAGTATTAATTACTTCTGTCACTTATGGTGGAGGAAAACGTATACATCCAAAGATTTACATGTCACATATAAAGAAAAACAAGGTAAAAGTTACTGTCTAAGACGAAACCCTGTTTTATGAAGATTTAAAAAGACCTATCAACATAGAAGGCAGCTGTGAAGTGAAAGAATAGGATAAAATATGACCAGCTGAGCCAATATTCGCCAAACCATCTGCCATTTTGTTCCCCTCTCACCTCCAGCTTGAATTGCAGCCTTAAAAGGACTTCACCCTCCTATCATAATCAATGGGGTGGTTACCTTCTTCTTTGTCTTGTTTTTTTACCCCATCTCAGAGTGCCAATGAGCTTTGATACCAATTGTTAAAGACTAGATATTGTTTTAGCTAGACACAAACCTTTAAACCCTTAAGGGGTTCCAAGGAAATCACTCGACTGGAAAATAAAATAAATATCAAACAGAACTTTGTTGAAATATGAATATATATTTGTTTTCGGGTTTATACTTTGTTGAAATATGAATATATATATTTGTTTTCGGGTTTACATATAGATGGCCTATTTATTGGTGCTATCAAGCTTAATTTTCAGGTAATAACAACCCTAGACTTTAGAGTATCTTAGTAGGACATGATTTTGACCATGCAAGAAACATAAGGAATTAAAGACATGAGGAAATAAAAAACATAAGGAAATAAAAACGTAAAATCACAACTAGAACAATTATATTAAAATATAAAAGAAAGGTGCAGCAGGTTGTGGAGGCAGTACAGCTGAGTGGAGAATGATTCCTTTGTGTTTGTTTTGGTGTTTATGGCTTGAGAGAAATGGGAGGTGCTCCGAAGATTGTGAACGCACAATGGGGGAATTTAGGGATTTTTTCTTTAGCACTTTAATGTTTTGGGTGAACAATCTTGTGGGGGATATGAATATTTGTAATGTTTTTTTTTTAGTACCGTTTTTCTTTAGCTTGTACTTAGGTGTATTCTCTTGTGTACTTCTTGTGTACTTGAGATATGCCTATTTACTTGAATAAAATCTCTTATTACCTATCAAAATATATCTATATATAAAAGAATTAGCAAATGATAAGAATTGATCCCTCATATTCTAGAATCAAAAGCATAGCATACAATTTGCTTCAATTTTGTTTTCTTTCTATCTTTCTCTTAAGTCAAGAATCAAGCAGACAATTGCATATCTGTATGAATTAGTGTATTGGATGATGCTTGTTTATCGTGTTCAGCCTGGGCTTTGAATTGAAACTTTATCACCATCTGCAATAGCTTTTATTATCTTCAATTGGGTTCATCGATATTGTCCAATTAAAAACATATGATAGTTTTGTACCACTTGGAGCTTCACTCAGAGGTTCACTCATTTGGGTTCTGACTTTGAAGTTACACCATATGTAGGTACTCCCATTTCTATAGCTGAAAGGCCAATGGTGAATAATGACGGTAAGCAAAGACTTCCATCTCCACTTATTGAGCTGGTGCCCCTGGACAATCCAGATGGGTATTGTGCCATCAAGGAGAGGATGACACAGGCACTTCGTACTTTCAAAGATTTGACGGAACAAAATGTTCTAGCTCAGGTTTGGGTACCTGTAAAAAATGGGAGTCGGTATGTGCTCACGACTTCTGGGCAGCCTTTTGTTATTGGTTCTCATATCAATGGTCTTCATCAGTATAGGATGGTCTCTCAGATGTACATGTTTCCCGTGGATGAGGAGACCGATGGACTCCCTGGACTTCCTGGCCGTGTTTTCCGGAAAAGAATACCAGAATGGACTCCAAATGTGCAGTTTTACTCCATGCTGGAATATCCACGTCGTAATCATGCCCAGAATTACAATGTTCATGGAAGCTTGGCGTTGCCTGTGACTGAGCCTTCCGGCCAGTCCTGTGTTGCTGTGCTTGAGCTCATCATGACTTCAGCAAAGATCAATTATGCACCTGAAGTTGATAAAGTCTGCAAAGCACTTGAGGTTGGTCTCTTTTCCCCTTGCTGTGCATGTGAAATTTCATGCTGTGTTCTTATTTGATGACATTTAGATGATGATTATGCTCTTCGTGAGATTCTTTAAAAAATATTGTTGCCCATGAAATTGTTCACCTTGGAAAATATTGTTGCTAACTTCAAAATTTCAAGATTCCTCAGTCACATAATTTCAGTTCTCCTGCAGGCAGTAAATCTGACAAGTTCCAAGATATTGGATTGTCCAAACACACAGGTGAGCTGCAAATATCGATCATGTCAAATCTTTGTGCTCTAGAAACCAAGATAAACCCCGTTTCTTTCAGTTTTTGTTCCTTTTCTAACACAGATATATGCTTGGAAATGTTTTTAACCAGATCCGTAATGAAGGTCGCCAGAATGCACTGGCTGAAATTTTGGGGATATTGACTGTGGTGTGTGAAACTTACAAATTACCTTTGGCTCAGACTTGGGTTCCATGCAGGCATCGTAATATTCTGGCCCAAGGTGGTGGTTTGAAGAAGAGCTGTACTAGCTTTGATGGTAGTTGCATGGCACAAGTCTGCATGTCAACAACTGATGTGGCATTGTATGTTGTAGATGCTCACATGTGGCGATTCCGGGAAGCCTGTGTTCAGCATCACTTGCAAAAGGGTCAGGGAGTTGCTGGGAGAGCATTTTTGTCCCATAATTCATGTTTCTGTGGAAACGTTACCCTATTCTGCAAAACTGATTACCCCTTAGTTCACTATGCACGAATGTTTGGGCTAGCCAGCTGTTTTGCAATCTGCTTACGGAGCACTCATTCCAGAGATGATGATTACATTCTCGAATTTTTTCTGCCCCATGGCATCTCAGATTTCTGTGAACAACAGATATTATTGGGCTCCTTACTGGCAACCATGAAGCAGCATTTCCAGAGTCTTCAGGTTGCTTCAGGTATTGAACTTGAAGAGGAAGTATCTGTTGAAATCGTTAGAGTTTCTACGGACGAAAGAGTTGATTCAAGACTTGAATCCATACAAATACCCCCATCTACGAAATCACCTCCTAGGCCTGATGGCTTGCCAAATATGGGAGATATGGTGCAGGTAGATTCATCAAAACAACAGTTAATGGTGCACTTGAATGACATAAATTATAATGGTGCTGGAAGCCTCAATAAGTTTTCTCCCTTGGAGAATAAGGAGATGAGAAAAACGTCAGAGAAAGAACGTGGAAAAACTGAGAAATCAATTAGTCTTGAAGTTCTCCAACAATATTTTGCTGGTAGTCTTAAAGATGCTGCAAAGAGCCTTGGTGGTATGCTTATATTGCTAGTGAAAAGCTTCTTGCAATTTTTTCTTTCATGATTTGGGTGATACTGAATTTGTTATACATAAAAAGTTTTATTAAAAACTGCAATTAAAATGTATTATTCCTGGGAATATTCTTACTTTGCAGTTTGCCCTACTACGATGAAGCGCATCTGTAGGCAGCACGGGATCTCCCGATGGCCATCTCGCAAGATCAACAAGGTCAAACGTTCCCTCTCTAAGCTAAAGCGTGTAATTGAATCTGTTCAAGGTGCTGAAGGAGCATTTGGTTTAAGTTCCATCCACCCCAGTCCACTTCCCGCCAGATCCAATCAACAAACGTCACCATGCTATAAACCCTCTGAACCTCAGGAAATGAATGAATCACCGACACTAAAAAGCAATCAACAGGATGGCATGGGAGATCAATTGCAAGGAGACAGAATGCTTTGTCCGGAGAAACCTGTTCATGATCATAGTAGGTCTCCTCCAGAGGTCGGTAAAGGTTCAAGCAGGTCCAAATCAAGGAATGGCTCGTGTGAAGAAAGTGCTGGGACCCCAACTTCCCACGGTTCGGGCCAAGTTGGTCCCCCAAATGAAAGCACAGTACTGGCAAAGCATCCATGCGTTTCTTCCATCAATGAGCAATGCGTTAATGTAGGGGGCTCCCCTGAATTGGCATATCCAACTACAAGTCCACCAAATATGTCAGCTACATACTCAATACCTGATGCTCTTTTGATGACAGAACCTCAAGTAGCATTTGAGGATTCTGGAAGTTCAAAAGATTTGAGAAATCCGTGTCCTTCAGTTGCAGATGCTCTGTTGGATGAACAGTTCCCTGAATTTTGTTCGACAAACCCTCCATGTCCCAATATGGCTCCCAACCAATCCATGGCCCCTCTTGCTCACACAATGCCACACGATAGAGCTAAGAAGGAGATCAAGAGCCTGACAGTGAAGGCAACATATAGAGAAGATATCATCAGGTTTCACATCCCCTTGGGTTCGTGTATTTTGGAGTTAAAAGAAGAAGTGGCAAAGAGGTTGAAACTGGAAGTGGGTACATTTGAGATCAAGTATCTGGATGATGATCATGAGTGGGTATTGATAGCCTGTGATGTTGACCTGCAGGAGTGTATGGATATTTCAAGACTGTCGAGCTGTAATACAATCAGGCTTTTGGTTCAAGATATAATGTCCAATTTAGGGACCTCGTGTGACTTGTGAGAGCTCTGGGGAGTGAGAATTAGGTTGTATGTATTTGTAGTTCTAGAGTCCCATTCTTGTAGTCTCGGGATCCTGTAAGTTGTAAATCTTAGGTTTTTATGCCATGCTCAAGTTGCAATAAAATTTCCATTCAATTTAGGACTTCCTAGATTCGACTTATAACCTTTGACTAGTACTTTTGAAACATAGATTCAAGCGCGATTCGAGTTTTTCTCGAGAAACGTCTTCTTTTATTAGGAAGAAAATGGCTGTATTATACTAATTGGAAGATCAACTACTTATATATACCTAAACTTGATAGTAAGGTAAGATATATTATCATCTTCCCCATTGATAAAACAATAAAAGAATAAAGAAGAAAGCTCAACGTATCAGACTCAACAACATTTCATTTCATGTCTTGCAGCCCTGCTTTGTACATGAAAGGGACTTCTATTTATAGAACCAGCATATAACAAATTCTGTAATGTATCCACTATGATGTTGACATCTGTACAAGAATATTCCCTATTCTGTTATGAGACTATGTGCTAGAGCACTACCATTTAGTCTTCCAGAATGTTCTGCTTTATTATTTGAATGCTGCATGATTTTCAATAGTGGTAGTGCTGTAGGTTGAGTTGCCTTAATACCCTCCCGCGATTCAAGCGGCACCATTGTGAGGGTGAGGCTTGAACGGAGAAGAAGAAACCTGGCTGTGGACAGGGGTTTGGTGAGTATATCGGCAACCTGATCCTTGCTGGAGATGAAGGAGACTTGCAGAGTCTTGGCAGCCACGCGCTCACGCACAAAGTGATAATCTAGTTCTACATGCTTAGTCCGAGCATGTAGGACTGGATTTACCGATAAATATGTGGCTCCTAAGTTGTCACACCACAAAGTAGGAGAATCAGTGAGAAAAACAGCAAGTTCTTTTAGTAGAGATTGTAACCAGATAAGTTCACAGGCTGCATTAGCCACGGATTTGTACTCAGCCTCTGTTGAGGAGCGTGCAATTGTGGCTTGTTTTTTTGATCCCCAAGATATCAAATGATTTCCAAAATATACACAAAAGCCACCAGTAGACTTACGATCGTCTGGGCATCCAGCCCAGTCCGCATCAGAGAAGGCTGAGAGTTTGAAGGAGGAAGAAGTGGAAAAGAACAAGCCGAGATGTTGGGTATTTTTAAGATACCGGAGTATTCTTTTTACTGCTTGCCAGTGAGGGAGTCTAGGACAGTGCATGAATTGGCAAACTTTATTAACAGCAAAGGAAATGTCTGGTCGTGTGAAAGCTAAGTATTGAAGACTCCCTACCACACTCTGATATAGCTGCGGATCTTCAAAGGTACAGCCATCCAAAGCTGATAGTTTGACAGAGGAGGACATAGGTGTGGACACAGGTTTAGAATTAAGCATGTTGGTTCTATGTAACAGATCTGCTATGTATCTAGATTGAGAGAGAAAAAGACCATTGGATGACCGTGTGACCTCAATGCCAAGAAAAAAATGTAACAAGCCCAAATCTTTTACAGGAAACGATGTACGTAAGGCAGCAATAAAATCCGAGATCAAAGCTGAATTTGAACCAGTGACTAAGATATCATCAACGTAGATCAAAATAAAAATGCAATCAGCAGAGTTACGAAATGTAAACAAGGAAGTATCTGAACGAGAGGGATAAAAACCAAGTGAAAGCAGTTTATCAGATAATTTAGCAAACCAGGCCCTAGGAGCCTGTTTTAAACCGTAAATGGACTTTTTTAACTTACAAACATGCGCTGGAAAATCTGGATTGATGAACCCGGGCGGCTGTCTCATATAGACATCTTCGTGGAGATCCCCATGTAAGAAGGCGTTTTGGATGTCGAGTTGATGGAGAGGCCAGTTGGAGGTGACAGCTAGGGAGATGAGAAGACGGACGGTAACCGGTTTTATCACAGGGCTGAAGGTTTCGGAATAGTCTAGGCCAGGTTGTTGATGAAATCCGTTTGCCACTAGCCGTGCCTTGCGGCGTTCGAGAGTGCCATCAGATTTTCGTTTGGTTTTGAGGATCCATTTTGAGCCTAGAATATTGAGGTTGGGGGAAGAGGGAACAAGATCCCAAGTTTGATTGTGAAGTAGGGCACGGAACTCTTCATTCATGGCAGATCGCCATTCGGAAAACTTAGAGGCTTCAGTGTAAGAGGAAGGTTCTTCTGGGATGGGGGAAGAAGGAGATTCGAACGATTTAGTGCTGTAGGTAACGGAGAGCGAAGGTGGGTACCTGGAGACTGAGAGAGTGGCGCTGGGTTTCGGTGGAGGCCATGGAAGAGTTCCATCGGTGCGAAGACGTGGGCAGGTGATTTGGGAACGGGATCGAGTTACCATGGGGTGACTCGATGTGTTGGAAGAGAGGGAATGCAACGGATTGATGGTGGGAGGTGGCTGATTGTTCTGAGAGGAATGAGGAGAGGTAGACGATGAGCGAGGGCTGTGAGAGGAATCGAGTGAATGTGATGGGCTACTGGGCCGAAGTGGTAAGGAAGGGGATAGGCCCGAGTTTGAAGGTGGAGTGTGTGTGAGAATGGAAATGGGGCGTGATATCGACGCTGTTGTGATTGGAAACGGATGAGTGATGGGCTGAGTTTCAAACGGAAAGACCGATTCATGAAATACGACGTCTCTGGAGACATACGTACGGCCTGACGGTAGATGTAAACACAAATATCCTTTGTGATCTGGGCTATAGCCCATGAACACACACGGTTTGGATCTTAGATCTAATTTGTGTTTATTGAAAGGCCTTAAATTGGGCCAACAGGCTGAACCAAAAACACGCAAAAAATGGTAATCCGGAGGAAAGCCCATGAGAACTTCATGAGGAGATTTGTGGTTCAGTAATGGTGTAGGCATGCAATTGATCAAAAAGGTAGCCGTTTGAAAAGCTTCGGCCCAATATTTTTGAGGCATAGATGCATGAGACAGGAGTGAGAGACCGGTCTCAACAATGTGACGGTGACGTCTCTCAATACTTCCATTTTGTTGATGAGAGTGAGGACAAGAAATGCGATGTGTGATACCCATGGATTTAAAAATGACATTAAGGGGACGAAATTCCCCACCCCAGTCGGTTTGAACTGAGACAACATTTTTGGAAAAGGTATTAGTGACAAATTTGAGAAAAGCAAGAATAAGAGTAGAGACATTGGATTTGGTTTGCATGGGAAATAACCAGATAAATTTAGAAAAGTCGTCTACAATAGATAAGTAAAAACGACATGCATTAGTAGAAAGAACGGGGGCTGGGCCCCATACATCCAGAAACAAAAGTTGAAAGGGCCCAGTGGACCGAGATGAAGATGGAGGATGGGGCAAGGCATGTGCCTTGGCTGACGAGCAAGCTGGACATAGGGTGAGCCCACGGCGAGAGTTGATAGGCAGCTGAAAACGACGTAGTGTAAGAGACGTTATTCTGGAGGAAGGATGGCCGAGTCTCTGATGCCATCGCTGAGCAGAAGTGCAAGTGCCGATGTGGGCTTGAGGAAAAACTGATTGGGTAGAAGGTGGAGACGTAGGGATTGAAGGGAGCACATAGAGACCTTCCTTAACGGGGCCCCGCAGAAGTACCGCCTGGGAACATCGATCCTTCACAAGAAAAAAATGAGGGTGAAACTCAAAATAGACTGCATTATCCAAACAGAACTGACGCACGGAGAGAAGATTTTTAGAAATTAAAGGAACATGTAAGAGTTTATGGAGGAGAAAGTTGCCAGAAGATGTGTTGAACTGAGCCGAGCCCACATGTTGAATAGGGAGAGATGAACCATCCCCGATGCTAACTGTGTCGGACCCTTGGTATGACGCCGAGTCTAGGTTGAGCGAAGCAAGGTCAGGTGTGAAATGGTGCGTCGCAGCTGTGTCGGGAAACCAAGCAGCAGGCATCTGGTTTGGAGAGGCAGCAACCGTGTAGTTGGCAGAGAAGGAATTAGGAGGAGGTGCCTGGTATGCTTGGTTAAAACGATGAAAGCATGTGAGAGCCGAATGACCTGTCCTCTGACACACTTGACAGATTGAACGTGAATCTGAGTGGAAATGATTTCCTGATCTCGAACCACCTCTGGTGCCATTGCGGCCCCCTCCTCGACCTCGTCGTGCACTACGAAAATTAGTGGTACGGCCTCTGTTTGGAGATCCCAACAAAGATGGAGATGAAGTTGTGACAGTGTTATGAGCTGCAAGAGATGAACCGGCCAATAGAGATTGAGTTTGATGAGAAATGCGAGATTCATGGTTGAGAAGGTAGCTGTAGATTTGATGAGGAGAAAGGGGCTCCGGGCGGGTAGTTAAAGACGTGACAATGGACTCATACTCAGTTCCGAGTCCTGCAAGAAGATATACAGAAAACTCTTGGTCAGTAAGTGTATGCCCAGCAGCTCCCAAGGAGGAAGAGAGTGCTTTGGCTTTGGTATAATATTCGGAAATTGATTCCGAACCCTTTTTTAGGGTAGCAAGCTGATATTGAGTGTGAAAAACATGAGCAGATGACCGAGATTGAAATAAAGTTTGTAAGGTTGTCCAGACTTCATGGGAAGTATGACAATCCAAAACTTGTGCCAGAACTGATTCGGAAAGAGAGGAGTTAATGGCTGAAATTATGAGCTGGTCTTGAAGAACCCATTTGGTATGAGCAGGGTTGGGAGCGCCATCAATGAAGGCTGTGGGGATGGAAACTGTACCATCAACATAACCGAACAATTGATGCCCCTTAAGGAAAGGCACTATTTGAGCCTTCCATAAGAGGAAGTTGTCAATGTCAAGTTTGACAGTGACGAGATTAGAAGCGGAGTTGACAATGGAAGGAGTAATGGTGGGGGAAGCATTTTTTTCCAAGGTCTCCATTATCGTGAAGAACAGACGGTGGTCTTAGGCTCTGATACCATGATAAAACAATAAAAGAATAAAGAAGAAAGCTCAACGTATCAGACTCAACAACATTTCATTTCATGTCTTGCAGCCCTGCTTTGTACATGAAAGGGACTTCTATTTATAGAACCAGCATATAACAAATTCTGTAATGTATCCACTATGATGTTGACATCTGTACAAGAATATTCCCTATTCTGTTATGAGACTATGTGCTAGAGCACTACCATTTAGTCTTCCAGAATGTTCTGCTTTATTATTTGAATGCTGCATGATTTTCAATAGTGGTAGTGCTGTAGGTTGAGTTGCCTTAATACCCATTGTCAAAATGCAAAGCAAACTCGGAAGCAACCTTTTTTAAGGATTTTAGCAAAGTCCAAAAGATGTAGAGAGGGGAAACGATAGAGAGACTCGCACTACCAGAAACAGAAAAAGTTTCCAAGGCAATAATAGCATGGTTGCTGGCCGGCCTCATTGCAAGGTGGAATTACACGCGTATGTATGTGGCGAAGCCAGGTACAGGGAAGAAAGTAACACAGTAATGACACGTAAGCAGATCTAGACTGGACAAATGTTTTGGAAGTGGGGTCCAGTAACTCAACAGTGGTGTTAGGAGGGTGGAAACTCTTTTAATTAAGCAGTAGCTGATGATCCATCATCATGAGGTCCAGCACTGCCTACCTCCTTCTTAGAGTATTCTTGATCAGCCGCCACCACCACCTCAGACATGTCCAAAATGACCCCTTTGCTTAATTTCCTGGCTGCAATCTGTCGTTTCGTGGATCTGTAAAAGGTAGCATAGAGAAGCAGCTGGGCTATGCTGAACAGTGCTCCAACTGCGTTGGGTACCTGCCAACAACCCATGCATAGCCATAGAGGCCCATTTCTCAGATTTTCAATCCATTTAAATTGGTGCGTAGAATAACCGTGAGAAGCACACGTGCTTATATAATTACTGTAATGGATATGCATGGTTAAATGGGAGAGAGAGAGATCGGAGAATATCATGTGAATTATTACAGCAATAAAGGGGTCGAAACGGATAAGAGCGTAAGCAGTCCAAGCAAGACCATTGGCGAAGGAAGCGAAGGAGAGGAAGAATGGCATGTACTCCACGCTTTTTGTGTATATCACCAATTTCTGCATCACAAAATGGCATATTTTCTTTTAATTTCACATATATTACAATGACCAATATTAAATTCACTGCTAGTTTCAGAAACAAGGCCGGCTATTAATTTATTTATTTCTCTTTTATTAGCATCAATAATTTTACAAATTGACCTATATATAATTAATACACTTTATTGTAAGACCTATTAAATTATGAAAATATAAAAATATAAAATACTTTTTTATACTAATATATATAAATATAATAATAATGCCATGAAATTTCAATAAATAATATTCTTAATTTTAGCAAAATTAAATTTCTTAAAACTCTCGAGCGAGGGTTTGATAGAGCATATCGGGAAATCCTTGTTAATTTCTATACTCAATATTGTTGTATATTAAATTAAATTAATTAGTACCATATTATATTTCTGTATGGTGATAGTAATATTATATATATATATATATATATATATATATATATATTTATATATGTGGTTGATTAGACAAATTAATTACCATGACAGTCAATGGCGAAGCGTACATCATGACGTTGAACGCAAAGCATACGATGCCGACGATCATAGAGCGTTCCTTGTGCGTATGGGCTAGAGTTAGAACTAAAATAGTGAGAATGCTGACGAATATGAATTCAACGAGCACAAGAAGCAAAACTCTCAGCCTCTTTTGCGGGTCAGAGTAGATCAAGAAGAGGATTATGTATGCGATCTCGATGGCTGTCCCCGTTCCATTAATGGTCACCACCAGTGTGCTGTGGGGATGCACCATGGGCAGTCCGTACAAGGTCCAGACCATGCAGTTCACTAGGGTTGCTAGGTATGGTGCTGCTGAGTATTGCTCTACTGAACCTTTCTTCCATATTTGAACAAAAGTTGGCCTGAGAATTGATTAATTAGATGCCATTCGTTATAAATAACAATAATAATAATCAAATAAAGAATGTAAATGAGTGTTTTTTTAGTTTTATCTTTCGATCTTTCCAATTATTTAATGTCGGAAAAAAAAAAACGTAAAGGCGTTGTACTAGAGGCCGGATATATATGATCTTTTCCCGGCCCCCTCAATGGTTTATAGCTAGGAAGAAATTAATATTGAGAATGCCGAAATCACTGCCATTTCTAGACATGTAAAGCAGTCTTACACCGGGGACAAGAACAAGAAGAGGGCGATAATGTTTCCTGAAAACAAACAAATTCAGAATCCCATGTCAGTTTTGAGTCGAGATCGTGAACAAGAAAATGATAATGAGTTCTGTCCATCTGATCATCAAAACTCTTAGAGAGGTCAATACTCATGAAACTAAAACATATATGATACTTTTTTCAGAGGATCAAACTATATTATATCCTACCTAGAACACCAACTACTGTACGAGCAGCATCTGCAGAAACCATTGCTGGAGCTGAAGAAGAGCGAAGGACAACGAGAAACCTAAAAGAAGAGTGGGTTTTGAAGCTGAAGTCAAAAGCTGATGAAGAGTGAAAGAGAGACATGAGAGATATATATAGAGGGGATGTCTATTGAAAAAAGAAATAAATTAGAAGATGGCCGTTCGGTGAGGGTCTATCTGAGATAAGATTATGGTTTGGATGGTACCCAAAACTGGTCGGTCACTTGCATGACATGTATTGGGTGGCGCAAAGTAAAGCAACACATGGAAGGAAGTGCCTTAAATGTGGCATCATCGCTGAGGGAAACCATGGCAATTCTTACCCTGAGGGCGGGCGAGGGAGAGAGCTGGCACTGTCTTCAAGATTCTCACCACCCTAGCCTTAATTACAGTTATCAGAAAGGGACATTAATTTCCATGGAGTGCTTTTGTGAGGGAGACAAAAAAAAGAGGCCACTTGTAACTTGTCATTACTGACACTTAACCTAAATTTAAGTCTATCTTATCCAAATCGTGTAGGTGAGTTTTTTGGGGGTCAGATCTCATTCATGCATATATCCTCAGTAGTGTAGTTAATTTATCTGGCAGCTCTTTTGGATATTAATTAATCGTTGAGATTTATGAACATTTATTGCCAAAATAATTCACTTCTCTGATCTGTTGCAGTACCTATATACGCAGTATTAATTTTGAGAAAAAAAGTAGTCAAAAGAAGTACATGATGAATATTGCATAAGATGATGATCAGTACATGAATTGTTTGTAACATTGTATATATTGTCACAAAGTATTAACACATGATGATGATGATGATGATGAGATCGATGATCAAAGCTGATTTCTTGTTTATCACCATGATCATCATCATTCTATATTTACTGAGAGAATTATCACGATGATTTATACGTACGGGATGTTGTTGGATTCCTGCATGCAGCATGGATTGTGATCAAATACTGTGGAGGCCAGCAGTTGGGTCATGGGCAGTTGGGTCATGGTTAGAATGTGATGATCAACTGATCAACTGCATGCATCAAATGTTGTCAGGTACTCACTCGTTAGCATGCATGAGCTGCTGCTAAGCTGTTTATTTACTACTACTACTGTAGTACATCATGCATGTCTTTAACCGTAACTTTTAATTTAATTAAAACTATTTTAAAAGATGATTAGATCAGAATATAATAATAATTGTCCTATCCCATTTAGCAAATGCTAGCTAGCTAGCTAATTATCCTTTTCTTAGACATTTCATAGTGATCTGACTATATATATGTATATATATATAACTTATAATGATGTCTTATACATGAATATTTTGATGTGTTTTAGAATGTCATATCCTATGCCAACATAATTAATATATGGAATATCATAATGGAGCATAAAGATCGAGAAGCAGACGTTCCATTTACAAGTCATGAGAATGTATTCAATTTGTCTACGTGTTGTAGTGTCCATTGTATGCGCGCAGTTGACTTTGCGAAAAAATGCGAATGGCCGGGGAATTGGAGCGTGCATGAGATACGTTAATTATTTTCGAGTAAAGTTAAATACAATTTTAAATTATGTCAAGCATTTTCTTTTAAAAGATTTAGAGTTCATCATTAAAAATAATTTTTTAATTTTTATGTAAATTCTATATATACTTATTTTTTTAAAACAAAATGTATGAAACTTACACATTTTAAAATATTAGGGCGGTCCCTTTTACCTAAATAATATTATAACAGTTTATATGCAGTAATTTTTACGTATTTTTTGTGCACTCTACTAATATTTTATATTTGGTCAATCACATCAGTAAAATACATAAAAAATACGTAAAAATAATTATATGTAAGAGAACTCATAATATAATTCAGTTAATTAATTACTGATGAAATTATATATAATATTTTGAGTGGTACGCCGACTTGGACATGGTCTCCTACGCTTTGACATAAACTCAAAATAATTATAATTATTTTGAAATCATGAACAGAAATATCAAATGTAATGCAGTTTCTTTTTCTTTTTGATATTTTGTGAAGATCATTAATAAAGAGAAAATATAAAAAAGATTTGAAAGCATTGGGAATACATTTGAAGTTCAAAAGAATTAGCTAGCCAACGCAATATTCCAACATTAATGGCTATGCGCATATCCCAGATTTTTATAGTCATTATATCATGTCCATGTCTTCACCAATAATGCTGTCCTTCCAGCAGATCCGGATCACACAGACTAGTGGCTCAAGGTTTCAGTCCCCATCAAATTATTCTAATCACTATTATTACATTTTTGGAATTACTGTTGATTGTATGAGTTGGACTCTTATGACTAGTGAATGTCGATCTAATTAAGAAATTATAATATATGAAAACTTTTATATTTATATATATATATATATATTTTTTATTGGATTTTGGATGTAATTATGTAATATATATCTTTTTATTTATTTATTTATGAAAGTGCTTGGCATGGATTTTTGTTCATAAACGTGACCTTAACTAATAAACTGTGAGTCCCCAATATATATATATATATATATATATATATTTTTATTAGCCACTTGAATTATACCGCTAGACGTACCGTCCAGTAGTTTTATTTTTTAATTTTTTTTATATTTTTTTAATCACTTTATTAATTATTAAGTAAAAAAATATATCAATACATTTAAAATTATTTCATTAACTATTAAATAATAATAAAAAAAATCTGACAATATACTGTAACGGTACAAATGGACCGTACAGCAGCATTTTCCTATTTTTATACTCACATTCTCCTTTTCAAGAGATGATGCATGTTTGACTTGATGATCGCCATTACGAGCATGCATCCAAAGCACTACTTAGCTAGCTAGTTATTTATCTTTGCGGGGATCAGCGCAAATTAACTGCAATCTTTTAATAATATATTTTTTTTAACTTTTCACGTATTATATGTTTTGCTAATATATAGTAATGCAAGGATTATAAACGTGATTCCGGGAAAAAATAATAATAATATTAATTGTGATTAATCTTGGGCTCAAGTTTTGTTTGGATCCTTGAATGAGCTTGACTCATCACAATTGGGTTTTGTTTTAGACCTATCCTAACATCTAAACACATAACTCTCGAATCACTAATTACATTTAGATGTTAAGCAGAATTGAAATGAGTTGACTTATTTATGAATAATAATGAATTGAGATAGTGAAGTAATTTTTGTAGGGTTCACTTAATATGGATTTAGATGTGTTTGGATGTTAAGATGAGTCTAGATTTATTTATGAAAAATTAAAAAATGTTGTGGGTCTTGCATGTAAAGAAGTGTTGAGTTAATAAAAGTAATGGGTCACATGTGTAAGAAAGTTTTGAATTGAGATGGGTTTAATAATTTGAGAGTTGTATTTGGATGTTAAACTCAACTTAGAATTAGACTGAACTAAGTTAATATCAGTGCACTCCAACAACCAAACAGGGCCACTCAACTCAAAATCTCTATACACATGGGACTCACAACCTTTTTCAACTGAACACTTCTTCACCATGTGGGACCTACAATTTTTTTCAACTTCCTATCAATACATCTAAACTCATCTTAACATCCAAACACATTTAAATTCATCTTAAATGAACCCCACAAAACTCAATTTACACTCTCAACTCACTACTATTCATAAAGAACTCAATTTATCTCAACTCAACTCAACATCTATACAGAATCAAAAGTTTTGAATTTTAGCCAAAATTTAGTACGTGTACGTTTTGATATTAAAACAAAAATCATGGATTTATAGTATAGATATTTTGGAGGGTGAGAATTAGGGTTCTCTTAAAGGATTAGATATATGTGTGCACACACTTGCATGTATGTATGTATTGTTTTTATTTTTAAGAAAAACAAAATAAATTCTCTATCATTTTTAGTGATCTTAAAGAGAAGCCTACGGCATCTATCAATGTATAAGGGTAATGATACACATATTACCACCAAGGTGATAACCCAATTGGCAAAGGTTAGATGATCATTTTTTCCATTCTTGCCCGAAATCATAGATTCGAAACGACTTATCTTAGTAAAATTTGTAAACCAAAGTCTTGGAAACCTTTGCTTGCTGGCACTTTGGTGAGATGCATGCTTGCGGTGATGGGTTGACTTTTCTGAGATCGGTAGTTATGTCTCAATTCGAACATGTCGCAACAAGTGAGAGTCCTTATAATCACATTGAAAGTTATATTGGCCGTCATTCTTTAAAAATAAATAAATAAATCTATAATGGATGTTATTACGTCCACAGAGGATTCTTACCAAGAATCCTCAAGAATCACTTGAAATTCTCTTTTTTTTTTTTCTTACTTTTTCTTTCACCATTTTTTAAACTATTTAGATATTTTTTTTAAAATTAAAAAATCACATATTCTTTTAAAAATACTTACTTAATCACTACATAGAAAAATTTTTAAAAAAAATAAAAATTCGGTAGAAATCATCTATGAACGTTTTCCATCTATAATTTTCACATCAAAGCTACTTTGGGATCCGAATTTGAGACCCAAATTCCGGTCCCAAATTTCTATCCCCAAATCAAAGTTTTTAATAATGTTGTGAATTTTTTTAAAAAAAATCATTTAAGAATATAAAAAAATAAATAAATAAATGAAAAAAAAAATTACCCTATTTGGTAGCTTTTCAAGCTACATTACCCTTCTCACATCTTGCACATCCGTACAGACACCAAAAAAGCTAAACAGAATGAGAATCAATTCAGTACTTATTGATAAGGTTTGATGAGTGAGATGAGAATTATTTATTTTAGATAAAAATTTAAAATATTATTTTTTTAATATTATTATTATTTTAAAATTTAAAAAAATTGAATTGAAATTTAAAAATGTTGAATTATTTATTATATTTTATATAAAAATTTAAAAAAATTATATTAATAAATGATATGAGATAAAAATTTTATATTTTAAACGTAATTTGAAGTTCAATTCATAATTAAGGAGCCACACCAAGTACCAGTAGCAGCAGAATAAGTACTCAGTCCCTGCTGTCCTAACCATGGGCGTTAATTGTTGAAATCATTAGACTAAAGATAAGTAGATGAATATATTCTTTCATCACCCCCAAGGAATTATAAGGTACGTACGTGTTTTCCCGATGTGATCGATTGACATCATGATGATAATAATGATAAAGATGTAGATTGATGGGACCTAAAAGTAGTGAATGTTGCCGACTCAAAATTAGCTGCATCTGCTTTTCTTCATTCAAACACAGAACTGGAAACATAGATAACAAATATGGGAAAATTTTCATATTACAGACTTTAATTCTTTAAATTGAAGTAAAGGCAATGAGGAAAATTTACATTTTTTTTTCTTTTGTTTTGTTCTTCTGAATTTGGTAAAAGTTTCTGTTTTGAGGGCCTAAACCTAACCTAACCCAGCAGCTATGATCATGGAAAGTTTCCATATTGCATTAAATATTATATGCTTTTCGAGGTGAAATGGAAAAGGTAAACATGAAGGCGTAGACGCACAGATCAATTGTTAATTCAAGATAAATGATGTAAGTTTGTGATAGGGAGAGATCATTGACTACAGTACTAACACTAGAGAGACAAGACGTGCAGATGCAGTGCGTCGACTTGAGTTGACCCGATTGATCAATAATTAATTAGAAGCATATCATGCTTTTTATTTATTAATGGTTTCTGGTGGTGTTAGTAAAATTATAATGACCAAGAAAACATGGCTTATTGTTTTGAAAAATATGGCGACGAGCAAGGCGCAGTGCGTCGTCGGCTTGACCCTCCTGAGCTATTATTTTGTTGTTGTAGTAGTTGTTAGGTTTCCCTTTCTTTCTTTCGTACAAGATTCGAGGTATGATTTGGGTTCCTACAATTCATGATGCTTTATAGGGTTTAGATTAGGGTGTGAGAGAAGCATTCATAAAAATATCTTATAATTTCATTTATGTATGACTCACTTTATATCCATCTTTCTTTAGATCATAAAAAGAAGAGGACAAAACTGATGACTAGAAATTTACATGTAATGATGAGAAGAATGACAAGCAAAGCTAGAATAGAATAATTATAACATGTCCATCTTTCCAATTGATGAAATATATACATATTACTTGATCACACATCTCATAGATATCAATGATGGACAGTAAAGATTAAGTTTACATTTTCAATTTTGGAGGATAAATTAAAAACACGACGACTATAATGGCGCGTGAGAGCCATGCACCATCCTGAAATATGACGGTCAGTCAGTTTGAAGCAACTGATAGCCCTAGACCCAAAAAAGTCACGCATGGCTGCAGAAGAGCACCATTAGCAATGGTGCACAAAAGTACCAGGTTTTCAATGATGGGGCAGTGTTCTTCACAAGAGTGCTTCCTGTATACCATCAAGTTTAATATAAATGGTACATGAAGGAAAAAAATAAAAGCATCGGCGAACAAACCATTGATGAGGAATATAAGATTAAAGAGGGAAAGTGTTCAAGGACGTTTGCCAAGAACAGATAAAAGCACGAATGAGGGGGAACAATTACAAACGTTATCAAATTTATTTCCACTCAAATAATGGGGCATTTTCCTTTCGGCGAACAACTTCAAGGTGACAATACCGACATCCAAAGTAAAAAGCAACTAACACATCAGAATACGCGGGGATTTCAAAGCTCAATAAACAGAAAAACCTCACCAAATTACAACTTCAATCCTATACATCATCTTCTAAGCTACAGAATGAATGTGCACGTGTAAGGGGAGCAGATGGATATGGAAGAAC
Source organism: Carya illinoinensis (assembly GCF_018687715.1). NCBI lineage: Eukaryota > Viridiplantae > Streptophyta > Magnoliopsida > Fagales > Juglandaceae > Carya > Carya illinoinensis. Next base: position 34,285,089 of record NC_056762.1, on the reverse strand, counting down.
AGCCCCTTTTTTTTTTTCTTTTTTTATCTTCAACTTCGAAAACCCAAACTAGGCCACCTCTTTGTCACTTCTTTCTTCGTCTTCTTTGAGCTGGGATCGATTAGGTTTTTCAGTGACTTAGCTTTTCTGTCTCGGGTCCTGCCTGCTTCTTTCAGGAGCTCGGCTAGCCTTCTTTTCTCATCTTCAAAGTCAGGATTAGCAATTCCAAGCTTTTCTTCTCTTAGTTTAAGGACATGCTCCAACATTTCAATTGCATCATCCACTCTGAAATAGTTAGATCACATAAATAATAGAATAATCATTGGAGAAAATAGCCACGTTCTTGCTTTAATGATGAATGGTACTACTAATAAGAAACAATATTAGAACTATTCAGTCTTTACTTATGAACCGTGGGCCTTAAATAACTGTAGTTGACAATTGAAAAAGAACACGCAGGTCAACTTGATGAAGTACTGGAATAGAGAATGAGCCAAACCCAAACCAAAAACAAGTAAATCTGATCATCTGAGTTATGAGCATGAAGTGCAAAGGTGATTGAATAACAAAACAAAATTGAGTGCACGTCAAATATCAATCTATGTGAAAGCCCATTGCCAAGAAAAAAACACGAGGAAAAGAAATGAAGAAGTCAAATACAACTCAAGAAAGGCTTTAAGAACATGTACCTAACATCGTTGAATTATTCCAACTGTTAAAACAGCAATCAAACTCGGGAAGTGAAAAACATTAAATTACACCATGTTTCTTTGTGTGGATATCTGGAGCACCCATAATTAGGGATTGCTACTTTGGCTGATATGACAGGTAACACAGGTTACATAACACAATCCTTACTATTACTCTATTAAAATCAATTCATAAGGATTGCATGCTTTCAGTTGCAGAGAGATGAACCCTTTCTTTTTTATTGGTAGATGAACACTTGAAAGCTCATCAAGCCAAAAACTGAAACTCAACTGTTGGCTCAGAGGATCAGGCAAGTCAGCCATGAGCAAGCAGCTTACACCAAAATACAGGAAGAATAAACTGTCATAGAAACATGCGCAAAGAAATAAAATGATTTTTTACCTTCCCATAGCATCGTAGGTTGCTGCAAGATTGCTATATACTCCAAGGGTATCTTGATGGCATGGGCCACACTCCTGTTCCAGAATCCCCCTTGCTTCTTCAAACAACTCAGCCGCCTCATCTATCTTGAACAACTGGACAGAAGCCAATCCCATTTGGTTCAACACAACCCCAAAGAAGGCTGACTTCCTCTCACCACTAGCTCTAAGTTTTGCTATAGAACTTTCAAAAGAGTCCCTCGATTCTTCATACCTTCCAACCATGTAAGACATCACTCCCATTCGTGCTTCTATTCCTGCAATCGTGCTTTGCTGTCCTGGTTTATCCTCCAACATTTTCATTGCCTTTTGCAGAAGCTTCAGAGCCTCCTCAGGCTCATCCACAGACTCATAAATGGCAGATATTTCAGTCAACCCCCCAGCAATGTCTTCAGCCATGGTTCCAGGCACAGGCTTTGCATATATCCTCAGGGCATTTTCACAGTAGGATTTGGAGTCTCGGAGCTTACCTGTTCTATGATATAGGTCAGCAAGGCGAACAAACACAGAGGCAACAGATGGGTGGTTGTCACCCTTTGATGATTTAAAAACGGTAAGTGCCTTCTGGTAGGAAAAGAGAGCCTCATCATAGCGACAGAGAGACATGTAAATGTTTCCAATGCTGACATCAATAGAGGCAACCTCACTGTCCTGTCCATTTGCAATCATTGCCATGCTGGCAAGGACGAGGTGCTCAAGGGCTGTTTCATATTCTCCTTTTGCCTCACATATGAGAGCCATCAGCCTGCGGTCAGCTGCTTCTTCAAGAGATGCTGGTTCACTGTGCACACGATGAATTTCAAGCGTTTTTTTGCACAACTCTTCTGCTCTATCAAACTCCATCGCTTGAACGTGGGCCTCAGCTAAGTATCTGCATTTTCAATATCAAATCATTTAAAATGAGTTCATCCACCATACCAAGAGATTAGGCACAAGACAAATATATTTCAAGAAACCCAAAAACTTGTAGGCATTCTACCTTAAACCAATCCCATACCATTAACGTGATGAGCACATGAAGAAATATTAAAATCTGTGAAAGCAATCTACCATTCAAAATCTCTGGAGGGATAACATAGAGTTCCAGTTGGCCACTAGACTGACATGTGCATTCAAAATCTCTGAAAGGGTAACTTGAGAACTGAGTAATGATACACCTACAACCCTCTTACAACTTTTTTACGACCCATTTCACAATCAACCAATGCAATCATGCCACTCCATTAAAAATTAATTTCAATTTTACCAAGCTACCCTTCACTTAATATAGAGTTGTAAGAGAGTTGTAAGTTAATCCTTTTTGGTAGTCCTATAAGTAACACGACATCTTAAAAGAAGCAATCCAAGTACACTAAGGATACAAGAAATACAAATCTAGAAGAAAAAATTTTTTAAAGAAAGAGATTAACTTCAAACCGGGTAGTGTAAAAATCCTTTTTACACCATCCAATACAAAACTGCCACGTCATACCTCCATGAAACAAAAACTAGAGAGAAAGCTTATGGGGTGGAAACAGATGTATTTATCGAAAGGGGGGCAATTCACTTTAATCAAGAGCTCTTTAACTAATATCCTCAAAGAAAAATTCTAAACATAAGCCCATACGCCACACACCATCTATTTTTTAAAATTTTTTTATTTTTTTATTTTATCAAATATTTGATATATGAATAATAAATAGAAAAATTGAATTAGTTTAAAAAGAATAAATCTAAAACAAAATTTAAAAAAATTTTAAAAAATAAAAAATGTGAGGTGTGTGGTGTATGAGGCTTATGAGTAGCAATGCTCATCCTCAAATATTTCCTATCACTATTTCCTTTCCCTGCAAGAGTGGCAACTTGAATTGAGAGATTATTCCGGACTTTTCTATGGGGGGTATGGGGGAGGAAACAAAATTCCACCTAGTTAATTGGAACAAAGTTTGTTCTCCAATTCCAAATGGCAGCTTGGGAGTATGCAATTTGAAGACTTTCAATAAAATTTTGTTTGGAAAATGGTTATGGAGGTGCCATCTAGAGGGAGACACACTTTGGAAGGAGATTATTGTTTCCAGACATGGAAGTGCATGGGGAGGATGGTGCTCCAATGGAGTGGGGGGTATGGCATGGGCTTATGGAAATTTATTAGGCCAGGATGGTAGTGTTTCGAAAGTCAAATACAGTTTATGGTGGGAGGGGTCAAAAATCAAGTTTTGGCATGATGTTTGGTGTGTAGAGTGCGCTTTGTACATGGCTTTTCCAGCACTCTATCGTATTGCAGCTAACAGTGAGGCCTCTATGGCAGATATGTGGGTATTCTCTCATGGTTCTTACCAGTGGAATATCCTTTTTAATAGATATATCCATGATTGGAAATTGCACGCCGTGTCTGATTTTTTTCAATTTGCTCTATTCCATGGGAAATACCACGGCACAAGAGGATAAGGTGCAGTGGAGGGCCAATGACAGTAAAAAATGTACAGTCAGGACCATATTACAAGATTTTTTCAGGCTAAGGCCATGCTCCATTCTTATGGAAGAGGATTTGGAGGTCCCAGGTGCCTACTAAAGTAACTTTCTTTGTTTGGACTGAGGCTCTTGGGAAGATCTTGACCATGGACAATTTGAGAAAGAGATGACTCATTATGATGGATTGGTGCTATTTGTGTAAAAAGCATGGAGAATTTGTAGATCACCTACTATTGCATTGTGAGGTTACAAAGAGGCTATGGGATGAGATCTTTAGAAGAATGGATATTGCTTGGGTAATACCTTCGATAGTGGTGGATTTATTGGCTTGTTGGAAGGAGCTTCAAGGTTTCCTTCAAGTGGCGGCAGTGTGGAAGATAATCCCATCGTGTATCATGTGGTGTATATGGTCGAAAAGGAATGAGAGATGCTTTGAAGATAAGAAGCGCACAATGGCAGAGCTCCAGAATTTTTTTATGCGCACTTTAATGCTTTGGTTCTCAGCTATTGTACTTGATAGAAACAATGTCCATGACTTTATTTCCTTAATCTAGAATGTATTTAGGTGTTCTTTTGTATACTTACTATGTACACGAGCTATGTCTATTTCATTTGTATGAATAAAATTTACTTCTTACTTATCAAAGAAAAAAAATATTTACGCCGTTTGGATTTTGAATTGAGTTAAGATAAGTTGAGCTTTTTATGAATAGTAATCAGTTGAGATGGTAGAGTGAATTTTGTGAAGAATTAAGATGATTTTATATGTATTTATGAAAAGTTAAAATAAGTTGTGGGTCCAATGTGTAAAGTGGTGTTGAGTTGAAAAATGTTGTGGGTCTCCCGTGTAAAGAGGTTTTGAGTTAAGATCAATTTCGTGATTTGAGATATGGGTGTTTGGATGTTAGCCTCAACTTAAAATTAGATTAAAGTAAGTTGATCTCAATTCAATCTAAATTCCAAACAGGGGCTCCATTTTTTCTACTTGTACAGCACAGTATAGAAATTCCAGAACTAAACATAAAGAAGCGGGTACGCCATTTTCTAGTAATTGGCGGATTTTCCATTTTCTAGCCCCAAGTTTCAATTCTCAAGAAATGAAATAGTTCAGATACCTCCAATGTTTTGATTTCCTAAAAACTAGCAAACAAAATTATAAAATGACAAGAAAGCCAGCGACTGACAGTCATCACTAATTTTTAAGTGAACTTTTCGGGGAAATTCCACTAATTTCGGTCGCATTTACGCTTTCCGAATAGGATTAGAAAGATATTAAATTCGGCATTTGTAGCTGATAATAGTGAATTGGCTTCAAACGAATTTTTTAAAGGAAAAAGAAAACACCATCTATAGATATATATAAGCAATCTCTAACATACAAAGGCGAGAACGAACCTGCAAGTCTCTCCGACCCTCGGATCGGACTCCCCCAAGGCATCGATCTGGATCTTAAGCCCTTCTTCGTAGCAAAGGATGGACTTATCAACCTGTCCGAGCATCGAGTACGTGTCCCCCAGCTGCATATGACCCGAGAAAGCAGCGAGCGCGTGGTCCGTACCTCTCGGAGGGTCGGGGACCCGGATCGCCCGCTCCAGGACCGGCACTGCCTCGTCGAACCGCCCCAGGCTGCAGTATATCGCGGCCAGAACGTGGAGGCTCATCGCGAGGTCCAGGCTGGGCTCGCCGTCGGCCGGAGCGCACCGCTCGAAGGACTGGGAAGCGCGGAGAGCGTAGTCCAAGGCCTTGACTGGGCCCTCGCCGGACGCGATGGCATCTCGAGCGAGCTTGAGGAGGAAGGGGCCGAGATCCGGGTTCTCGAGGGCAGACTGGGAGTTGGGGTTGAGATCAAGGTTAGGGTTAGGTTTGGGGCTGGAGGACTCGGGCGGGGGCTTCCTGGGGGAGAATTTAGATCGAGAAGGGGAAGGAGAAGGAAGCCTCTTGGGGAGCGGGGAAGGAGGCTTGGAGTTAACCTGCTCGGATCTCAGAGGTGGGGTATGGGCATCAGGGACGGAGATACGGAGCGGCGCAGAGTCAGGCGGTGTTTTAACGGATACCAGGCCGGGCATCGTGAACGCCAATCGTATGAGTAGTGGGAAAAGCGAGAGGCGGTGACTTGAAGAAACAGAGAGAGAGCGTGATAAGAGGGAAAACAATGGTAGTGGAGAGGATTAGAACAGATTACGTTCAGCAGTCAGAAGTCTCAAGAAAGCCATGGATACTGATTATTCTTGTTCAGAAGCAGAGTGGGAACTTTGGAAGAAGATGAGATGTCTCAGTCTGTGTGTGGCTTGCAAAGTGGGAGGGAGGTTTCAGAGTTCGAGTGGCTGTAAAAGGACAAAATGGGTAGTTTTGGGGGTTCGGCTAAAGAGAGAATTGGGAGTTGGGGAGGAAGAAAGGAAGGGTTGGGTGGGGGTTGGATCGTCAACTCAACTTACTCCGATGCTGAGTTTCCATCTTTTCCTCTAAAATCAAAAACCCATCGGCTTAACTGGATTTTGATTCCGTATCTCTTTTCTTTTTCCTTTTTGGTCCTCCAAACATTCAGTATTCACCTCGAGTGGTCCTCATCCAACGAAAGAAATCTTCTGGCACGTTATGTTGGATATCATTTCCTGTTATATTTTATCCTCTATTTCATTATTTTCAATCATGTTAGTTGGTCTCCAATAATTTTATAAATTAATTATTTAAATTAAAAAATTATTTAAAAATATATACTAATTAATATCTTTGAAAATAAATTAATACTTAATAGCAATGGTCATTAAAGATTATGATGGAGCATGTGTAAATCCAGTCTTATTAAAAAAGAAAAATTATACTCACCGTCTCTACACTGTTTATCATACATGATTTTTTATTTTTTTATTTTTAATAAATATGTGGTGTCGGGATAATGAGTAAAAGAACTCAATTAATTTTACAGAAATAAAATAAAATAAAAAATTCTGATGAAATGATGAATAGCAAAACTCATGTATATATGATAGTTTATTAATATTGTGTTAACAGATAATATGACATCAATACTCAGTGATGAAAGTATTATAATTTTTTATGAAAATTGTTATTTAATTTCAAATACAATTGCTATATATATATAGGAATAGGAGCCTGTCAAGAGAGAGAATCTCTCTAGAGACACAAGTTAAGGAGATTTATAAAGAGATCATGCATATTGGTATAATTAATGGAATAATGATGGAGTCAAATTAATTAGAAATCTTAAACGATCGATGGATGGAGATTGTAATTATATTGATTAGTACTTGAGCTAAATAAAGATGGGAAAAGTATATAATTAATGAGTTATAATTAGAGTTTGAGGTTGATCATGATTTGATATAGGCTTAGGTGAAACACTTCAATCCATGCATAGCTTGCATGAATCTGACCTCTCATCCAAGCCGAAGATGCCAAAAGAGAGTACTCATTTCTTCTTCATTCTTCATTCTTCTACGGGACTGATCTTGCGCTTCTTAAACATGCATGCTTCATTAAAAACAAGCATTAATTAAGGCGTTTATTGTGTCTCTCAATATCACAGTTCTTCCAAATAGTTCCATGGTTACATTGTTGGTCAAACTATGAAGTTAGGATATATATATATATATATATATATACTAGGTGAGAGTATAGTGCAAAGCACGTTTATCTAATTTTATGAAATGATTATTTGTAAAAAATAATATATATTTTATAAAAATTATTGATGTCACTTAATAATTTAAGGCATATTGGAGAAAATAAAAAAATTAGTTCAAAGTATCATATAATCCAATACATGTTTATAACATCTATAATTTTAGCAAAGATGTATACGAAAAATTTAATAAAAGTCTAATATAAACGGTAGTTCAAAATATGTATTGTTTGATATTTGTATTATAATTCATCAATTTATGTCATCCTGTAGACAATCAATAGAGATAACATTGAAATTTTTATTTTGCTGTTGGTTGAGTCAATCAGGGACAACATAAAGTTAAAACATAATCTTTTTATAAAATTTGTGGTATAATATTTTCTAGATATAGCATATATATAAATCATAAAATATATTTTGAAATTGTTGGCCGAATTTACTCTTTCTTGATTAGCTCAAGGATCACGGCCTTTGTCACGTGCCTATCATAGCAAGCTCACGTATGGAATATGACTTAGCGGAAGCTACGTCCTACTACCATGGGAAAAAAAATACTTTGATTAAACGCACTTATATTATATATTATATGAGATTTTTAAATTTGGAATACTCAATAATCTGAGTTAATGAAACGTATAATACACGTATATTATACTTAGGGATTCACGTCTTATGCACCTAATACACGTGTATATGTTAAGGAGAAAGAGAAAAATATAATAACTAATCTTTAATTACTTATTATTATATAAACTATTAAGTATTATAATTATTAAGATTAATAAATCATATAACAATATTGAATGCTATCTCTCTCAATATTTATGTCTTCATTTTATGTGCCAAACCGTTAAAACAAACGGTGTTAACTTTAACGGAAAAACAAGAAAAACCGTTAAAACAAGATTTTCCGTTTCATACACAATTTTTATATATAAAAGATATATAGTACTAGGGAATGCCCCGGATGCATAGTCCCAAGGTGCATATGACATAATAATTTAAATAAATAAATAAGTGAAAAAGTCAATAGCTTATTTCTCTAGGAAAAGAAAACACAAAATTAAAAAAAGGCAAAAAATCGAGATAAAAAAAAAAATATAAACTTCAACAAAGTATAAGTATTGGTCTACATCCATATTAGATTATCTATTTACTCTCTATATAATAATAAAATATTATTAATTTAATAATTTTTTAATTTTTATTTTTATCACATTTTATAGTTCTTCTAATTAAAATATTAATAATAATTATATTCTAATTAAATTAATAATTAATATTATATATTGAGTGTTTTAAGTATTTTATTAGTTAAATTTACTTAAAATTGAATTTTACAATGAGAATGCTCTAAAGCGTTTTTGTTCTAAAGAGTAAAATCATTTTAATTTTTTATTTAAAAAATTGAAATAAAAGGAAAGGAAAATGAGTCCACTGTCAAAACAAAAATGACATGAAAAAAAGACGTCAATTCATGTACATCGCGGGGCTATTAAGGGCTTTTTAATAAAACATGATCCTTTATTAAATTCTTCAAATGAGCTTCACATCAAATAGTCAAGAGTTTTAAGGGCCTTTTGATAAAATAGGACTTAACGGACGTAATGAAAAAATAATAAAAATTACTATTATAATAGAATAGATATATATAAGATTTATATATATAAATAAATAATAAAAAGTCCGTTAAAATAGGATTTAATGGATTTGTTATAATAGAATAGATATATATATAACATTTGAACGAGATTTCACCCGGCCTTTCTGAGTTGATCCTTAACTATTCAATTTGTCGTTCACTATATTTCAGGACCATTAATGCTGAAATAATTGGATCTTTTTCTCTCCCCAAAATCCAGTTTAGAAGCAGAGACACACACACACACGTGTATATATATATATAGGTCACGGATGCATCTCCTCCTATTTGTCATTCTTTGCCATTATGAGTTGGTTTTGTGTGAAAGGGAGAAATATATCTCTCTTATTACAATAGCTTTAGATTCATGATTAAGATTTCCATATTTGTCAAACCTCGAGACTGATCAGGTTCTGAGATTAACCCAAAGTACTACATACAAATGATTTTCGACCCAAACTTTATTTATCTCTTCATTCTTTTTCATGAATGTGTTCATGATTACAATTTAAGCACTCGTTATATGGCCAAGTACTACTTTTAGGGAAGAAAATTTTCATGCCATCCACAGCTATATAGTATATACATACATCTATATATATATATATATATATAAATGACAAACCCTTCAAAATAGATTCGATCACTTGCATCTCAAATCTCTCTTGATCAGCGACACCATTCTCACAAAAGATTAAGGGCCGTAAATAACGCGCGAGCCTCGAGTTTGTCAAGGTTTATTGCCTCATCCTTTCCCACCAGGGCCGCCTTTCTTCGGTTCATGTGCAGGATTGGCAATTGGGTCTTGATAATCCAAGTTATTCCACAGTGCATCAACTCGGATGAGCTTTCTCGCCTTCATTTGGATCATTGCCTGAAAAGTATGGCATCCATCAGGTGATTATTTTAAGAAAACTCGTATATAAAGAGCAGAGGTATATGCACTTCCATGCCTGCAGCTAAGCTTACCTCCAGGCTTGAGTATGTACTCTTTTTCATACCATTTCTGAGGCCATGATCAGCACTGCGCCCTACAAGGAAAAAAACATGATGATCTATATATGTTAACCCCAGCTCTATTTTTTTTTTTTTTTTTTTTTTTTGGAGTTATTTTATGTTGTGAAACCTACTTACCTGAAGATGAGGAAGCCAGGAGCAGGAGAAGGATGAGGCTAAAGGCCTTGATCCAAGAAAGCATTGCTAGCTAGCTGATTTCCCTTTTGCCGTTGATCAAGTTGCGATGTAGGTTTGAGGGTGGATTCAAGTATATATGGACGTTTATATTCTCAGTGGGAGAGAATGCAGCCAAAAGAGCCTGTCATGATGAACTTCCCCTAAAGCTTTGTGGAAAATTGTAAAAAATGCAACACCCGTTGTCCACAAACTCAGAGTCAACTGCACTCAATTATATATGTGGTATCAAAAGTTCAGCCTCTTCTTTTATCTGCAGAAGCAACAGTACTCATGTGATCGTGGGATAATTTTGTTCACACCTTTTAGAATTCAATCCCTCCCCCTTTGATCGATATCTATCTTCTTTCTCAGTCTCCTTTGCAATTTCCATGGGCCAGCAGTTTCTTTCTCTTGTTAGGTAGCCTTCAATTTAAAGTCTCCATGCACTCACGTCCTACTCAATATATATATATATAGTGCACCTTGAGATCATCATATACAGTGCAAAACACCCAAGTATATCAACATGAACAATCGAGAGGCAAACATAAATTATTATTCTGCAAATGAAATCATTATGAATGCACGCACTCACTTGTGAAATCTGGGAATAGAACATGATCACAGATATTAAATTAAATTAAAACACCTTCCAGCTGGATCAGGAATGTCTGTACGTGGATAATGTTAGTGTTGTTGTACAGCTAATTAGTTCAGGAGATCAATTGAATGATGAAGATTCCGTTCCAATGCTTATACAACTTGAGGTTGTCGGCAGACAAAATAAGTAAGGCCTACTAATTCCCATATAAATATATATATATACACACACACTCACACATAAATAGGGCTGTCAAAAGGAAGAATCAAGCTCTCAGGGCGCCGTAGTTATTGATCAGAAACATACTGAAAAGTTGTTTTGAGTTCTGATTATATTAATCTTATAGATAGTACTTGTGTTTCTTTCAATATTATAATTTCTGATACTTTGGTACTTTCCGGGCCTCTAATAAGAACTCATTGTTGTCATTTTCGCTTAAAGGCTCTGGTTTCTTTAGTGTGTATATATATATATATATCTATACATTCTCAAGGGATTAAATAACACTGAGATCGAAGATCAGGTGCATGAAAGAAGAAAGAAAGAAAAAAAAGTGAACGAAAACGTCTTGTCAGTATGTAAATAATTGTATCATGTACTACTAATTAGCATGAACACACTACAATTACTTCATGCTGACATAATGAAGACGACGAAAATTTCTTTATTTTGTTATAGAATTTCAAAAAAATAATAATATATATTCGTAAGTTATGATGCATATATGCATGCATGCATGCTTCTTTCCTTTGGCTCCCTACCTAGCTAGCTAGCTCAATATAGAATTTCATTGTGTTGGTAGAGAACTACAGAAATGAGATGATCATGACAGGAATGGCTTCCTAGTTCCTCCCCTAAAGACGTACGGAGGGCATCCCAAATTTGCTGAAAAACTGCATGCAGTTCCTTTCATTCATGAGTACTAAGCTTCTAGTGCCTAATTCTTGTGATAGAATTAAGTAGATACATGAAAGGAAGCATATATATATATATATATATATCTTAGTGGTAGGCACTTTCCAAATAAACAGAACTGCTACCTAGTGGGGCAGGTTTGTTTCACATAATTTTATATAAATTATTCATCAAACAAACTCATGCAAGTGTCTCACATTTATTATTAATCAGTACTTGGAGCAGAGGCAATTAGCTAGAATTAATTATAGAAGCAACGCCCACCTTCTTGATCCTGAGATTTCTTTGGTCTGCATTAACAGAGATATTATTCCATGCAAAGCAATTCACTAGGCGGATTGCTCCAACAGGTAATGCTCTTCTCGTACGTGATCATGGCTATTTTCTTGATCATCTATGAACCACGAAAGCAATGTATATGAATTCAGACCATTCACTGTATACCATTACCCGATTTCATTATTTGTCTTTTCTTTACACGATATCCATTCCTCACACTTCTGATCTTTCTAGTAAAAAGGAAAAGAAACAGATAGAATCTGCTGACCTTGAGACTGCATATCAATGAAGGGTACGTACGCGGAAGATAAGAACAGAAGTTCTGACCATTAGGCCGATTCATGGTAGTAGGGAGGTGTGCTTATTATATAATATTAATATAGGTGGGAGAGGGTGAAATAATGACAAGTTTTCATGGTGCATGCACTCCCCATCAAAAATAATTGTGGAATGGAATTATGAGGAATAACCAGTATCCATTACCGAGATCACGGCCACAAAGTCAATTAAACAAACTTTTGTGCATCGAACCTAATATTGACCTTTAAGCAATTGAAAGCAATTTTGAATTTGGATGGAAATAGCTGTCAGTGCCCTTGCATGGCCCAATCTTTTCGTCTTCTGCTTTTGGCTTGTAAGTTTTGCTGGCAATCTTGTCATGCTAATCCTTAGCGATGACATGATCCATGGGACGACCAAGTTTCAATATTCTACCTTCAATTATTGGTCTTATTTCTAACTAGTAGTAGTAATTTATGATAGAGGAGAGATAAAACAATAAAATGAGTCTACAACACTAACTTTAGGGTTAGTTTGGTTGTTGGAATGCACTGAGATGAACTCAATTTAGTCTAATTTTAAGTTAAGTTTAACATCCAAACACACAACTCTCAAACTACTAAACTCATCTCAATTCAAAATTTCCTTACACGTGAAACCCACAACTATTTTCAACTCAACGCCTATTTACAAGTGGGACCCACAACCTTTTCAACTTTTCATACATAGTATTAAACTCATATTAACATCCAAACACATTTAAACTCATCTTAGATAAGCCTCACAAAATTTACTCCACATTCTCAACCGACTACTATTCATAAATAACTATACCCAACTAAACTCAACTCAACATCTAAACGCTGCATTAATGTTGCTTGAAAATTTTAATTAGACGACATTAACCACTTAATCAATATTATAAGATCTATTTGACGTGTCTACCAATTAATCAGGAGGATAAATATGTATACTTTACCATTCATTGATTAGTGCCGCACTTTGAGGGATTGCCACCCCTTCAAAGGGTTAGGTCACACAAAACGGGACACTTCTATTCATAGCTATTCATACCTGAATATGAACTCAGAACACACAAATTGATTAAGATAATCAGACCAGCATGCCTTTTTCTCTCTATGGATTAATTTACGAACAGCTCCATCTACACCTGTTATATGGACAAAAAGAATGAGTACAAAATATGTATGTAATCCAAAAGGATTTATGGCTCCTAAATACCAGAGCAGTATCATTTCTATCAGGGCCTAGTGATAGGTTTTGGCTCTCAAAAGACCAACAGGAATTGGTGGAAGATTATGAGGATGAATTGCCCACTGGTGTGGGTCATGTTACAAGGAAGCAGAATCAATAATGAGCAGTGACAATATATCAGATACCGATAATATTTAAAACACCAAACAATTAGCACATATATGCTACTACCAAAATTCATGAAGCAGGAAACCATCGCAAATGGGGATAACCCACTTTCTTACCTGTTGTTGAATGTATATTCTCATTGCAATTTCTGAGTTTAGTGTAGTTCAACTAATTAGGTGGAAGTGGATCATTCTTGATTGGTTCCTATGACTTTCTAAATAAAATGAGCTCAAAAAGAATAGAATACAATGGAGAAACACAAAATTCCATTCTATAAGTACTTTCCCTTACTAGCAACATTTGTTTTAAGTGGTGAAAGCATGACATTATTGAGAGTAACAAAAGTCACCATCTTCATGCCAAAGTCAAGTAGAAAGAAGCATAAGTTGACAATAAGCCCACCATTTTAAAAAAAACTATGGGAAGGCAATAATGTATCATGATACACTAAAATAGCTCTTTCAGGGGAAAAAAACTAGGAAAAAAATAATTCGAAAAATAAGGCATCACTACACATTTCACACCACTGGATCAAGGCTCATCAAATTATGTATAAGTTATTAACATCAAATGGTGGTAGAAGTATTTTTCTTCTTCGCCTTGATGGTGCAAAGAGATGAATCTTGTTTAAGAATATGCAAAAGTCAGTCCATCTTTCGTAGCATCCAACATGGAAGACAGGTTAATATCGCCTCCCGATCCTAGCTTGGATCGAAAAATATTGGCATCAGACATTTGTCTCACAAAACGAGTAAAACGAACCCAGTTCTGATATTCGAACATGTTTTTGTCCATCCTCGTGAAGTTAAATGAGAAGGAGGGCTTTTCTAGACCATTTGAATACAACTTTGACATCTTTAGCACCTGTCGAAACGAATCATCATCCAAACCAGCTGCAGAGTTCTCACCTTCTAGGGGTATATCACATACCCTAGCTGCCAAGAGAAGCTGTCTAAGAAAACCTTCTGGGCTACTGTCTGGGTTCATCTGTTTTTCTTCTGTATCTCGCATTTCAAAACATGTGCAACACATAGAAAATCCATACCTACCAAACATGCGAGCGATTGGTAGATATCCATCTCTGGTTAAAGTATTGTAATAGCCAGCTGTTAACTCCGATGGATGGGATTGGGTGCCATAATGCCAATGGATCCCAGCCACTTTTGCTGATGTATTAACTTGAGTACCCCTGAAAATAGTTTCAGCTTCGCTACATATCCTCTCTCCATGCAGCAGCAGCAATCCTGAGTACCATTCAAGAAAAAAATTACCATATGGCGTGTTCCAAGATCCATCACCACTTCTGAAAAACTCAGTGTGTTCAGGATTCTGCATTAGGTTGCCTGCACCTATGGGGCCCCCATTTCCCCATTCACGCATCCCAATCTTTCGTGCACTAGCATTCAGAGATGCAAGCATATACTGGCAAGAGCAATTTGGGAAAAAAAGAAAAGAATCAAATCAATACGACAGTCGATGATATAATCTTAAACATACAATCCGGGTGTCCAATCTTCTCCAGTTACAGATAGAGATTTTATTAATAGGTAAAGTTACAGCTAGACGTTTCAAGAACAAGCTTGTAATTAAAGCTGAACTTTCTGGATACCTTATCATAGCACTGAAATTCTCCAAGTTCACGTGAGCGCCAAGCCCATTGTAGCTTCTGGGAAGGGCATGAAGGGTATCTTAGTTCACCAGCAGGACCCATCCCAACTTGAATTCCCTGCCAAGTGAATAGTCAGTATATTGAGAACCTTTTTGGTTCCATCAGACCTATACGACTATGTCAAGCTTTCATGGTTACAGCTTACAGTTATGATAACCCCAAGAAATGGTCTAAATGTTTCTCTGAAGTTCCTCATAAAATCTGTATATGCCTGAATTGGTGATCGGCCCCGTAAAACAGGAAGAATGTCACAACCAAGGGATATATATTCCATGTTTCTTCTTCCAAATCTGTCAGAATATGCTAAATCGGGATCTTTGTCAATCTCTTCAAGTACCCATCGAGGAAGGGGAATCCTTTAATATAAGGACATGTTTCAGAGTTAGCGGCCATAGATAACAGCATTTGAAGAAATAGATCGAGAACAACGCCGCCAAAAATTTAAATCATATCAACCAAACACCAGATAAGAGCTGCGAAAAAAATACAAAACAGGAAAATGACTACCAAGGAAGGGTAGTAGTTACTACCCTATTACTACCCATCTACTAGCCAACTTCCTTTTAAGTTTTTTTATTTTTTTATCATTTTTTTAAAGTATTTGTTTAACATCCTTAATCACTAAGAAAAATTAAAAAAATATATAACTTTACTAATAATTACTTCCTTAATCATTAAGTAAAATAAAAAATTAAAAAAAAAAAATCAAATACAAAAATAGTAGTAATAGAGTAGTAACCCTATCATTATTCACTAAGAAATCATCATATTGACACTTACTATCAAATAGGGGTATCAAATCGTGTATTTCAAACTATTTATATAAATGAGTTGAATAGGTCCGAAATTAACCAATTTAACCTGATTAAATTTAGCATAATTTTATATAAATTTTAAAATCACAAAATTTATAAAACTTATAAAGCTAACTAAAAATCCAAAATTACAATCCAAACAATAAAAATATCGAAATTAAAATTTTAACAATTTTACTTTTAGGTATAAAGGTATAATTTTAATTTAACTTTCTTAACGTGTCATAACGGGTTATAACGTGTCATAATAAGTTGACCCGTTATCAACCCATTAAGCAATTGTGTCTTAACGGGTCAACCCGTTTTGACCCAAACTCATTAAGACTAAACTCTAACCCGCTATTATCGCATCATGTTCGTATTGGATTAACAGGTCATGCAACATATTGTCACCCCTACTATCAAACGAAATATCTATAACTCGTGCAACAAGGACTTGAAGACCTCCTCTCACAATGAAGACTGATGACATAAATGATCTCAAAAAGAGAAAAAAAATGCATACTTTCGAGCATGAAATTCTGAACATGCAGAAATTGTCCAAGTACCAAATGAGATAAACCAAACAAGTTCCATTGATGCAATGCCCATAACAAGTGGCAAAATACAACTTCAAGTTTTATGACGAACTTCAAGAAGATGTGGCATTGCACCACCTGGCTTTTTTTTTTTTTTTTATAAGTAAATAAAATATATTAATCAAAGAATAGGCAAAGCCTGATACATTGTTTTATAGTTGTCCGAACTAAGTAGGAGCAATAGATACAAGAAAATCATAAAAATCTACGCCATTAAAGTAGCACCACCTAACTTTTTTTTTTTTTTGATAAGTAAGAGAAAAATATTATTGATCTGAAAGAAATAGGCATAGCCCACGTACACAGGAAGTATACATAGCACACCTAAATACATTCTAAGAGCGATAAATTAAAGAGAGGAAATCATGAACGCTCTCCCCATTTAGTACAATAGCATAAAACCAAAGCATTAAAGTGTGTAGAAAAAAAATTCTTTTAACTCCACCCTAGTGCGTTCCTTGTCCTCAAAGCAGCGTGCATGCCTTTCCAACCAAATACACCACATGATACACAATGGGATCATCTTCCATACAACTGCTACTTGATGACAACCTTGTATCTTCCTCCAACAACCCAACAAATCCATCACCCTCGCAGGCATAACCCAAGCAACTTCAACCCTGTGAAAGATCTCATCCCACAACTCCCTTGTTACTACACAATGCAATAAGAGGTAGTCCACATATTCTCCATTTTTTTTTTTACATAAATAACACCAATCCATAACTACACAACCCCTCTTCCTCAAATTGTCCGTAGTCAAGATCTTCTCAAGAGCGGCGTTTCATACAAAGAAGGCAACTTTGGAAGGCACACATGTCCTCCAAATGTTCTTCCAAGGGAACTTAGGATGATCTTGTCTTGTCAAAATTTGATAGTACCCCCTAACAGTAGATTTCTTGTGGTTATTAGACCTCCACTTCAATTGATCATGCTATGTCACAAGAGGCCCCATGGAGTATAAGAGGCTGAAAAAATCTGCAACAATAGGTACTTCCCAATCGTGGAAATCCCTAATAAAAAGAATATTCCACTTATGAGAATCATTGGAGAGTAGTCGCATATCTGCTACTGAAGCCTCCCTATTAGTAGCAATACGATAGAGAACCGGAAAGACTCTTTCCAAGGCATTGCTCCACACCACACATCCCGCCAAAAACTGATTCGGTTTCCCTCTCCTGCTACAAAACGAATGTGTTTTTCAAAGCAAGACCACCCCCTCCTTATAAACTTCCATAATCTCACTCCATGCCCCCCTCTCACTTCATTGGAGCACCAACCACCCCAAGCAACTCCATGTCTAGCATCGATAACTTCCTTCCACAACAATCCCCCCTCCAAATGATATCTCCATAGCCATTTGCCCAGTAAAACTTAATTAAAAATTCTCAAGTCACACACTCCCAACCCCCCATGAGCCACTGGATCACAAACTGTCTTCCATCTAACTAGGTGGAATTTCTTCTCCTCCCCCAAACCCCCCCATAGAAAAGCCCTAAAAAGTTTTTCAATCTTGTTCCCCACCCTTACCGACAAAGGAAACAAAGATAAAAAATATGTGGGAAGATTAGTAAGAGTGCTCTTAATAAGTGTGAGGCGGCCCCCTTTCACCCGTTTCCAACTAGCCAATCTTTTTTCTATCTTCTCCACCACCCCGTCCCAAATAGCTCTAGCCTTAAAAGTTGCTCCCAACGGGAGACCCAGATACTTCAGAGGCAAGGGAGACACCTTACAATCCAGTAGACTTGCTAAATTGAGTATGTTCGAAACCACACCCACCAGTACCAACTCGAACTTGCCAAGATTCACCTTAAGCCCCGACACTGCTTCAAAGCAAAGTAACAATGCATGTAAAGTTTGAATTTGGCTAATATCTGCTTCACAAAACAATATTGTCTGCAAATAAAAGGTGCGAAAGGATAATCGAGCCACTAGAACCATGACCCACCTGAAAACCAGATATGAGCCCTCCACTCACCGCAGCCTATACCATCTGGCTAAGGGCCTCCATGACTATAATAAACAAGAGAGGAGATAGAGGATCTCTGTAACGCCCCAATTGAAGACCCAAACCATATGGCCTATACTCCAAAAAGACTAGTCAATAATACAATTGGAGCCCCATTGGAACTTTATAAAGAGCAAAAACTTCTCTTTTCCAAGTAATGTGGGATCTCATACACCACCTACCCTCAATCTTATCATGTAGGGGGTATCACAATCCACCCCCCTTAAATTCCCAATGTCCTCGTCGAGCCTGTCTGTTGTAGGTGGCACGGCTCAAGTCCCACATTTCTAGTTGGGATAGGCTCTGATACCATTTGTAACACCCCAATTGAAGGTTCCAATCATATAGCCTATACTCCAAAAGAACTAGCCAATGATACAATTGGAGCCCCATTGGAACTCTATAAAGAGCAAGAACTTCTTTTTCCCAAGCAATGTGGGATCTCATACACCACCTACTCTCAATCTTATCATGTAGGGGTATCACAATCTCCTTGCCGCAAACCCCGAGAACTATCAAAAAAACCAGCAGGTGTACCATTGACTAGAATTGAATACCGGGTGGTAGAAATACAATGACGCATCCAAGCAATCCATCTATCACCAAAACCGCACCTCCTAAGTAGATATAGGAGGAATTCCAAGTTCACATGATCATATGTCTTTTCCATGTCGAGCTTGCAAAGAATCCATGATCCAAACACTCATTTGCAATAAGTACCGAATCAAGAATTTGCCTCACACGAATGAATGCATTCTGAGGCTTGGAAATAATAAGATCCAATACAGGACTTAACCGGTTCGCTAGCACTTTCGAAATAATTTTGTAAATGGCACTAACCAAGCTTATCGGGCGAAAATCCTCTATGATTGAAGCCCCGTGTTTCTTGGGAATGAGAGCAATAAACGTTGCGTTAAGGGATTTTTCAAACTTTTGAAAAGTGTGAAATTCCTTAAAGACCTACATAACATCCTTTTTTACAATGTCCCAACAAGTATAAAAGAAACCCATTGAAAAACCGTCCGATCCTGGCGCTTTATCCTTGGCCATACCAAAGATGACCTTGTAGATCTCATCTTTCCTCAAAAGGTCTCTCCAAGACATGCGTTCTGAGAATCAATAGCCTCAAAGGATAAGCCATCCAACTTTGGCCTCCAATCAACCAGTTCTGTGAGAAGAGACTCATAATAATCCACAATGTGATTTTCTAACTCAAGAGCATAGGATAGCACCTGGGAACCTGAATGTAGAACCTCAATATCGTTAATGCGCCGATGTGAATTGGCCACTTTATGAAAGAACTTTGTACACTTATCTCATTCTTTCAACCAAAGGGCCTTGGATTTTTTAGGCCAAGAAATCTCCTCCGACAACAAGACTCTCTCCAAATTTGCCATAACCATGCCCTTCCTCACACACACCTCCTCCGAGATATCTCCCAATAATTCCCTTCCCTCTAACTCTTGCAATTCCTCCAACAGGTTATTCTTCTGGTTGTCAATGTGGCCATAAACTTCCAAGTTCCACTTCTTCAGGTATAATTTCAAAGCTTTCAACTTACCTACAAGAATAAAACTTGGAGTACCAATGAACTGATACGATGACCACCAAGTGTGCACCATCTCTACAAACCCCTCCACAGCAAGCCACATGTTTTCAAACTTGAAGTACCAGCGTCCACTGTGAATGCCCCCACAATCCAATAAAATAGGAAAATGATCTTAACTGACTCGAGCTAACCGTTTCTGGCATACCTCTGGAAAGTGGACTTCAAAAATCTATCCAATTTTGATCAAACCTGTCCGTTTGACCACGTAAACTCTCCTCCAACCAGTGGGAGATCCATGAGGTCCAAATCAAAAATGAACTCTAAGAACTCCTCCATAGCCCCAGAATTCCAATAATGTCCAAATTGCTCACTAGGAAAACGAGTAATGTTAAAATCACCCCCCATACACCACGGCACCTCCCAAAAAGAAAATAGTCCTACCAACTCCTCCCATAGCCTCCTCCTATCCCTATCCACATTAGGACCATAAATGCCCACAAATGCCCATTCCCACCCGTCAACGACATTTTTAAATAATGACGCTACCATGTATTCCCTGATACATTCCTCACTCACCTCTACTATTCTTTTGTCCCACATCAATAACACTCCACCTGAGGCACCCAGAGAGGCCAAGTAAGTCCAGCCCACGTATGGACACCCTCATAAACTCCACACAATTCTTCTGTCCATGTACCACAACTTTGTTTCTTGCTGACACTCTACATCACCCTTCCACATCCGCAACAATGATTTGATACGAAGGCACTTATTGCAATCATTAAGCCTCCACACATTCCAAGTAATGATTTTAGGTTGCATGTAAACAACTATTGCCCCTCCCTTTCGATCTATCCCTTCCACGGCTCCCTTCCTTCACATCATACTTTATAGAACAAGTTAGCCTTTAAGTTCCCTATCCCGCTTCGCGGCTGACTTCAAATGACTATCTTCAATTGCCACTAGGAGAGCCCTGAACTGTTCTGTGTAACCTCCAGTAGAGATACCAACAATGGCTTGTATTTCCTCCACCTTCTTGAACACCCTAGAAGAGGAACCACTTCCATAAACAGGACTAGGAGGAAGAGTACATAAAGGGGTTATCACAGCCCCATCCCCACCGGAAAAGTCACTATCAGTCAAAGCAAATTGCATATTCAAGGTAGAATCTAAAACTGAGAAACCAGATTCACCTCTAGGTGCCAAAATATGTTCAGATACCCTACTGCCATCCCTCAAACACTTCCCCTCAACTCCACCCAGTTCACGGACTAAAAGCCCATCCCCCACACTTTTCCCCTCAAAACCACCTAGATCAAGGCTTACAGGATCTATCGGCAACCCTGAGAGCAAAGGGCTCCCCTCTGACGAATCAGATGGCCCAGAGGGGATGGCAGTGACTTCATCCACCTCCAACGACATTTTCTGTGCTATCACTGTCAACAGAGAACTCGCCGGCGACAAGTCGACCCTACCTAGACTCGGTTCTAAACCTCTGGGCTCTTCAGGCACACTGTAAGACGTCCCAGAACTCACCGACGAAGCTACCTCTTTCGGAAAAATCCTCTCACCCAACTCCAGCAGTGTCGAATGAGTCCCACTCAGATCTGACCCGCTAAACCCACTCGGATCTAAACCACTAGCCTTCACTGCCACACCATCCTCCATCCCATAGCTCACCGGTGGCACCATCTCCTTCGCCGGTGACCCCTAACCCATCGCCAACAGTGGACGCTAAGGCCCACTCAACGATGAAGGGTCATCGGTGCACGAAACAAAGTTTCGAAGTCTCAACTCCGCATGGGCTTGTTGAGATTGGGCCTATTTGACAGTCTGGGCCTCTTGATCGAACGGCTGGGCCTCTTGCTCCCTTTAGGCCCATCAAAAGCCAGGCCCTTCCCTTTTTGAATTAACACCTGACGGGCCAGCCCACTACACAGGCCTTCTAACTGACCCAGAAAAGCATCACTCCTCCCACCCTCCTCAACGCATCATTTTAATAGAGCCAAATTAGACTATAACGAGCTCACTTGCTTCTCCATCTCTGCAACTGCTTGTAGCAGTGTTTCCATTTTTTGCCCTGACACACCCCTGCCATCCTCTCCACAAAACTGATCTTTTCCCACAAAAGAAAGATCTCCTGCCATCTCTGCATTTTTTGGAGCTCAAGACATCACCTCCTTGTACAATAGAGGTAGGTAACCCTGCGACGGAGGAAGCGATGGCCCTGCTTGTCTTCCTCTGTTTTTCCCCTCGAACCAAAGGTTGTTGCCGATAGCTCCTACGGCAATTCCCCAAAGTTCTTCCAACCTACCCCATTTCTCCCTTATGGTATCACTATCAAACCACGACGCTTTGCTTGACCAAACTCTGATAAGGAGAAAAATCTCCCAAAGGCATTACGCTGCCTCTGCACCACCAAAACCTGAGGCCCATTTCTTCACGTTCTGACAAACTTTGAAGGCCCCCCCGTCAGTTATACCTTCCCTAACCATGGTACCCACCCACCCCAGAGATACTTGATCAACAGAGACGTAGTTCACTGCTCAACAACTACTCTCTGTGCATCTCCAGCACCTCTCATTAACCTTCTTAAACTCGAAGCACTTCTGGTCTATAATAACGTTCCTAGTCCGCCCCATCATTAAAACAACTAATTCTAAATCAAAAACACCAACCGGACTTACGACAACAGAACACCAACCATCGTTAACATGACTTTAGCACCTTCTGAACTTCACCTTGTTTTTTCTCAAGTGTACAGAGAGAAAACCTGCACCACCTGACTTGACCACTAGGCAACACATTTTAGGTTATTAAATTCATAAAATGGCCCATAACTCTCCAGTTATGCAAAGCAATCCATAGTCCTTATGGTCCTTAACTGCACTGTTTCATTACATTAACATCTCAAGGCATCATTCTAGCTATTATAGTTTTAAAAAACGGTGATATCAATATAGTCATTCCTTGCATTACAGCCATCAACAAGGACGAGGAGAAGATCAAACAGCACGAGGGTTTTAGAATATGAAAAGCATATTTCAAATTTGCCACCTGATCTCCAAACAAAACGAGACCTGAAGCTTCAAAGCCACTCTGTCTTGCGGCTTTAAAGTAGACAGCCAAGGTTTATTATTCGAAGCAACATCTGAAATCTTTAATTCATTAAGAGCATTAAGAGTCTTTAATTCATTAATATCACACTAAGTTATGAGAATGAGACCGCAAATTTTGAATCATTTAACTGAAAACTGGTAAGAATTTAAGAATTCGATACAGCGAAAATTAAAAATCCGATTCTGCCAAAAATTTTGTAAACTAATCCGTGCAAAGAATATCACTATCTTCAACAGCAATAAACTAAGCCACAGATTGAAAATTGGAAAAGACTATAAATTAAAAATAAGCATAAAAATCAACCAAAAATGAAACGAAACCGACCAGTAAGGATCGCCGGGGCCAGTACCGCACTCATGAAAAGCCATGACAGCCCGAACCTTCAGACCGGACCGCCTTGCGAGCGCCACGAGCTCCAAGTACCCTTGCCAATCGTAAACCCTAGGTTCTTCCCTTTCCACCAGGCCCCACCAGACCTCCATGACCACGCCCTCAACTCCAGCCGCCACGACCGCCCGAAAAGATTGCGTCATGGCCTTGGGCCTTCGTAACTTCCCGGCGGGGCCAACCGCGTCCACGGGGAGCGTGACGAACACCGGCGATCCTCGCCTCTGACGCTGCGGGGAAAACTTGTGGTAGAGCTCATACTGGTGGAGGTCCCCGTTGTCAGGAGAAACGGAGCCTCCGGGACCGGAGGGCTTGGACGAGTTGAGACGGGAAGAGACGGTAAGTCGAGTAGCTAGCGGGTGGGGTTGGACCACCCGGTGAGCAAAGGAAACGGAGGGGAAGTGAGAAAAACGAGGGGATTTAGAACGAGCGCAGCAGAAGGAGGCCGAGAAACTTGGCGTAGAGGGAGATGCGATCGCCATTGATGGAACTTCACGGTCTTAAAAGTAAATATAGCTATTTGCAGAGCTGCGTTTGAGAGTGAGACACGAGTTAAGGTCACTTTCCGAAGAGGTCACCGCTCTCCACTGTCCAGAATCCAGATAGTCTATAATTTTATTTTATTTTTTCCCTTAAATGCTAAATAGTAAATTTATATTTTTCGTAATTATAAAATATATTTAGATAAAAATTAATTAGAAATGGCATATTATATGGTTCACACATTATAAAAATATAAATAATAAATAGAGATTAGTAGTAATTAATTGATTAAACATAATGAAAGGTTGGATGTCCAAATAATTACAACGACTCACAAAGTTAATCACCAATACAACAGTATATTTTATTTATTTTTTATTTATGTATTTTTCTTAACATTTTAAAGATCAACTAACGGTCAAACCTGGCATTAACTTTTGGAGCACAATCTTTAAAGAGTAGGTATAGCCTGCCCTTTGTTAAGAAGTAAATATTACTAAAAAAATAATTTTTTTTCATATTTTTTTAATATAAAATCAATTTCTTTTACGAAACAATGTTTTAAATTTTGTATTGTATTGGTTGGTATTTCTTGTACTGAAATAATGACCAATATAAATAATTATATATTTTATATTGGGTCAAATTTTGGCTATATTGGCTTGTTTTGGTATACTTCTCGTATAGGTATAGGTCGAAATTAGTAGATTTTTATAATTAATATAAATATTCTATTTTTTCATTATTTTTACTCAAATTCTTAAAATTATTTTCTTAACTTAAAAATATCATTAAATTTTATAAATATGTGCTTTAATTTTTTAAGACTTGTATTGATATTATTTTGAAATATACTCTATACATATATGATTAATTTATTATATATAGACTATCCCAAAACGGTACCGGTATCAAAATATTTCGTTACAGTATTTTAACTGAAATGGCCACGAAACAGTATTCAAAACATTGGTGCAAAATGTATCTTTTTAAAATTTATACAAATCATTTATTCTTACATTTCTTCTTACAATATTAGCATGTCGAACATTTAGCGTTTTAAATGCTCAATTAAAAATATAGGAAACAACAACAAATTTAATATCTAATACATATTATTCTAATGTCATGTTAAGTTGTGAGATGTTAATTATATTTCATGTCTCTATCTTTTAGCTTTGTTTGGATGTTAAGATAATCTCAAATTATCTGAATTGATATATAATTAGTAATATTTTATAAATTTCATTTAAATGTATTTAAATATAAATAGATTAAAATATATGTTTAAATATATGTAATACGTTGATATAAATTAAACTTTTATATAAAAAGTTAAAAAAATAATAAATCTCATTAATAATTAAATTGAGATGAGTTGAGATAAATTGAATTCAACAACCAAACACAGCCAATATAAATAATAAATCATTCTACTCATCATCCATACACCACACATTACGCTTGATTTTATTTTTTTTACAAAATTTTTAAAAAAAAAACTCATTTTTCATACACTATAAGAAAAAAAATTTAAAAAAAAAAAGATATGTGGAATTGGAAGTGTTAAAAAAGTTTTACTAGGTACAAGTAAATTTATGCATCAATTCCTGCACCGATAATTTTTTTATTTAAAATATATATATAATTTTAGGAGAAAAAAATTTCTCCTCTTATAAAAATTATTTCTATTTTTAATTTCTATTGTTTCATTAAATATGTCTTATATATCAACATTGCACGAATTGGTGCATGATTTAATTGAAAGAAAATTTTCCGTGTTAAAATGATAAATTGGCCGAAATGAATTTTGGATGTAAACGGAAGGGACAAGAAATGGAACAGTAAGATGGGAAGGACATCATGGGCACGGGAACCGAGGAATACGTTTGACAGGTACTTAACACAAAGGAATGGCCTTTCCTGAGCAGCGACATCAAAGCCTTCTCCCACGAGCAAAATATGGGTGCCAATGGGTGCGTGCAAATCGTTTCTTTGAAATGGCATTTTTTAATAATGTTACGTATAATGAGTTGACAAATTTCACTTTAGGAAAAAAAATATATATTATTAAAAAATTAATTTTATTTTATAAAAATTTTATATTTATTATTTTTTTAAAATGATTATACACGCTTCCAAGTTTAATGAGTTAAAGAAATAGCTGTCACATCGCTTCCATGGCTTCAACGAATATGATTATTAAAGAAAGGAGAGCTGGAAATGACAAGAAAAGATTAAAAAAATCATAATTGTAGACTATTGTGCCATAATAGGCCAGAAAATGAGAGCACAATAATCTCATGCTATTGAACAGAAAGAGACGAAAGAAGAAACAGCTACAGTAAATAGAATGATGATGAAATATGACCAATGCATGATATGAAGCTAATATCATGCTGTTCTCACAAATCCCACATAATGACCAAGTATGCGTGAGTACAGCACAGGCAAAAGATACAGAACTCATGTAACAATGCAATACCTGAAGACACCGAATTTTGGTGAGGGAAGGGAAAAAAAAAAAAAGGCCGAAGGACTAAAAAAAAAAAAATGCAGGCTTTTACATTGCTGCTAGAGTACCCCCAACCCAACTCCCTACTAACTCTTCGGCACCATAGACTCCAAACAAATGGAACAACCGTAACTAAGCCCATCTGATGAGGCAGGGTGTGATATGGGATCTAATGTATCACATTCCTCCCATACAAAACTAAAATGAAGAGAATTACAGAAAGTGACTTCGCGCTGCTGGGTGAGAATACTGACACCCGAACAACCCACACATCTGGTTCCCAAAAATGGTGACGACCTGACTCATTGTATGTATGCAATCCCAGACCCCGACTCAACACACCCAACTGCATGCAAGTAGATTATATGAAGTAGCAGTAGCCTCAAATAGAAATGGCTCGACTGATGGCCAACTTGGCCCATTCAGCAGATTCCCTAATCAAATGGTCATCAGACGACAAACATTCACTTAGAAAGTCTCTGCTTGACACAGATTGCTGAATTAATGGACCTGCATTACCACCCAGAGTATCAGCTAGGTCTCCAAGGACCCCAATTGCTGTCTTAGACACCGCATCATCCCTAAAAGAAACACATAAGGAGGTCAGAAACTGCCGATTGAATTTACAGATAACAAAGATAAAATGGAAAATTGAGGAGGTAAAGAGTCCAGCATATCTTACATGTCCTTCTCCATATACAAACTATCCAAGAACTGTAGAATGTGAGGTGCATAAGGCATCAATAGCTGTGTGTTTGAAGAGCCCTTAAATCCCTGGAAGATCCCTGAGTATGCCTCCAGAATTCCATTTCTCAGAGAGTTGGTGTACTCTAACATGTCGTCATCAGCACCAGATATATGGGCAGACAGCTCTGCTGCACTCTGAAGCATGGGCATAGCATACATCAAGTACTTCTCAAAGTTTTCCCCAATTGCCAAAGCAATGTCACCAAAGCATGAAAATATGGGAGGCTTCACAGACCGGTGTAACTGATTGCTTGACAAATCCTTGAGGAGCTGTGTCATTATTCCATCACAGTACGGCAATATCTTATCCTCCAGCGCCCTGCATATATCCCCGACTACACCAACTGTAATGGCACAAACTTGGTAGTCCTCAAAATTTTGAAGACCCATTTCCAAATACCTATAAAATTCAGGCATGTATTTTGCAAAGTCAGCACCCGCTGCATAGGCGAGAGCTCCAATGACAAGCATAGCCTCCTCATGAGCTGTGGCACTTCGAGAAGCAAATACTCTTAAGAAGAGGGCCATCATCTGGTCAGCATACTGCATGAAGACATATTTCGTTGGCTCCGCTGATCCCAGCTTCTGTATAATGACCTGCAAACAACCACAGAGCAAGCCTTGCAATTCATTTTGCTTCTCCCTTTCATCAGATGAAAGCTTCTGTGCCTCGAGAGTCTGGTGGAGCTCCATCATAATGAGAGGAACTAGTTGCATTACCATTGGAGCCGTCTCATCAGTAGAGCATCTCACAACTTCATTCAAAGTCTCATAGGCAGCAGTGCGGAGGCGTGACTCTCCAGCATCTTCTCGGTGAGTCGCAGTGAGAAGAGCTTGAACAATTTCCTGGAAGAAGGGAGTCAGTGGAGAAGATGAAGACCCCGCATCCTCATAACCCTGGGCCAGGAAATAGAGAGCACCACATGCCTTTTCAGCAACATTTGGTACGTCTTTCATGCTCTGAAGCAGAACGGTAATAATCTGTTGAATATTTGTCTGGGTGATTATGGGTGTCTCCAAAGCTGACCCATGCAGAAATTCAAACATTCTTCCAAGAGTCCAAGCAGTAGTGTCCTTCACGTGGTTATTTGGATCTTTCATTAGGGCAGTAAGCATGAAGTTCAACGCTATGTTAACAAGAGGAATGAGTTTGTCAGGCGATGGTCCTTCCAAAATGGAACCAAAGGCATAAGTAGCAGCCTCCCTTTGCCTCCAATCTGGTTTTGTTATGTTCTCTTCGATGAATGGCATTACAAGCGGAACAACATCATCTCCAACCGTCCGTGCAACTAAGCCCAAGCAAGTACCTCCAGCCATTGCAATATTCCAAGCCCCCTCGTCTTGATCCTGATCCTCTTCCTGCTTAAGTAGTGTCTCTAACAACAAGGGGACAAGAACAGGGAGCGCCTGCTTAACAAAGTAAAAGCAGGGAACATCAGAATCTGCACTAAATTCACCACCATATTCCTCTAATATATCTATCTCCTCATCACAAACTGAACTCCAGAACTCAATGGCCTGAAGAGCAACTGGCTCCTCATCTTCTTTCACAGCCTTTGCAGTGATGTTAAAGATATCTTGAATATAAGGGGCCAACTTCTCATAGTAGGTCGAAGATATAGCAACCAAACACTCAAAAGCAGATTGTCGAATCTTCAGCTCTGGCGAAAGAGTAGACTCACAGACAACTCTCATGATGTAATCACGTTCCATATCATTGGAAAAGTTTGCCCGAGCAAAACCTAAAGCATTGAACAAAGCTCGAGTAGCAGCAAGCCTGACATCATTGTTACTCTCGGAAGAGTTCATACCCTGAACTACAGCAGTAAGTATCTTGTTTACTTCATCCTGCTCTACCGCATCTGGGGAAACTTCTTCACAAATGTACCCAAGAGTTTCCAGTGTTGCCTGCTTTGTATGAGCCGGAAGCTGGTGAATATTAGACAAGAATGTTCCAATCAGTTCAGGCCATTGTTTATGGGGCAACTCAATGCCTGCAACCTTTGCAATGACTTGAGATGCAGTTGATCGAGCATCAAGAGCAGGAGAAGAAAGTGTCTTTAACAAGCATGCTTTGATCTGCGACTTCAAAGAGGTGTCCAATGACAACCATCTCTGCACAAGCTCAAGTTTCCTGTGCTGTTCTTTGGCATCCAAGGCGTTCTTGAGGATCAAACCTGCTAATTTACGGCTCTCAACAGGCTTATCGTCATTGGATAATTCCCCAGCAAGAGAAAGCAAGAAACTGGGAAGATTTTGCTCCTGAAATTGTTTTAGATTTTCTTCTGCCTGGTTGCGCAGAGTGCTATCTACTGCTTGTGCATTTAAAAGAATTTGAGTGACCTCCATTGCCATTTGAATCTGGGGTCAAAAAAATTGAATCCATAATAAGACATAATTATATGTTATCAAATACCAGCCCAACATTAAACCCCCAAAAAACAAAATCTAAGTAACTTGTCAAGTAAACCTAAACCCTTAACTGATTAACCAATATTAATTTGAAACAAAATCAAATAACTAAAATATATGAGAGGTGGTGGAGGAAGAAGAGGAAGAAGAAGAAGAAGAAGAAGAAGAAGAAGAAGAAGAAGAAGGACTAAAACAGTCATGGCCAAAGTCAAAAACAATCAGAAGAAAGACTAAAACAGTCTTGCTGAGAACATGAAGAAAGTAAGACATTTTACTACAAAGAAAATGCAAAACAAGACCTATTACACTGCCATCAGTGTGGCAACAGCCATATACCAATAAAATTGGTAACCCCCCAACACTTCTATATAAATCAATTCCATTTTTAATATAGCTGGAACAAACACAAGCTAATTTGAAATTCATTTATAGACCTAGAACATCTGGTGAGGCAAATGAGGAAAAATATATTTTCTATCTTAACTCCACATATTCTTCTATATTTGTAAGTGTTGAGCCCCAAAGATTGAAGCAGCTCCAAAAAGTTCCCACGATGTCGCAGCAATAATTAATGAAAAAAAGTTACTCGATATGTGTGATAAAAAGATCGTTACTACCCAAATAAAAGTACACCAACCAGCTCTCTTTGCATGCCTTCAGTGACAACCACCAGCAAGTTACAACTTACAACCGATAAGAACCCCCAAAATAATAATAATAAATAACCGACCCGGTAAATCACCGCGATCAAAATTTAAGTGAACCTAAATCCAACATTCCGTTTGTTTACTAAGAAAACGGTATGATACAAAGGAAAACCACGTCTTAGATGGTCATTCCCAATTTCTCAACAAGTAAATCACTCTGCTAGTAAGCATCAGGGGACAGTTGCGTCCCAAAAATAAAAAATCACACAAGGTAAACCGCAAGCTTTCGTGTGGATTTGTTTCTCCGGGTTCCCAGACCGAAAAATCAGACATCTAAGTTTCCAAAATCTGAACTTTCCCCAAACTTTTCTCACTAACCGAAGAGAGCAAAACTAATTCGAGAACACTCAATTAAAAAAAGCAGTGCAACACATAAAAATGCGTCTGATCACGAGAATAAACCAACTCACCACAAAACCACAGAGATAAACCCTAGATCAAACTTTTTCAGATCAGGGATTTCGGGCTGTAATAAAGGCACACGACACTTCGTATGAGATTGAATAAAAGTTCTTACCGAGCTCGCGAGTGATCAATCCGATAGGGGAGGAGGATGAAGACGAAGGAGAATAAGCGGCGAGTCCGAAACCCTAGCAGAGAGAGAGGTGAGGGTTATGCAGAGACGCCAATGTAAAGCTGGGACCAAAAGAAAAAACAATCAAATTTTCTAATCGGTCTTCAGGTGCTGCCACGCGAGATCAAGGAGCGTGGAAGCGTGAACTTAATGAAGGGTGGAGATTGATCCGAGTAGTGGGGCCAGTGCGATTCGTGAGCTTTGAATTGCGGAGGAGACTCTATGATTGGTTGGATGAGCGACTTCCGGCTGCGTCGGTGTGGGTGGGTATGGTAGTCCGAGGATTATTATCACCGTTACCATTACAATTCAAACCAGTTCAAAACTTCAAACGCGAGATAAAAATTTAAATGAATTCAAAAGAATAATATTTTTTTTTTCATTTTATTTTATATTTCTTTTTTTTTTTTTAAAAAAAAAATCATTCCAGTTACTTGAATTAGGGCATCCACATCCGGTGGTCACAAATTTATCAAAATACGAGAAAAATTAATTAATTTTGAACAAAAATATTAATTTCAAATCCGACCCAATAAAATAGGTAGAGAAATGCTAGGTACACCATCGGTCTACCAAAGCATTTGCACCTATGGATGCTTTTTTATTTGTTTTCTTAACTGCTAAGATATGTATTAAATATTTTTTATTTTAATTTTTTTCTTAATATTTAAAAACTCCAAAAAAAATAAAATAAAATCTCTTTGCAAAAGCAGATAATAGTAATAATTTAATAAATAAAAGCTCTTTAAAGATAAATTTTGAACACCACTTAATTAAAAACATCATTCTTTACGTAAATGGGCCAACATATAAAATCATTATTCAGTTAGCAAGCTTTTATCGATGAGAGTTGCACATCCAAAATCTCCAAGTTTATAAACATCATTCTTTACTAAAAGAATTTATCAAATCAATCCTTTATGTAAATAAATATCTACAAGTGTTTATTTATTATCATTTCTCTTACCAAATGAAACTAGTATTCTAAAATCATACAAACATTTGTGGATGCTAGTTGGGAAATTTTCACTTCTTGAGATAGATTTGATTGTGTGTGAAAGTGGCAGTCAATCGAGAATATGTTTTTCGATTGATATGAAATCCAATCTATAGTCAAATGCTTTTTCTTTAATTCTTAAAAGTCATATTTTTTTAGTTTTTCTTTTATCACTTAGGTGAGTCATACTCACCTTCCAATCCAAAAGTTGATGAGGTGAAAAATAAAAGAGTATTTTAGTTTTTCTTGCACATCCATCCTAAATCTGTATTGATACCATGTATCTGAATGACCATTAATTAAACTAAAGAAAAATCTAGTTGTAAGTGATTCTGCACAAGTGATTCTGCACACCTATACGCGCACTCATCTAATGTAATTGGCCAGAAAGTATAATTTATTGGAAATAGTGTAAATTTAAATTTTAAATATGAAGTCATCAACATTAGTATACAAATTAGTACGCAAGTTTGTTTGTATGTAACATAATTCTTAAACTAATCCAATCTTATCTTATACTTAAACTTAAAAAAGCTTATGTGTCTTGTACAACGTGAGATGCATGATACAATATGTACATAATTAAAACTATTGAATATGGACATGATGCGAAATGACATAATCATACGCTATGTGGGATAACATGTTTACATATATTATGACATGCGTGGTACATAAAAAGTGATTGTGAAATAATTGACTTTAATAATAATTTATATAAGATGCATAATGATCGTAATTCCTTATCAAATTACTTACCTTGATGTACTAATTCTTGAATCTAATTTTGTAATTCGTCACCTACATGAAGTATTAAACACCACTAAATATGTCTAGAAAATGTGTCCTAATATCCAACGTAATTAAATTTATATTATAGAGAATAATCAAATAAATATCCAGTTTAATACAAAAAAAAATGAATATTGATATTTTAAATACTAATAACCTATTCTCACTTTCAAATTATAATTAAGTAAAATATATAATCTTTATACAAATCCATTAAAACAAGTGTGAAATCTCAATTGATCAAACGGCTAAATTTTCTTATGAATAGCATAAATATCCAATTTTACAAGAAATTTAATAAATAATAATGTCATTTAATTATGCTGAACATACTTCTTTATTTTCTAATTATAACTATAATAAAATAATTTTATCAAAACTAACAAAATAACAACGAAAAATATTTTTGATATTTGATTTACTCATATTTAAAATTCAAATCCAGGAAAAACTATTAATATAATCTAATAATAATTTAAGACTAAAATCATATTACAATTTAGTAGGAAATTATATCTTATTTAAATCTATTAAATAATACTGGAGATTATTTTTATGGACTAATAATTTTTATGGTTTTTGATAGTGGTGTTAAATAGTGTTAATGGGTTATATTTAGGGTTGTTCATCCGGATTTCGGACTGGGTATATGGGTGTACCCAGTCCGAAATCCGGATTTCAAATCCGGACCGGGTTTCGGCCCGGGTACACCCGGTTATGATCCGGTCTGAAACCCGGGTGCATCCGGGTTTTTTAAAACCCGAAAATTCGGGTTCCGGGTTGTACCCGATTTTCTTCTTCTTCCTTTTTTTTTTTTTGAACTATAAAGTTACAGTCGCTGACTCGCTGGTATGCTTGTTCTTCTTCTATTTTTTTTTTTAACTTATAGCCGCTGGAAATCACGCTGGTGTGAGTAAATCCGCTACACTAGACCATCGGAGCACCGATTGAGGGCCACCGACACGACAAGCAGAAAACCACCGGAAGAAACCTCCACTGCCGCCAGTCTTCCACACCCACAACGTTACTGCACCCACAATATAGAATCTCTATTTTTAAGCATGAAAACAGAGCAACTTTGGACTCCACCGTTGCCCAGCCACCGGAAACTGCCAGGTTAGTGCTCTGTTCTGTTACACCCAAACCAAAATCCTTCTACCCTGAAAACCATCCGCCACTGCATCTTGGAAGCCACCGTACGTCCAGCAGCCCTCCACGTTTCCTTCCTCAGCCGCAGATAACGCCGGTCACCACTTCTCCCTTTTCAGGTCGTCACCGCCAGCAGAAGACGTCGGGGAATGAGCCTCCATCGTCTGACGCCGATCAGTTGAAGGTTAGCACCTTCGGATCAACCCCCCCTAACCCGCGGCTCCCACACGTTGCATGGGCCATCTCTCTCTCTCTCTCTCTCTCTCTCTCTCTCTCTCTCTCTCTCTCTCTCTCTCTCTCTCTCTCTCTCTCTCTCTCTCTCTCTCTCTCTCTCTCTCTCTCTCTCTCTCTCTCAGTATCATTCCGTTGCCTCTCTCTCAGACTAAGAGTCTCAGTGTCGTTCCACCGGAGTCTGGACGTTATGTCAATTCACTGAGCCCGGTTCCGTTGCCCTCTCATTTTAAAAGAACCCGGATATTGGGTTTAAACCCGGGTTTCGGATTTAAAATCCGGAACCCGGTCCGGATTCACCCGGATTTTAAAATGAGGGTTTCAGCCCGGACTTAACCCGGGCCGAAACCCATAACCGAATACCCGGTTATCCAGGTTCCGGTCCGGATCGGATAAAATCCGGTCTGGATGAACAGTCCTAATCATATTCGTATCGTGCCAAGGCATGTATACTATACCATATGGATAAATCCAAATCCGATATGTTAAGCTTATCGTATTAAAATATCAAACCCTAATACGACCCATTAACATAACGAGTCGTATTGTATCAACCCTGTTGAACCCAAGATTTTAAGTTTCATGTGATTATAAATCTACACATGGATTTTGATGATAACAAATGAATTCAAAGAATAAAGGAGTTTCAAACTCAAGTTGTTCACACAATGGAATCAAGCAGAACCAAGCATGAGCAAGAAGGAAACAAGTTCACATTAAAGTCATAGAGTAATGTTGTAAATCTCTTAAAATTCGAAATTAAGATTAATGCTCAAAATTAATATTTTATCATAAAGCATTAAAATACATTTTCCACATGTGCATGAATATTTTTGAAAATTAAATTTGAAAATTTTGAAAGATGATTGATTGTCATCTTTTGCATGTGTATGCCTTGATTAAAGGGTTGAACTTTGAAAATATTAAAAATGATTGATTGTCATCTTTCACATGTGCATGTTTTATTTGAATATTTTCAAAAGTGATTGATGCTTTTTTAGACTTATACAAAAGGTAGATGATTTTGTTTGAAAATTTTGAAAAGTAAAGTGTGCTCATTTTGTCATATGCAAAAAGTAAAAGATTAGGTTTGAATTTTTTGAAAAGGAAAGTGTGCTCATTTTGTCATATGTCAAAAGTAAAAGATTAGGTTTGATTTTTTTGAAAAAGTGAATGATGTTGTCTTTGACAATTGAAAAAGAAGAACCTTTTATTTGAATTTTTTGAAAAAGTGAATGATGTTGTCTTTGACATATGAATCTTTTTAAATTTGAATATGAAATCTCATATGCCTATAAATAGATCATTTGAGAGTTTCACATTCACAACACTAAGAGCATACAATATTCATTCAAAGCTTTCATTCTCTCTTCTTTAACCATTGAGCCTTAATCCTTATTCATTTTGAGAGATATAGTTTGCGCTGTACTATTCTTATTTCACTCATTGAGGAGTGTTTTCTGATAACCTACCCACTATCAGCTTTTGTATCAGAAAAAGGGTGTGTATAACCCTTGTGCGTGTAGAAAATATTCTACATGGGGAATAGTTGAATCACCACGTGTAAGGTGATTGCAAGTGTAGAGGGTGTTCTACACAGATCCTTTGTAGCGGTATTGTTCAAAGGTGTAATAGGTTTCTATCTCCACCTGAATGAGGTTGAATAGTGAATTTGGGAATCCTCAAGGGGTAGCTTGAGGCAAGGACGTAGGCAGTGGGGCTGAACCTCGTTAACATACTGAGTTTGCTTCTCTCTTACCCTTACTCTTTATATTTATTGTTATTTCATATTTTGTTTATATTTTATATTATATATTTGATTTATAATTGTTATTTTTTTAATACAACTCAATTCACCCCCCCTCTTGTGTTAGTCATCTGGGCAACAAACCCATTTATCTAAATGGATTGAATAGATCCAAAATTAATTGGTTTGACCTGATTAAATTTAGTATAATTTTATATAAATGTTAAAATCACAATATCTATAAAAATTATACTACTAACTACAAGTCTAAAATTACAATTAAAACAATACAAATATTGAAATTAAAATTCTAAAAATTTTAGGTATAAGGGTGTAATAACTTTAATTTTCTTAACTGGTCATAACAGGTTATAATGTGTCAAAATGGATTGATCCGTTATCAACCCATTAAATAATCGTATCTTAACGAGTCAACCCGTTTTGACCCGAACCAATTAAGACTAAACCAAAACTTGTTATTATCGTGTCGTGTTCATGTCAAGTTGACGAACATGTCACATATTGTCACTCTTAACTTTTACCATCTAGGCCCCTTTTGTCTAACTCCATAGCTGGTTGGGTGCTACTATGGTCACGTCTTGATAGGGAAGCCACTTGAAATTTGAAAAAAAAAATATATTACTTATTAGATGATCTAATTTTTTTAAAATTTGGTCATTTTGAAAAAAAAAAAACATTTTCTTAAAATATTATTATTAAAAAATTACATATTTTAAAAACCATTATCTTATGCAATAGATAAATAGTTTAGAGTTTGTTTTTTTAAATCGTTAGAGATGAATTGTTGAAGGCACAAGGAAGACAAATAACCGAGTAATTAAAAAATGTG
This sequence comes from Carya illinoinensis, assembly GCF_018687715.1. NCBI lineage: Eukaryota > Viridiplantae > Streptophyta > Magnoliopsida > Fagales > Juglandaceae > Carya > Carya illinoinensis. The sequence goes on along the minus strand of NC_056762.1, from coordinate 34,248,281 downwards.
AAAATAAATATTATTTGAATAAAGTAGAGAAATAATAGGGTGTGCGATATATGAAGTTTTAGAAATGTGAGGTATATAAAAAGGATGATGAATAAATTTAAAATTCCTAGAAGTATTTATCTGATCTTTTATTTAATAAAATTACCCTAACGTCCATAATTTTAGGTGATAATTAAACAAGTTGTGACATAAAGAGTGATCTAATTAACACATTATAGTTTTTATCCAAATACTGAACGCTAAAAATCATTGAAAAGACCTATATGAGATCATGCAATCTATTTTGACAATATATTGCTAGTATTTTAAGTCCGCTGATGAAGTTAACTCCCTTCTAAAGTCATACAAACTATTAAAGAAAAATCTAGATGCTGGTGATTCCGATCGGGATGCTCTTTCGCCTAAGTCAAAAGGAAAAATATGGATATAAACGATTCTGTGTATTAATATGTACATTCATCTAACGTAATTGATAAGAAAATTAGATTTTAATGAAAATTTTGATAATTTAAATTTTGAATATAAAGGTAGCAATATTAATACGCAAATTACGCAAATTCACATATACGTATCAAAATTCAAAATGAAAAATAGTGATTTATATTTTAGAAAACTATGCGCATACACTCTTTTCACAATTATTTACACAACTATATTTTAAGTAAGTGATATTTTTGTATAATAACTTATAGAAATAATATGGTTTTATAGAAATATCCTCAATTTAATAGATGATTGTATAAAGAGTTGTATATATTATGATTATTATTATTGCATTTTAGAGTGGAAAACACTACTCTGCCCCTTGCATTGTACCGCTCAAATGCACAGCTCAGTATTTTTAATTTTTTTACTTAATGATTAATTAAGTATTTTTAATGTATTTATGTATTTTTTTTATTTTTTTAATATTTAAATATGTTAAAAAATATGAAAAGAAAAAAGAAAAAAAATTGAATTTAGCCTAGGATGGTACACCCAGCATAATCGTAAGTTCTAATTTATAATAACATTATTTTATATGACATATTAAATATACTTTATAATAAAAATAAATTTACAGCTTTAAATGTGATCGGTTAAAAAATAAATTTTATTAAAAATAATGTTAATTTAAATTTTAAATATGAAACTATCAACATTAATAGACAGATTATTACGTAAGTTCGTTTGTACATAACAGAACAAAATCAACTTTGGTGGCAGTCAAGAGCTGTAAACCTTGGCACAAACAATTTGACTATAAAAAGGCAATCAAGATATATAAAAGTGTCGAGTATGACCTCATTAGATAGACTGTATCCAACAATATTACTCATCGTTCCCATTATATCCAACAATTAGATTTATGATCTATGATTTTGTTCTTTATTCATGTTGTTTTTCGTTTGTCCATTACAAAGAACAAAATCCAAAGTTTAGACTTTGTGTTAATTGTTTAGCCATTTACATTTATATTGCATTGAGAATTTCCCTTTAACAATATACAGTCTATTGTGTCATTATTCTCGAACATGACGATAATCATCGTATCAATTGAAAATGAGAATTGTAAAATATACAAAAAAATTACATAAAAATAAACTTACAAACTGACGTAATTTCACGTAATGCCTTAAATCTATTTTACATTAAAAATAATTTTATAATCTAACGTATTATATCAAATCACGTCAATTTATAAATTTACTTTTATATAATTTTTTTTTATAATTAAAGTATTTATCATTGAAAATAAAAAAAAATTATTCAGTTCACGAATATATCTTACAAAAATAAAATTTATAAGTTGATGTAATTAAATGTAATGTGTTAGATTTATTTTAAAGTAAAATAAATTTTATAATCTAATATACTATAACATACCGCACCAGTTTGTGAGTTACACGATAAAAAAATCTCTTTATACATCAAATGTTCATATAATATAGAAGGGGCTAAAAAGAGTTGGCGAGCATTGCAATTTGTATACCATTCTAGGATTGTCATTCATGGAAGGGCATGGAACGACCGCCGTATTAAGGGGGTCGTAAAAGTTAAAACTAATAAAAATCGTATTTCATGTAGGAAAGTACTAGGCGAGTGGGAACACCATACCACAGATGAATGGCCGAGATCGTCCCAACAAGAGACCTAATCCCATTGGCCGGGTGAATACATCCTCGAAACGTGATTGGTCCACGTCACCTAGAATGACATGTTCTCACAAATAGCCTTGGCTTTGCGTAAGAGACGGGAGCAGATCGGTAGAAGAAAGCGGAGGAGTCTAGACGCAGAAGCCACTCTATAAAAACGCTCAGGCCTCTCAAGCCCGGTTTCACTCAGACCAAGCAAAGGCAAATAAGCATAAGAACAACCCGCCTTGAACACCCCTTTTCTCGAGAGAGTTCCATTTGGATCGCAACAGGCTTAAGAAAGAGTAGAGAGATAGAGAGAGAGAAAGAGGCTACTTATGGCTGGCTCTTGGAGAGCGCGCGGCTCTTTGGTCGTACTGGCAATTGTTTTCTTCGGTAATTGATGCTTCTCATGGCTCAGATCTGATTTGGTTTTTTGCTTCTTCTTTCTTTCCCTTTCTGATTTTTGGCATGCTATTTGAGTTTGGTTGGAATGTAGTGGAGCCGAGTTGATTTGATAGTTTTTTTTATTCACTTTAATGTCTCGGAAAAGGTTGAAGAACCGATCGTGGCGTTAGATCTGATCAGATTTGGTGTTTTCAGTGGATCTTGATGAGGTGTTTGATAGGAAATTGGTAACTTAAGAGATCTTAGAAGCGTAGCATTGATAAATATGTGAGATGGTTGGCTAAGTCTGTAGCTGGGACTTGTTGGTTTATTCCTATTCAGTTTATTGTGTATCTGTGCTTCACGTTCTTAGAGTTTGCTGTTGAAGTGATTATATCTTATAATTTCGATCTGCTTAATGTGAATATTGGTCGTTACGTTGTTCTGATTTTTAATGAAGGGAAAGCATACATTGTTCTGAAATTGTAGATCACATGCGTAATTGCTTGAATTTTTATAATAATATGTTTCGTAGCGAAGACACTTCTGTTCCGTGTATTATGGTTGTCAATCAATTCATCAGGTTCTCGTAGGTGTCGGCACCTATCAGAATCGTGTAAACTATTGATGATCACAATCATGTAACCGGGATGGGCAAACATATATTACATTTTAGGTGGTAGTGTTCAAAATGCAGTAAACCTGGTTCGCATATTACTTATATGCAACTACTTATAAAAAAAAAAAATACTTATATACAACTTTGCGTTTGATTTTGTGCTTGTGTTTGTCTCGCACCAGGATAAACGTGGCATTAAAACCTAGACGTCGAGCAGTCTATATCCCTTTAAGTTTGAATATATTTATGATGATTTTTCTTTGCTTCAATTCCCTCCTAGACTGAATATTTTCGGAATGCACTTTTACTAGTAACTAACATGGAAAACGGTAAATGACAGGATGTCTGTTTGCAATTTCCATTGCGAAAGAGGAAGCTACCAAATTGGGAACAGTCATTGGCATTGATCTTGGGACAACGTATTCTTGTGTTGGTGTTTACAAGAACGGTCATGTTGAAATCATAGCCAATGACCAAGGAAACCGTATCACCCCTTCATGGGTTGCTTTCACTGACAGTGAGAGACTGATCGGTGAGGCTGCAAAGAACCAGGCAGCCGTCAACCCTGAAAGGACCATCTTTGACGTCAAGAGGCTTATCGGAAGAAAGTAATTCATCCTTCTCAACTTTTTGATTTCCGATTATATCCATTTGTTTGGAAATAGTACTGACAGGCTTTTCTATTGACAGATTTGATGACAAGGAGGTTCAGAAAGACATGAAGCTTGTTCCATACAAGATTGTGAACAAGGATGGAAAGCCTTACATTCAAGTGAAGATTAAGGATGGTGAGACCAAGGTTTTCAGCCCTGAGGAGATCAGTGCCATGATTCTGACCAAGATGAAGGAAACAGCTGAAGCATTCCTTGGGAAGAAAATCAAGGATGCCGTTGTGACAGTTCCTGGTGAGTAAAGAAAGTAACAACTGTGTACCTAATACTTTTACTCAATTGGTATAGAGTAATTTCTAGTTTCTTAAATCCTGTCGTTAATTTCAGTTATACTCAGTTATATTTGTTCCAACATGCAGCGTACTTTAATGATGCCCAGAGGCAGGCTACCAAGGATGCGGGTGTCATTGCTGGACTGAATGTTGCCAGAATTATCAATGAACCAACTGCTGCTGCCATCGCTTATGGTCTAGACAAGAAGGGTGGTGAAAAGAACATCCTTGTTTTTGACCTTGGTGGTGGGACATTTGATGTCAGTATCTTAACAATTGATAATGGTGTTTTTGAGGTTCTTGCCACTAATGGAGACACTCATCTTGGAGGTTAGAACATATATTCTTAGCCACTGTTTTATTGTTGTTAAGTTTTCTTTAAGAGAAGGCATGGACTAAAAGGAGCGGTATATTATATCTGTTCTTAGATGCCTATTTAAAATTTTGATTCCATCTAAAAGTTTATCCTGTCTCCTATGATTTATTCGGGTGATTTGACTACTTTGACCGCAACAAACCATAGAAGGTTTGAGATTGTGTATGAAACACTGTTGACTGATTCAGTATCTTTTATTTATCAAAAGAAAGGCAGATGGAGTATTTTGCAGGCAGCGTAAATGCCAAGTATCTGTCTTTTATGAGATGGAAGTGTTTCTATTAAGCTCCCCTATAAGTTAAAATTTAGTGCTCTAAGGAAGGTCTATTTCCTTGCAGGTGAGGATTTTGATCATAGAATTATGGACTATTTCATCAAATTGATTAAGAAAAAGTATGGCAAGGATATCAGCAAGGATAACAGAGCTCTTGGGAAGCTGAGGAGGGAAAGTGAGCGTGCCAAGAGAGCTCTTAGCAGTCAACACCAAGTCCGTGTCGAGATTGAATCACTTTTCGATGGTGTTGACTTCTCTGAACCACTGACCCGAGCTAGATTTGAGGAGCTGAACAATGATTTGTTCAGAAAGACCATGGGACCTGTTAAGAAGGCTATGGAAGATGCCGGTTTGGAGAAGAACCAAATTGATGAAATTGTGCTTGTTGGTGGAAGCACTAGGATTCCAAAGGTTCAACAGCTTCTTAAGGACTATTTTGATGGAAAGGAACCGAATAAGGGTGTGAACCCAGATGAGGCAGTTGCTTATGGTGCTGCTGTACAAGGAAGCATATTGAGTGGAGAGGGGGGTGAAGAAACTAAAGGTACTACTTTTCTTTTCATATTATATGTTTGCAATTATGTTATCCATGAGGTGGTGCTACCATAATGTAGCTGAACTATATGGGCAGCACTGACAATGTGCCTTGTGGGATTCTTGATGCAGATATCCTTCTCCTGGATGTGGCTCCACTGACCCTTGGAATTGAAACTGTTGGTGGAGTGATGACCAAGTTGATCCCAAGAAATACTGTTATCCCAACAAAGAAATCTCAGGTTTTCACTACTTATCAGGATCAGCAGACTACCGTGTCCATTCAGGTATGGTACTGGCATGTTTATTTTTTTTCCAGCGCATGAAGCATGGACAAATATTTTCCTAGTAATGTGTTAGCTTGCTTGAACAGTTAATCTAAAAGTTGGATGCTCCTATTATGATACCAGGTCTTTGAAGGTGAAAGGAGTCTTACAAAGGATTGCAGGAATCTCGGGAAATTTGATCTAAATGGAATTCCTCCAGCTCCAAGGTTTGCTTTCTGCCTTTGTAAAATGTTTATCAATAGGGTTTGCATCAACTGCTAGCTGGGACTTAATATTAATTCATTCCTCGATTCAACAGGGGAACCCCACAAATTGAAGTGACATTTGAAGTTGACGCAAATGGTATTCTAAACGTTAAGGCAGAAGACAAGGGCACTGGTAAATCAGAGAAGATTACCATCACAAATGACAAGGGTCGCCTGAGCCAGGAAGAGATTGACCGAATGGTTCGTGAGGCAGAAGAGTTTGCGGAGGAAGACAAGAAGGTGAAGGAAAAGATTGATGCCCGTAACAGCCTCGAGACCTATGTCTACAACATGAAGAATCAGATCAACGACAAGGACAAGCTTGCTGACAAGCTCGAGTCTGATGAGAAGGACAAAATTGAAACTGCAGTGAAGGATGCCCTAGAATGGCTGGATGACAACCAGAGTGCCGAGAAAGAGGACTACGATGAGAAGCTCAAAGAGGTGGAAGCCATTTGCAACCCGATCATCACTGCTGTATATCAGAGGTCAGGGGGTGCCCCCGGTGGTGGATCAGGAGAGGAGGATGAGGAGTCACATGACGAGCTGTAGACGTCTTGTTATTTCATTGAGCACTGCTGAGAAAGCAGGAATAGCTAAGTGGGGGATGAGGATACAGACTTTTTAGGCAACGAGACTGTAATATTTTTCATGATGGTTGGAAGTTACGGGAGAAGAAATTCCCTTGCTTCGCATGCGTATTTTTGGGAGTGAAGCGATACTTTTCCAGGTCTTTTATTATTTACTAGTATTATGTTCCTGTTTATGTTAAAATTTAAAGCAAACACTTTTGTTTTTTTCCCGAAAGTCTGCTTGTGAATCTATCCTGCCTGGTTGCTTGAATTCCTTCGTGGATATGCATGCGGTCTCTCTGCGCATACGTGCGGTGAATGGTCCTGAAACTTTTCTATTTCACGTGTGGATCATTCATTTCTTCAATTTTTAAGCGATTATTCATTCTAATATAAAAGTCCCTTCAAATTTTAAAACAATTTTCGGGATTTACTTAAATGGTAAAATATGGCATAAAAGATGAAGATTTTTTTCTTTTCCGATGACAACATATAGATGATTCATGATTGTGACGTCAATAGTGTGATGCGGAGATTATAGTTGAAGTGTTAGAATTAACACGATTTTTTTAAAAATTCTTGGCTTTACAGTTTGGGACATCGGTAATATTACGTGTTTTGAGGATTGTAGTCACGGTACAACTAGTTCCTTCTTTAAATGTTTAGAACCGATAAGGTCTCCTAGTAGCAAGGTAAGAACTAAGGGAAAGTTTTAGGAGATGATACGGAAATGAAATGAGATAAAACTTTTTTAGTAACTATGCCAGAAAATTTAGAGAATGTTTAAAAAATGAGATGAGATGAACATTTTATAAATAGTAATAAAATGACATGTGAATAGTAATAAAATAATTTAAATTAATATATTTTATTCAGTTTTGAAAAAAGAGAAAAAAGATGAATAAAAAGATTAAAGTTAAAATATTATCAAAATATAATTTTTGTTTTGAAATTTTAAAAAATTGTATTATTTTTTATGTTTTATTTGAAATTTTGAGAAATTTGTAATGATTATTAGATAATAATTAGATGAAAAATTGTATATTTAAAATAAAAAAATATTTATATTTAAGTGAAATTTGTGAATGAAATTATAAGAAGTTATAATATGAGATTCTATTTCATTTCCCAAACAAGCTCTTTAACGAGAGTCAATCCCACCGTCGTTCAATATTTTTGATTCGAACTTCTTGGCTGCAATGAAGAAGAGTTCTCTGGTCTATCTTTATTACCACCTTTTTTTTTTTCCCTTATAAGCTGTCTTTTTCTCCAATTTTTAAAAATGTCTCATTTTTATTTTCTTTTCTTTCTTTTTCTTTTGTGTGTACGTGTGTTCCGAGAGTTGAAAAAGAGAAAAACAAAGAATAGAACCTGATATAGAGGCAACTAGATCCCCATTCACTTGTTATTAACTACATAAACTAGAACCATGATATGTTAGCTTTAAGATGCATGAGAATGGGTTGAATGTTTTTTATTTGAATTATTGAAAGAATGCAGAGTAGCCTATACATTAGGCAATATTGATAAAGAGTGTTGGGGGTGACAATCATCCATGAAATATGGTTTTGGGAGGTACACAATTTAATTACTTAACCCATCTTGATGAGGAATAAATTAAACATAAGGTTGTTTTTATGTCAATTAAAGACCAACATTTGGGTTGCCTGCGCCTGCTGCAGCAACTCCCAGACCTCCACCATGTGACATAGGTCCCAACTTTTCATGGTCACTTGATTCTATGATGGAAACTTGGTCACCATCTAATTCTCCCACGAGTTCATCAATCTTCCGGAATTGATATGGCCATCTTGTATTGTAGAGAAATTGGCGAAGATCAAACCTATTATCCTCTGGTGAATAACTCTGCATATAGTTCAGAATAGTTTCAGCTCTTACTGGATTTAGATATATAGAATACAAGATTTTTAAGAAAATCATGCTCTACCGACCCTTCAAACTATCACTCCTTTTCCCCTACAAACTACCCCTTCACTTGTAATTTGCCCTCTCCTTTAAAATCTAACCATAAGATTGTGTTACGTCACCTATTTTTTATACAACGGTTAGATCTTAAAGAGAGTAAATTAAAACTTACGATAACTTGGTAGTTTAGTGCTCAAATTGCAAAAAAAGTTGTAGTTTGGTGGAAAAAGTGTAATGTTCCCAAGATTGTTACTAGTAGTTTCCTAGCTGCACAAATATATGATTCTGGTGTTGGCTTTTTGAGTTCAACTTACCTCAGCATGATAGGAAGGTGTCAATACAGTCATTTTATGTCGATTGATGGAATAATACTTGAAGAAGTGTTTTACTTTATCAGCCACCTCCGATGGAGTTAGTCTTGTGCCCCATCTGTAGCAGAGATTCTACAAGGAAAACAGTATGGAAAATAGAGAGGAGTTCTTAATTCTTATCACTAAATGAGCAACAAAAATGCGATAGGATTGAAGCACCAAATACATTAGTAATGCAACAAGTCATCTGTCCTCTAAAAGTGCATGTAAAGAAAATGAAAACATACCGACACTATTACTCCAATAAGTTTGTTCTATGCTTTCTTTAACAGGTAAATGTATAGAAAGATGATAAGGAGGCACAACCCAAGTATACAGGTATTGTATAGTGGATAAACACCTCAGAGAAAAGCCAAAACTAACAATAAAATTAAAAAAAATTAAAAATGAGGCAGTCTCGAGTTTACCATCTATGTGAAAAGACTTCATCATCTAAACACGTGAGCTGAAGAATGAAAAACACAACCCTTCATAGGCGTCAATTTATTTATTTATTTACTTTTCATGCCAAGGCACCAAAACAAGTATAAAGGAGGGTTTCTGCAAACGGCCAATAACAATTTTCAGAAGTCTCTGGCCCCGTTTGTAAACACCTAAAGAGACAAACTATTGATGGTAGAACATTAAAAACTCAAATGAGATTTAACCAGTCAATCTCAAACTGCACGTTCCGGGTAACATGCCCCTGCAACAATTTTTAAGACGCTTAACTTATATGCTCCATTCTTTTATCTATTGCCATGATGTTTTAGTGAAGATCCATTCTTTTGATATTGCAGATTGGATGAAGTTTAATAATTTCTGCTTTCCCTACAGATCACCATCAAGATCTGTTTAAAGACAAAACTCAAATAATAGGCACTCCAGAAAGAGTATTTCTTGATCTTCTGAAGCAAGCAAGAATAAAAAGACATAAAAGAGACCTTGAACATAGATACTGGACCACATCGGAAGATTTTCCGCAACCTTCCATAGGCTGAGAGCTCCTCATATGTCATTCCCATGTCCACTTCATCCAGCTGTTTTACACAACAAACAATTAGGCTTCCAAGCAAAAACATAACATTGACACAACTTATGATTTGACCCAAAAATAAAAGATAGATAAATGCCAAGGATATGAATGAAAATTTGAATGAAGAATGTTAACGAGTAGCACACTCAAAAGCACACCATCAACTAGGTGATGATACAAAGAGTATTGATAATAATAATAATAATAGTAAAATTTGATAATAATACTATTATTATTATTATTATTATTAACAAAAACTACAAAGATTTTGCAACAACGAAGTTCACAGTCTATATAATCTAATATTGGCGTATTGGGAGATGAAAAATCTAGAAAACTAATTATAAGACAGACGCATCCTGACAATCTAGAAAACATTCTACGATGGAACAAAGAATGTTTTGTGGTTATTCCTATCATGCTACTCTATTTACCAGGAAACAAAGGTATGCAAAAGAAAGAAAATTCATTACCTGACTGTAGTCAGAACGTATAGGCTCCAGTTCGGCAGTCGGTGGAGCTGATTCAATATCTGCCAAGGATGAGTAACCAAGATGGGTGGCAGCCCATTGCAGAAACGCCCGGAGATCCTGCTTACTAATACTTCCGATTGGATTAATATCGGCTGAGCTGCAATCATACTGCGTGAAAGTGAAACACAGGAGCTCTAACTTAATTAAAATATAACAGAATAAGATCAAAGATAAACATGAGTATCAATATAGTTAGCTATAACATTATATATATGAATTAGAGAAAATCCCCTGCAACGAACTCAGTTTTAAATACAGGCAACAAGTTGAAATTAAAACTTAAAGAACTTGAGGGGAATTATTTTTAAAAGCAAATCATATACACGCTTCATAGACATGGATCACCATTGAAAATATAGAAAAAAATATTATTATACAGTACCTTTGTTAGATAACCACGCAATCCTTCATCCACATTGGAGCTACCCAAAACAAGATAAAATCCGGGTTTGTTATGCACCCAAGGCAAGAGTGATGCTAACATAAAAGCTAGCACCATTCTGATTCGAGCTTGAATGTTCTGCAAACCTAAGTTCTCGATGTTAGATCCACCATCTACCTGTGGAAATAAAAACCAGATTGCAGAGTTACTTGAACATTATTCCTTACTCCTCTGAATCTTGTTACTTTAGGTAAAGTAAAACCCAAGGTACCGCGTGAAAAACATAAAACACGAGCTCAGATAATTGTCTACTTCCCCAACAAAAAAAGTACTAATTTAAAAGGAGAAAAGAAAACACAAGCCCTCTATAGGATTAGATCATATTTGATCAAGGAACCAAAATCATTTTGCATAAAACAAATAATATACTTGGGAGGAACCACAGCATGCCATGAACACCATCTTTTACCTTATAGCGTGGTCGCTTTCCTGTAAGCGTTTGAAACAAAGATAGAAGAGAAGAAATAACCCCATCGATGGAAACATCAAGATGCCACGAGCCAATCTCATCTGCTAGTACCTTTGCTCGTGATTTTGTGGCTTCAGAACTGCAAGGAATAGAAAGACCCTGTTAGCATTATAGTGGATGAATCTTGAAATGTGACATGTGCCGCAACAAACAAGGGAAACTAAGAAGTTAGATCAAAATTAATTGTTGTTTTGACTAAACAGTTATGGATGACATGACAACAATTAATTTAAATTGAATTGAACTACAACAATCTCAGTGTTTTGACACATATATTACTGCAAATAACTTTTGTGGTCTGGAGGTGAAAGCCCATTACTATCACAATCTTTTCCGTGTCATCATTTATAAGAAATAAATCCCAGTTGCCCATCCTTGGAGATCTCATGCAGCCTTATCACGACCTGTGGTTTTAGACAGCATGCATATGCACTCCTCGATGGGCCTCATAAGGTAACATGTTTCATGGACCAGCCAATGATAATCTGGTTTTCTTGTGATATATTTGGATGGCATTTGAGAAATATAAGCCAAAAATAAGATTATCAAGAGCTACGAAACACAATGATTTCAAATATAAGCAACACGAGAAGTTTCTGGGACTTCTCTTCAAATGTTTTTTATTTTTTATTTTTTTTTATAAGTAAAAAAGAATTTCCCTTCAAAAATGTTTTTTTGTCAAATGTATCGTCTGCAAATAATTTAAAATATTTATAGTAAGAACTCATGAATGATAAAGTTGTTAATTATGTCCTTAACGTGGAATGCTTAATGTGAAAGTTAACATAATTACAACAGCATATGAAAACTATAAGAGCATTGGTTTTGTGTACATGGACCCACCTGTTCTCAGATCCCATAAATACTGTATAAAATATGCGTTTAGCAAATTCTCTGCTGTCGGTAGGAAACTGTCCATCAGTGTAATTTCCAATTCGTATTGCATCAGCTTTGACTTGTTCATCTCCTTTTGCAATTTCTGCATGCAAATGTGCATCACATTTAATGATTTATAATCAAACCTTATGACACTAGATTCTGGGTTGTAAGATATGTCTAGCTTTCTTCCTGCCTCTGCTGCACCCATCAGCAGTTAAGGCAGTAGGCAAGGAAGTGACCACCTGGAACCCCTCATAAGTTAAACTTTCTCAGCCCTAGAACAATGGTTTCAAGCTCTGGAGAAAGTTGGAAATTGACTCAAATCAATTCAACACAAATTCTCTCAATAAAATGGGATGGTTAAAATAAGCATACAATTATTATCTTTCATATACACCCTTTGTAAAATATTTATAAGCTTCACTTCCTTACGCACCTAGTTGAGTTCTGAAGTTTGCACTCAGTCATCTATGGGTATTAAATAGCCCTGGCCACTGATTGGCTCATTGAAACTCTTTTTGGTGTTTTAACTTTTGATGAATTTAGGTATGATTAACTGTAACACAGTATTATAAGAAATGAAATTGGAAGGCTAACCAATAATAGATCTAATCTCTAACAAAAGCATATTAACAGTCACCTGCCCCAGCGGCCCAGCCACTCATCTTGAAATAATGGCCCTTTTTAACATCTAACACAGCATATAGACCATCTATTTTTTTAAATGAAAGTTGATCAAGAAGAGAAATAAGTAATGTACAATACAAGATTACAGCATCAATATGCTATGTATACTACCACTGACCTTTGACAACCAGCTGGCACATGCAGCCAACGATAGCAGCCACAGAGGAGCTATCTGCTCCACCAGAAAGAGGAAGCAAAAAACCAGAAGCTCCACTTCTTCTTAAATAATCCCATAACCAGCAACTGGGTCCAAAGGCTATTTCTTCCTCTGGACAGTGATACTTGATCTGAATCATGTAAATTTTAGCAGGAGCTTGGTGGTTAGAACAGCCATACAATGACATTTTTTATTCTTGTTAACAGAATGCTGCCCATAAACTACATAATCACCTATAAAACCAAATTAAACTCATTTCTAGAAAATCTCCTAGTCAAAACAAGCTACTAAATACTTGCTGTTCACTCAATTCTAGTAAATCCTTGATCCCATGAGCATTGAATTGGTTAAAGACCCCTTTCTGGACCAGCAACCAACCTCAAGTGGACTGGAAGGACACATCTTCAGGTTAAAAGGTTGAGAAAGCTTGTATGGTACTGCCACTGAAGGAACTTTAGTTTTGCAGCTTGCTTGCTCTTGAAAACTACTAATAGATCCTCTAAGACTAGCAACCTGCCATTAAGCAAACAGGTTAATGAATCAAGTCAATTACTTATATTTACAGCAAAGAGTTAAAATCACAAGAAATGCCATGAATTTGAACTGATAGAATGAATAACAGACTAACGGCATGAGTATCCAAGATGCCAAAGCAGACCAGTTAAGTTGTTTGCATTGGAAAACTTGCTAATAAACCATTTATTAAAAGGGTGGTCGGTAGTTATAAAAGTTCTTTAATAGTGTTGAGGCAATGCAATACATAATTGCCATTAATTCACTTTCCAAGCGACAAATTAAGTGATCAACCCAAATTGCACATTCATGCACAAGTGGAAACTTATTTTTGTGCATCAATTAGAGTAGTTTAGAAACTACATAGACACAAGGACCTGTACACATAGAGACATGCACCTGTATATGCAATACAAGGAGTGCAAGATGTTTCATACCGCATCTAGATCTACTTGAGCAACCACAATCTCAATATCCTTCAAAGAAAATTGTGAGCCTTGAGCCACCACATCTCCATTTACAGCAATGCAAGAACATCCATCTATGAGAGTTATATGTTAAATAAATTAGATAGAAGAAAATTTTCACATAAGAGAAGATGAATTTCACATAAGAGGAGAAAAGATAAACTATATCGAATAGTGGGATTAGCAGAAGAGGCAAACCAATTAAAGCACAAAGCATAAGGAAAGGTGTCTATAGATTGGAAAAATGGAAAGCTAGAGGTATTCCATGCTAAATAGAGAAACAGCAACATAAAAGTACAAGTGAAATTTCCAGAATAGATAGTATGTACCATAGTAAAGGCGGGCACCATCACATCCCTGCTGATTGCTGTACATGTAAACCCCTCCGCGAGTATGAGTAGCACCTTTAATAGCACGGAGTCGAATATCAAGCTTTCTTAGTTGGTGGTGACTTCCACTTGCATTCATGAACACCTCAACTCCATTCAATGCAAGTTCAGCATGAGGAGGAAGAGGAGTAAAAAGCTCTTCACAAACTTCGGCCGCAACAGCCCTAACAATTGGAAAAATGCTTGACATTTAACATTTCATCAAGTGTCTGATAAAGTGAGAAATCCACAAAAATGATCAATTTATTCATGCATCCTAACATGCATAAAAGCATACAACAGTGGCAGATATAATGTGGAAACTACGGCAGTTTGCATCCCCACCAAAACTTCTTTGATAATGTCCATGGGTTTTGCAGTTAGGTGATGATTTGGTGCCTAAAGGATTTTTTTTACATATATAGAAGTGCATCGTGTGTCTGAAGGAATTATCTGCAAGAAAAATTTCATCTGAAGAATGAGGATTGAAATCTTCAATCTACTATCACGATATGAAAAAAAAAATTAAGGGCGATGTGCACTGACACAATTTCCTATATCTACACTCGCACATGCCACTCTAAACTTGCACAAGTGCACAATTTCCTATATCTACACTCGCACATGCCACTCTAAACTTGCACTGCATGTAACTACAAAAGGAACAGGTGGTAGAAGTTCCTAGAAAGACCACACCTAGTAATCTTGTTACTTACGTGTCTAAAAACTGAATGAATCCATAGCCAAAAGGCGCTGTTTGCTGTGATATATGCTCTGAAATTTCAATTGGGAGCTGAAAGTCCACAAGTTGGTCTTGCTTCCATGCTGTGAACCATCGAAGCTCCCTGTAATTTCCATCATTTGCAAGCCACATCTTCGGGCGTATCATAACAATTTTTCTGTTAAAACACAGAACTTGACAATTGTAACGCTCGGACCCTTTTATAATGGGCATACCAATGCTGCAAAGGATGCCATCAGTCCAATCACCAAGTAATATATCTTTCAAACATTCCCATCTGCAAGCACATCAAACACTGCAATCAGGAAGTAATCAAAATATCCTCTTATTAAAACAAAGCGTTTTTCGTATTTCAGTTTGCCAAACAATAAGCGATTCCACAATTTCAAGATTCTAAATAAACCGAATCAGAAAAATAAGCTTTATAGCATCAGAACACAGCTATTGTGGTGTCATTCGTTCAATCATTCATCCATAAAATTCAATAACGCCCTCTTCTATTTATGTTTCTTCAAGTAATATAACCACTTGCAAACATAAAAATTCTGATATAAATTCAGTAGAAGCTTTTGTTTTTCCCTCTCTTACCACACCAATGAATATATCCATTTCCTTTGAAAAATTAAAACAAAACAATATCTGTAATCAAAATTTTATCATATACCCAAAAAAAAAAAAAAAAAAAAAGTCACAGAAAACTTACGCATGAGTAACGGTATCCAGCTCCAAAAAATGGTCATCGCAGCTATAACCGGTGACCTCGAGCTCGGGGCCTAGCCGAATCACTGCCCCGGCTTCCTTAGCCATTACTATGGACTCTTTAATGTGCTTCAAGTTGGAATCAAAATCCATAGCCCACTGGTTCAGGTTACACGTGGCCACCTTCAACAGCCTCATCTCGAATCTGCCTTCTTCTCTGAACTCAAAATCAAACAACTAAAGAAGGAAGAAAGAAGGAAGAATTCAGAACCAGCGTTGGCGAGTTGAATTGCGTGTAACAGGCCGAACTTTCTTTCACGCTCTGTTTGGTTGCTAAGAAGAGATTAGGACTTTTGTTCAACTTGACGATGTTTGTGATGAAATCGTGCAATGTGGAATTGGATTCAGCTCGAAGTTTTATAGCCTTTGAGCGACGAGTACTTGGTATTGGTAAGCAGAGTGCCTGACGGGCTAGATTCCTGGACCCTTTTACGGGTAAAACATAGAACTAGCTATAGAGCCGATATTTTGGAGTTATGACGACAAAACAGTCGATAACCCAAAACGCTGTTGCTAATGAACTCGAAACTAGCGTTACGGGAGTTGTTATTGTAGCGAAGTTCTTATTTCAACGGCGACATTTAGCGCCTCTATAAGCCTCGACGGAGTCGACTTTCTTTCCGTAAAGAAATTGTCACGCAACTTTCTACGTCTAGTTGGGAGATTTGACTTTACAAGATTGGAAAATCAAACAATTTATTTTATATAATTTTGACCGCGTCATATTTACTATTAGTCACGTTATATATAATCTTAAGGAAAATTCTTCTTGTCATCCTCACACTTCACATACTATATTTATTTTAATTTTTTTTTTTCATTTTTTCTATAATAAATATATAGTGTGTTGATGATAAATAGAATAATTTAATTAGTTTAATAAGAATAAAATAAAATAAAAAATAAAAAAAATAAAAAATAATATTTTAATATATAAAGTGTGTGGTGTGGGATGATGTGTAACATTTCTCTAATCTTAAAGCGTGTAAATCACGTACTCTCTATTTAAAAAAATTATGCCAGATTAAAAAACTTATTTTTTTAGAAATGCTCTATACACAAAAAGATTTTATAAAAATAAATGTATAAATTAACGTAGATTCATGTAATATGTTAAATTTATTTTACAATAAACGTAAATCTATAATATAACAAATTATATCAAATCACGTCAGTTTATAAATAAATTTTTATAAAATACCTTTACATTTAAAATATTTATTATTTTATGTGAATTCTAAATTTATCATTATTTTAAAATTGCGCTGAGCTAGCAAATTCTGTTTGTAATCAAACTTACAAAGGGGTAACTACAGGGATAATCGCTTTAGTTTATGTTAGGCTTTTTCTTCAACTTTTCTGTGTAATGAAAAAGAAATTGCAAAGATGGATCATATGTGCTTGTGTTAAATTTCCATATAATTCATGAACTAATATGGGAGAAAGAATACACAACTTCTACAAAGGGATAATGATTCCAATTACACATGCTGGTATCAATAAAGTCGTCTCTTCGCATTCTGCCTTACAAGAACAAGGACTGTGGTTTTGATATGAGACTTCACGTTTGCTCAAGACACACATGGGCGGAGGAAATGTCGAGATCCCAAATGGTACAAAAATTGATGCCCCCACTCATACCATAAAGTATAAACCAAATCGCTATAAAAGGCAACTCTAAAGGACCAAAATAGTAAAATAATTCGAGGTATTTTTTTCTTTTTTTTTTTTTAAAATAGAACATTTTTCAATAAACCGAAATTATAAGTGTAACTTATCAATACAGAAAAATCTAGACTATAAGCCAACCTACGCATCAGCTCTGAAGCATCCCCGTACTCGTAGTATCGGACATTGTCTTAACTTCTAAATCTTTCCTAAACGAGAGATAGAGCACTCTGTATTAACTGAGAGGAAAGACCTCCTCCATCCTCCCAAAAAGGTGGAGTACAACACGCTGTTACTATGAACCCCAAGTCCAACTGCCTAAAACTACAATATTACTAACTAAAAAGCAAACTCCCATGTAAAACAAACATAAACTAGAACTCCAAGCACAGGCCTGAACCGCGACAGCATACCTACCGCAGGCATCAGCTGCACGAGCCCAGAACGGCACGAGCACCCAGCTCGCGTATACACCCTATAGAGACCGTCCATACGACCACCAGCCATAACATCGCCCGCCACTCTCGATCAGCTCTTACTCTAGATTGTGACCAATGAAGCAGCTCATCACCTCACTTGAGTATAACACTACTGGCCCACCCAACGTGGACTTTTAAAATACTTTATCTAATATTCCATCCACTACCACTCATGACCACATGACACATGTCCTGTATTCTCCGACAGCTCATCTGCATTTTCTCTAAGCAATGCACGTTTTGCCCCCCACTGCCAACCATTTTGCAACCTGTATATGTCGTCGGTCATGCCCTGCCAATCGTTTCATCTGAGCAGCAGCCTGTATCCACTAGCTAGCCCATCTGTACAACTGTGTTTCACCTCCACTCTGAAACACTGCTGCACGCAAGCTGAGCCACCCTGGAACCACTGCTGCAGGGTAGATGGTACTCCTCCCGTTTGTCCACTGCCGTCGAGGCCTTATTTACAACCAACCAAAACAGAGTCTAAAATAGAAACTAAACACTGAAAATAGCAAAATACAATCCGTCTATAACAAAACCAGCAAACAGAAATGACAAAATAGCAAAAATGAAAAGCGAACGGAAATGAGAAAATAGCAAAAATGAAAAACCAGCGTCACCCCCAGTCCGACCACCTTCCAAGAGAAAACTTCATCACGAGTTCTGCATAACTTCACCCCTAGAAACCTCCTTAAAACCCCATGTATTCCAGCGTGCCTCCCAAACTACCTCTGTTTTCCATGGATAAAATAGAGTCAAAGAAATCCACGGGAGTACACCCTAAACCACTTGAAAATCGTAGCTTCTGAGCTCATGAAACCATGAGTCTACTCACATTGAAGCCCCTCTCCATTTCCACCACGCCCAGCTACGTGGATTCCATAATAGACCTCTTTGCATCAAAAATGCACTTCACAGCCAAACAAGTCAATCGAAACCCTCCACCTCCATCGTGTACCAAACGCCTTCATCACGTTCGAGTGAAGTAAAAATGGTAGACGGCCAAACCTTCCACCTTCATCACGTAAAAACCATCATCTCATACGAGTGAAAAAAGTGGTAGACAGATTCAAAATCCTTGACCGTGTAATGAAACTTTCGGCCACCATGGTCACTGCCAACCAACACTTATTTAATAAAGGAAAAAACATAAACAAACAAAAGGAATAGAGGGGATGAAGGGAGGGAGGAAGCCGTAGCTTCCCCCCCTTTGGATGATTTACACCTTTTTTCTTTAGAAAGAAGGAGGAGTTTCTCTCACTAGAACTTGTTCTCACTTGTTGTAACCAAGTTGAGGTATTTTATTCTTGAATCAGCATATAATATAGAATATATTAATCATATAATTTAAATAATAAAGTTTCATTTATATAATTCAAATTTTAAAATTTATTTTTTCAAATAAAATTAAATTGTACAAGCAGTTTACCATATATATACTCTTCAAGACTGCAACGTCGAAATGAAAATGGATTTTTTTAATAATTACATGAATAATATATGCGCCGGATGCGTAAATTCTAAAAATAAAATTCTATACATCATATTATATAAGATATAATATATTTATTATTATTAAATAATTTTTTATTATTTAATATATATACTATATCTTATATATATATACTATATATAATGATAATATATATACTATATCTTATATAATAAGATGAAAATAAAATATTTATATGGTGTTTATCATTATTTATCCGGAAAATTAACATAGGTAGATTGTATAACCCAGCAAACAAACAGTCCCCTTTGATCGAACGTCGTCGTTCGCACACCGTCCGTCTACACCTAGGTCTAGAGAGAGAAGCTTGCGGATAGCAAAAGCCGAGCTTTCTTCTTGCTCCGAAACTTTGCTAAGTAAAAGAAATCCACCTACGTATTCTTCATATATCTATCTATTGGAACCGTCATCTGGGAGGTCGAGCCAATGACGGAAGTCGCGAGCTCAGTGGTGCACGAGGTATTGGGCCGGAGGGCCCAGGACGTGGATGAGCCAATCATCGACTACATCATCAACGTCCTCGCGGACGAAGACTTCGATTTTGGCGTCGACGGTGAGGGCGCCTTCGACGCCATCGGAGAGATCCTCGTCAGCGCCGAATGTGTCACCGACTTCACCGAGTGTCGATCGGTGAGAGTTTTTTTTTTCGTTTTTTGTTTTTTTTTTTTTTTTTCTCTTGAAGCTTTTCGCTTTCGTCCCCGTTTGGTTGCTCGGAAAGTGTATTAAGATGCAAGAAACTCTTAGGTTTTGTGAATACTGGATTTCACATTGTTTGCGCAGCTAAAACATTGTTTTTTTTTTCCGCTTTTGGCGCCCGTCTGGTTACTCATGAAGATTTGAGATTTCAGGCTCTATGCTTTATTTTGTTGATAGGTAAAAATATTATATATATCAATAGGAGTAATCACTGGACGTATACAATAAAACACCTAAACCATACTAGAGAATATAAGAAAACATCTAGACCATACTAGAGAGTCCCTAATGACCCAAAAAGCTCGTGAAAACTACCCAAAATACACCAAGCCCGAATTGGAATGTAACACACCTCCCCAATCCCGGCCCCTTGTTTCCTGTAAAACTAATCCTCTACCCAAAAATCCCAGTACAAGAACGTCTTCATGATGCCCTCTGCTCTATGTTGTTAGATAAGTTAAAAATTTTGGATTCTAAGTTATTTCTCAGTGTCTCCATTTTTTTAAAACTTTCATTAAAATCTAATTTGTTGCACAATTGCTTTGCCGAGGCCCTGAAACAAGCTCTATTTTTTTCTTTGCCTTATTGTAATGTCTGTGGAAGTCTATGATAGGTTTGCAGCAAATTGTCTGAAAAGTTTGGAAAGCATGGGTTGGTTAAAGCTAAACCAACTGTGCGGAGCCTGGCAACTCCATTCCGAATGAATGAGGGAATGGATGAGGAGGAAGTCCCGAAGAAGAAACCTGAGGTGATGGATGGTCCTGTGCTATCTGAACGTGAGCGAGCAAAGCTAGCAAGAGACAAGAGGAAGGAGGAACGTCAAAGAGAGGTGAAATTATTATAATAAGAGGTTTTTTTGATCTAGTATGCCTGGCTCCAGCTCTTATTGGTAATGCATGAGTTTGGTGTCGTAAAGGCAGTATTTTTTCCTCATCATTTAGCCTTCTTGAGTGCTGATAATTTTAGATCGAGGCTGTGATTGGGCTGAGCCTATTCAGTGATGACATACATTGACCAACAAATTGGGTATTTAGTTTTGCTTTTGTTCTGAGTATTATCTCCTAATTATCCAGGCACAATACCAAATGCATTTGGCAGAGATGGAAGCTGCAAGAGCAGGGATGCCTGTTATATGTGTAAATCATGATAATAGAGGTGGACCAACTGTCAAGGATATCCATTTGGAGAACTTTGATATCTCTGTGGGTGGTCGCGATCTAATTGTGGAGGGTTCAGTCACACTATCATTTGGAAGGCACTATGGTGAGTTCTCTTTCTGTTACTCACAACTTTAGTGTCCCAATAAGAAAGAAGAAGGAAACTGAAATTGAGGAAGAAGAATAAACAAGTATGCATATTTTCAGTGGTGTGTTTAAACTAAAATTTATTCTAGCATCTACATTGTGGATTAACTTTTTCATTCTGCTAGTTGACACTTGACAGCATGTGTAGAGAATCGTATAAAATGTTTGTTTGAGTTGGTGATTTCCTTTTTGTCTCTTGCTACCATCGAACCCACAATAATGATTAGTCCCATTTAAGTGATTTGTGTTGTCCACGACACACCTCCTGCCAAGCCCCTGTGCCTACCCATCCAATTGGTGAAGTTTCCGTAGGGATATGAATTTAGGCTTAAACCTGAAGCTTGTGAATTTGTGATTGAATTGTGTGTTTACGTTTGGTTTCCCTTCCCATCTAATTTATCTTTGAATTAAAACCCTTATTATCAGATTTATCAACACATGGATGCCTTAAAAGGATGAAATTCACATGAGAACATGCTTATCAAAAAACAATTCACTTGAGAACATGCACCTTATAATCCACTTCAATATTTTTAGACAAATTTGCTTATCATAGAGACAAAAATATTTTGAGACATTCCAAAATCTTCAAACTCAACCTATATAGAGCTTTTATCTGTGCTTTTACACACTGCGATTTGGATGTAGGCCTTGTAGGAAGAAATGGTACAGGGAAAACAACCTTCCTTAGGTACATGGCTTTGCATGCCATTGATGGTATTCCTAACAACTGTCAGATACTGCATGTTGAGCAAGAAGTGGTTGGTGATGATACTACAGCATTGCAGTGTGTTCTTAACTCTGATGTTGAGAGAACCCAGCTTTTAGAAGAAGAAGCTAGACTGGTTGCCCAACAGGTTGAATACATGCTGTTTCATCTTGAGAACTGCATAAGTGCTGAGATTTAACTTTCTAACTGCCTCCTCTTTGTTGTTCTGCTTGTGTTGAGGTTTATGTTTTTTAGTGGACCCTGCTGACAATTTTTGTGGTTTTCCTGAAGAGAGAGTTGGAGTTTGAAGATGAAACTGTAAAGGAAAATGGGGATCTGGATAAGGTGATTGACAAAGATGCCATCTCACAAAGGCTTGAGGAGATATACAAAAGGCTCGACTTAATTGATGCTGATTCTGCAGAGTCACGTGCTGCTTCTATTCTTGCGGTCAGTTCATAACTCTTTTGCGTTATTGGTGGCTTTTTAAATATGCTTGCTTAACTTTAGCTTGAACCGGTATATAAAGTGTTGGAGCTGCAAATCAGAACTAAATTCAGCTTTTCCTTAACTTATCCGAGGATTGAACACTGAAACCAAATTAATAAAGTTGGTTTACTGTGTGGGTTGTTGACGGATAAGAAAAAGAAGTGGGATGTGGTGTTTTGCGTGTATGTTTTGTGTGAGAGAGGGTAAGGTGGGGCGCACCAAGTGGTTGTTGCTTATTTGTGGTGACCGGATGGTTCACTTGAAGTTTTCATCTTTTCGGTTTAATTATGTTGGTTGTCCAATCAGCCGATTCATGGTAAGATTGTGCTTGTTGGTAAATGAAACTTGATTAATATAATTGGGAGACTGGTTAAAAAAAAAACAATAATACATGTGTATTTATGTCACGGGGTCCATTTCTGGTGTGTGTTGATTCACAAATTTTCCTCTTATACAAGATTTATTTACTACAACCTCTTTTTAGCTTTAATATCACAGTATCAGCTCTTTTAGGAGGTATTATCATTCTGATTTCTACCATTTTCAGGGCCTGAGTTTCTCTTCAGATATGCAGAAGAAGGCCACCAAAACATTTTCTGGAGGATGGCGAATGAGAATAGCTCTTGCTCGTGCATTGTTTATAGAGCCCGATTTACTGCTACTTGATGAACCCACAGTGCGTTCTGTTTTATGTGTTCCCTTCCAGATTTTTCATTCTGCTCTATAGGATTTGGTACATACTTTTTTACTTTTAATTGTTGAAATTCAGAACCATCTCGATCTTCATGCGGTCCTATGGTTGGAATCCTACCTGGTGAAATGGCCAAAGACAGTCATAGTTGTTTCTCATGCGAGAGAATTCTTGAACACGGTAGTACCCATCGCACCTTGCTGTAGTGATTGAAGAAATTAGAATTACTAATTAATCTGGTTACTTTCCTGTGACGTGTCAAAACATTGTTTGAGGTGTCTTTTCAACTTCACGGCATTCTCAGGTAGTCACAGACATTCTTCATTTACATGGGCAAAAACTGACTGCGTACAAGGGGAATTATGATATATTTGAGAGGACGCGGGAGGAACAACTTAAGAACCAGCAGAAAGCAATTGAGGCAAATGAACGTTCCAGAGCTCATATGCAGGTGTTTTTTCCTCTATAATGATATTAAAGTATGAGTTTATGTTTGTGGGCTAATGCGTTCACTGTTATTTTAGTTATATTGTCAGAATCCATTGCATCAATCTCTGTATGTGTGTGTCGCTCCCTCCATTCCCCCCAAGGTGTTTCCAAACCATATTAACTTGTATTTGCATGCAAATATTTGTTCTTTGCTATTGCAGGCATTTATTGATAAGTTCCGCTACAATGCAAAGAGGGCATCTCTAGTCCAGTCTAGAATCAAGGTACTTATTGTTATGATTATTTTTTTCTGTCTTTAAATAAAATGCTGGAGACTTATGACAGCTGTGAATCCTTGATGCATTTTGTTTGGCCTGGTGTAGATCAGTCAAAACAATTTCAAAATTAGTGTTAAAAAGTTTGTTCTTATGTCCTTTAACTATATAGCTTGGTTTTATGCATCTTGTGTCTGAAGAGAACTCATATGGATATGCATTTCATGTTGCTTTCCACAGGCATTGGATCGGTTGGGTCACATGGATGAAATTGTCAATGACCCCGAGTATGCACAGATCTCCTTTTATGGTTAAATTACAATGGCAGAATTAATACTTTCCATGAGTTTGCTCCATGGTTCCTTTTTACCTACATATAGTTAAACTTATTTGACATTTTTTTTCAGCTACAAATTTGAGTTCCCAACTCCAGATGACAGACCAGGTCCCCCTGTGATAAGTTTCAGGTGTGCTGAGCTCAATTAGGAAAAGAGATTTTTTCAAAACTCTATGGGTTATAGGCCACTCTTGTTATTTGAAATCCTATGCTTTAATATTATTGAAGTGAAGATATTCGCTGCTGATTACTGATTACTGAATACTCTTTAACTAACTTCTAATTATGTAGAGAATTGGTATTATTATTATTATTATTTTTGCCTCTGCACACTGTACTGTAGGGCCTAGAGTGGTAGAGAGATTGACACATGAAATGGACTCTAGAACATTTATAGTTGCCCGAGTGAATTTCTCGGGCAGCATTAAATGCCTAATAATGCTATGGGGCCCTCTTCATAGGTCTATCTTTCTCTCATTCTAAATCCTAGAGTTCTTGACCGAACTCTAGGGAGTCTCTCTCCATTAGATAATGTGCTTCTTGAATTGTTTTGATGTTTCTTAAATGTGATTGCAGCGATGCATCATTTGGCTATCCTGGGGGGCCCTTATTGTTTCATAATTTGAATTTTGGAATCGATTTAGACAGCCGTGTTGCAAGTAAGTATGTTCGTCCCAAAGAATGTTCGTGTTCCTACCCTTTATCTCATAGATACCTGCCTTTTTTGGTTTATACTTTAATGCATGGAATGTTCTGTATTTCTGGTGGAAAGTGGAGATGCCATTGCATTGTTTCTCTGTTACTCATTTTGAATTTTTGGGACAATTGTTATAACAGCAAATATAAGCATTACTCGTAATTGTATAAGAAATAAGCCTCTTCAGAGCATTGCTAAGCACTCTTTAATTAGGTATACTGTTATTCCTCATTTCACATTCGGTATTTCCTTTTTCAATTCGTTATGCAGTGGTTGGCCCCAATGGCATTGGCAAATCAACTATACTCAAACTAATTGCAGGGGAACTACAACCAAGCTCGGGGACTGTTTTCCGTTCTGCTAAGGTACCTTACATCTGTCTTTGTATGACCAGTATTAAAGAACAATCTTACATTTTACTAATTTCAGATTACAAACATGTAACTGCATTCTTCTCATCTATTTACCTTCTTTGTAAGAACACAGAATGCCTATTGTTCATCTCCTCAACTAATTGCAAATTGCAAGATTGCAGTTGGTTTTATCTGCTTTGATCTGATCGGACTTTTGTTCTTGTCCACAGGTCCGAATTGCTGTTTTTAGTCAGCACCATGTTGATGGGCTTGACTTATCTTCAAATCCCCTTTTGTATATGATGCGCTGCTATCCGGTAAGTTCTCCAAGTACTCTATTTTTTTCTCCTTCCTGGATGAGTTTGAATCCACTTTCGGGTAAGGAAAGATTTACATCCTGACATATTTACATGTCATTACATGCTAATTGTAAACCTAGATGATTGGCAAGAAAATTATGATATTAGATTTTAACCTTGGTGAGAGAGAGAGAGAGAGAGCCTCAAGTGTAGTTCACCATTTCCAACCGATAGATCTTATTTGCAATGATCCCATGAGTGTGTAGTTATGTTTTGGATGCTTCAAAGGGTGTAGTTAGTGAAATGCTTTGGGTAGTTGAGACTTGAGAGTAAGTGTAGATGTATAGAAAGGGAATATGACCGAGTTGGGTGGTTTGTGATGGCGGGTTTATGGCCGAGTTTTGAGGTGTTGGAGTGATTAGGATGGGGTTCTCTAAATATTTATTGATAGAGTCGAAATTTTTTTCACTTGAGAAAGATGGAGGTTTCTTGCTTATCACAAAGGGAAGCTGGAAGGTGATGACTAAGGTGTTGTTTGGATAGTGAGTTGAGACGAGATGAGATGAATTTAGATGAAAGTTAAAAGTTGACTAAAATATTGTTAGGATATTTTTTTAATAATATTATTGTATTGAGATTTGAAAAAGTTGAATTGTTTATTATATTTGGTGTGGTAATTTGGAAAAATTGGAATGATGAGATAAGATGAGATGAAATACTTATAGCATACAAACAGAGCCTAAGTTGACACTGGGGTTCTCTACGATGCAATGGTTGGCTAAGGTAGTGGAAGATTGTCTAAAGGGAGAAAAGAAGGATTTTCACACCACTGGCAGCATCATAGTTCAGTGGTGCACCAATATCGAGGCCGTTACATGGTGTTGTTGGAATACGGTAGTTGTGGTAGGCGAAACTTTATCTTCATACCTGAAGAAAAGGAGGGTTGTGGATGGAGAAGTATTGGGGAGGCCTTGTGGGAGTTTATTTACAAATGGAGAAGCACCTACAAAAGACCATTGGTGGTGGTGATTTAGCTACCTACCTTGATAAAGAGTACATTATCTAACCTACCTACTTATTTTTTTTCTCTATTCCCAATACCAGCAAGTGTGGCAGCCCATATTGAGAAGCTCTAGCGTGATTTTTTGTGGGGGGTTTGGGGGATGAGTTCAAGTTCCACTTGGTTAAGTGGAAGCAGGTTTGTCGTTCTATCCCGGGGGGAGGTTTGAGGGTTAGAAATCTAAGGGTATTCAATCGAGCATTATTAGGCAAATGGTCAGGGAATTACTTCCACATCAAAGGAGGGGGAGAGTTGGTAGATCATCTCCTCTTGCATTGTGACATAACAAGGGTTCTCTAGAATGAGGTATTCGCTCTCTGGATATGGCCTGGGTAGTTGGCCAATCATAAGAGGCAAGCAACCGATTAAAGCGATGTGGAAGATGATCCCTCTTTGCATTATGTGGAGTTTGTGGCAGGAGCGCAGTGAGCGGACTTTGAAGACTTGGAAACATCGTTGGAGGAGCTTAAAATATTATTTTTTAGAACTCTCTGTGGCTATTGCTATGGACTTTAATGGCATGGCCCTTCATGATTTTCTCGTCTCTAATGTGCCTACCTAGTTAGGGCATCAAAGTTGTAATTCAGCCTTTGCCATTTTTTGATCAATAAAATTGTTTATTTATCCAAAAAAAAAAAAAAAATTGAAAAAGTTGTAATGATGAGATGAGATGGGTTGAGTTTTCTCAATCCAAGCAGTCTCTTAGTTGGAGTACGTAGCTGGTGGCACCTTCCATGGTGCAAAGAATGGGAAATGCATTATCCAGGTGCATAGGTAGTGATTTTAATGTTATAAGGTTCCCAAGCGACATTCTGGAGACAGTAGGTTGCGATCAGCATTCACAAAATTTTCAGTGTATTTTCGACCTAAATATGTTGGATTTTCCTCTCATGGGGGTTACTTTCATGTGGTTTAATACTCAGACTTGGTCTCAATTAGACAGATTCTTAGTCTCACTGGAATGGTAAATGCATTATTCGGATGCATAGGTGGTGATTTTAATGTTATAAGGTTCCCAAGCGAATATTCTGGAGATAGTAGGTTGCGACCAGCAATGACAGAATTTTCAGAGTGTATTTTCAGCATGAATCTAGTGGATCTTCCTCTCATGGGGGTTACTTTCACATTGTCTAATACTCAGACTTGGTCTCGATTAGACAGAATCTTAGTCTAACCAGAGTGGGAAATGCATTATCCGAATGTTTGTCAAAAGAGGTTGCCTTGCATTTGTTCGGACCATTTCCCCATCTTGCTGGATTTTGGTGGTATCCAAGGAGGGCATCAGTATTTTAAGTTCGAAAATATGTGGCTGAAAATTAACGCTTTGTCGATAGGGTAAGACAATGGTGGTCCTCATACCAGATTCATGGCACCCACAGTTTCATCCTTGCAGGTAAATTAAAAGTTTTAAAGTACGATTTAAAGCTTTGGAATACTCAATCCTTTGGAGACAGGGGAACACACGAAAACCATGTTGGAGGAGATATAGGAGTTAGAGAGGATACACGAGGTTAGGGTTCTTTCACCAAAAGAGATATCTCGGAAGACGGAGTTGGTTTCAGAATAGAGAGGGTAATATCTTTTGAGATCTCTTGGCGCCAAAAATCAAGAGCATTGTGGTTGAAAGAAGGGGACCCAAGTATGAAATTCTTTCATAGAGTAGCTAACTCTCTCATAGGAGAACTAATATCATTGAGATGCTAGATATCAATGGTGTGGATTGTATGGAGGCTCCTGTGATTCGTGGACATGTTGCTAATTTTTTTAACATTTGCTTACAAGGGTAGAGGCCAAAGCTTGATGGACTAGCTTTTGAGTCTATTGAGCCGCTAAATGCCTCTTGGTTGGAGAGGCCTTTGAAGAGGCGGAGGTTTATGGTGTGGAAAGAAGAATGGTCAAAGACAAAGCACTAGGTTCAGATGGCTTTTCTATGGGATTTTTCCAAACATGTTGGGAGGAAGTGAAGGAGGATCTAATGAAGGTGTTCCAAGAGTTGTTTTCAGTTGGAAAATTTGAGAAAAGTCTAAATGTTACTTTTATTGCATTGATTCCTAAGAAGATTGGGGCATCATAGGTAAAGGATCATAGGCCCATTAGCCTTGTCAATGGGGTGTACAAGTTCATCTCCAAGGTGCTTGCAAACGCTTAGGGGAGGTATTGGGGAAGATCATTACGAAATCACAAAATGCATTTGTACGGGGTAGGCAAATTCTGGACTCTGTTTTTATCGCCAATGAATGTTTGGATAGCAGACAATAATCTGGTTCTACAGGGATTCTAAGTAAGCTGGATATGGAGAAGGCCTATAATCACGTAAATTGGGACTTTCTACTTACTGGGGATGTGTGGATTTGGGGAAAGATGGTGTTTGTGGATCAGATAGTACATTTCAACGGCGAGATTTTCAGTTTTGATAAATGGTAGTCCAATTGGCGTTTTTAGCAGTTCGCGAGGCCTAAGACAAGGTAATCTGTTGTCCCCACTCCTTTTCGTCATTATTATGGAGGCACATAACAGGATGATATCTGCTTTGGTTATGAATGGCTTTGTGGTAGGCTTCTCGGTTGGTGACCCCCATAGGGTTATTATTAACATCTCTCACTTATTGTTTGCAGTTGACACTAGTATTTTGTGAGGCAGACCAAAACCAGCTCTGGACACTGAAGGCACTTCGGCTATGTTTTGAAGCAGCCTCAGTTTTGAAAATGAACTTTGATAAATTAGAGTTAGTGCCAATTGGTAGTGTTAGAAACATTTGGCAATTGGCCAGTATGCTTGGATGTAAGGTTTCCTCCCTTCCCATGGATTACCTTGGACTTTTGTTGGAGGCTGCCTCGAGGGCTATATCAATATGGTACATAGTGATCAAGAAGATAGAATGTAGATTAGTAGGGTGGAAGTGGCTGTACTTGTCAAAAGGTAGTTGGATTACCTTAATCAAGAGTTCTCTTTCTAACTTAACAACATATTTTGGATTGAAAAACTTCACCATGAATTCTTATGGAGTGGTGTGGGGGATGAATTCAAATTCCATCTAGTCAGTTTGGACAAAGTATGCACTCCAATCTCCT